>NW_012267220.1:29062164-29107080 GCF_000151885.1 Dipodomys ordii | reverse complement strand
TGCTTTGTATGTCCCTCCCCCACAGTATAACCCCTGCTTTCACTATATTTGATGTCAGTATAACTTGTGGAGGACATGGGGAAAAACCAGTTGTTTAAGGATACAGGTGGACCTGTTGCAACAATGAGAAGTACAAGTTGTCTTGTCCGAAATGAGCTTTACAATGTCGGTGCGGGGGAGGGGGGAAAGTGGAGGGAAGGAGAAGAATTGGGATTGGGGGTGAGGGGGGGAGGCTGGGAAGGGATGTGAAGGGTAAACAAAGGAGGAGGCTGCAATGCTTGGTAAGAAATGTACGCATTATCCTGTCCATGTAATTGTAACCCCTCTGTACAGTATGTTCACAAATAAAATTAAATTAAAAAAAAACAATGGCAATACTGGAATATATTAGCTAAGAGTGAACATTGTGATGTGTGTTCAGATCTGAATCTCTCAGTTTTATATCCATGTAACCTTTGGGCAATTGGTTAACTACTGTGTTTTTCTAATATTTTCATCTGTGTAATGTAGCTGCATTATCAGATGGTTATGAAGCTTAAATGGGTTACTCGTAATAAAACACTGTAAATATAGCATACTAAATTCTCAACAATATTGCTATTTGACTTGCAAAGTAGTTATTCTCCATATCTAAAATAAATACTGTATCATATGACATTTCTATTCTTGATTTTGAGGAATCTCTGTTTTTTTATCATGATTATTCGAATTTATATTCCTATTTACAGTATCTAAGAGTTTCCCTTTCTCCATATCCTGAACAGCCTTTGTTATTTATTATTATTATTGCCATTTTAATGTGGGTAAGATGATATCTCAATATGGCTTTGGTGTGCTTTCCTTTGATGATTAGTGATACTGAGTATTTTTTTCATATACTGGTTGAGTATTTGTTGGTCTTTTGGAAAATACTAATTCCCATCATTAGCTTATCTTGTTTTTTGTCAGTCATGGGCTTTGAACTCAGGGCCTCAACCCTGTTCCTGAGCTCTTTTGCTCAAGGTTAGTACTCTACCATTTTGAGCCATAGCTCCACTACCAGTTTTTAAGTGGTTAAATGGAGATAAGAGTCCCATGAGGACTTTTCTGTCCTGGGATGGCTTGAAACAGGATCCTCACATCTCTGACTCCTAATTAGCTATGATTCCAAGTGTGAGCTACCAGCACCTCAGCTCATTGGCTTATCTTTTAAAAGTCTACTTGTCTTTTTCTTTTCTGTTTTGGTTGTTGTGATTTTATTTTGGCTGATAGTTAGTGTCAAGGGGCATCCACAGGAACATGAGGCATGGGATACTAGGAACAGAGCACTCTGCTTTTCAAAGACCAGATCAGAGTTTAACGTTTAGTTAAATTCAATAGAGTTTCTTTTAGAGGGCAATCTTGGGGAATCACAATGGAAATTGAGTTAACTTCATAGACAATTTCCTTAACAGATGTGCATAACTCTCTTTTTTTTTTTTACAAAACAAAACAAACATCCAGCATTCTGTAAATGCTCAGGTGATTTTTTTTACTATTTCTTGAAATCCCAAATTTTGTTCTGTTTGTATTTCTCATTTCTTTCCCAGTTTTACATGTTTAACCACAAGACTTCTTTTGCTCACAAAGAGATGGAACAAAATGTAGTAAAATGTTGTAATGTAGGGAAATGCACATTTCTCCCAACAAAGAAAATAGGTCACTTAAAATGTGACAGTCTTCAGTAAAGTGAGGCACTTTGGGTTTCAGCTGTAATGTGTGCGCTCACAGCTCATCCATACTCATTCGTGCTTATTTACATCTCACTACTGCTGCTTTAAACATAGTATCATTCTATTTTATACAGGGAACAACAGGCATTGGGGGCCCTGTCTTTTGTCATAATTTTGGAGATATCAATGTAAGTATCTTTGCTTCCAGCAGTATAAAAAAGCATAAAAAAGACTGAAATGATTGTGAAGGATGGAGAATAAAATGTGAATTTGCATAAAACTATTCAATAAATACAAATTGGAATAGCCTTCTGGGTTGAATCTCTATGCAGTGAAATGTAATAGTTTTAGGCTCTGCTGACATAAAGCTAGTACAACAGCTCAACAATAGATGTTATTATAATACTTCTATGTACATATAATTGGTTTGATTATGCTTGTTGAATTAACTAGTTACTTTCGTATTGGATAGAAAAAAGTTTCCTAACACAGAAATGTAGACATAATTTTCATTTTATATTATTGGTACTTGATATTAAGTAGTGAAGGAAAAGAAACATGAAACTTATACAACCATGAACAGCAGAACCTAACAGGGCACAAGGACACTGCTACTGGAACCCAGCATACATTATTTATACTGTCTAGAAGACCCAACCTACTGAAATCCATGTGTGGCATTTACCAGTTGTTTGAGTACATGATTAGCAGAACAAACAGGCTATCTATTGTTGAAAGCACAATCCATTATTACCCAGGGCTACATTACAATGACAGAATCCAAAAACATCAGAACATCTTTAGGGGGAAAAAAACCCACACAAACAGGCATTACTACATAATGTGTTCAACAGGTGAGCAGAACACAATACACTCTAATCATACAGATTTATTCTTACTTCTTATAGTCCTTTGAAATAGAAGTAAGAGATAAACTACTCCTGGTGTTTATAAATGGCACTCCAATATTTGCAAATTTCAAGCTGCTAAATGAATGCTAAGCTTCTTTAAGGCCAAGGTGTTTGCAAACTCACTTTCCATGACATTTTTGTGTACAAGACAGGATTCATTGGAACTATAATTTGGAAATTTTTCAAAATGGGCCACAGTGTCCCCTGACTCAGATAATTTCTTTTTTTATTTGACTATGATTTTTTTTTGTGAGAATACCCTACAGAGGAGTTACAATTACATGGGCAAGATAGCGAGTACATTTCTTATCAAGCATTGTTGCCTCCTCTTTGTTTCCCCTTCCCATCCCTTCCCATACTCCCTCCACCTCCCTCCACCCGATCCTCCCTCCCCCCCACCAAAGCTGTAAAGTTCGTTTTTCGATATAACGACGTGTACATCTCCTTGTTGCAATGGGTCCACCTGTATCCCTAGTTCAACAATTTGTTTTTGCCCTTCCCCTCCACAGATTATACCAACATCAAATACAGTGAAAGCAGGGGTTATTTTGAAAAGAAAAGAAAAAAAGCAAATTCCATTCTGTGAATAATTCATCCATGTTGCCTTTTCTTCTCGTGTAAATGAAAATAAATTAGAATAAAGCACATTATCTCCCCATCCACCACAATCCTATCAATCTTACCACCGGATACAATTACTTTCCACACCACCCTGCATGAACCAGAGGGACAGCTATTAAAACACTGCAAATATTGGAAGCCAAAGCGGCCCCAGCCCACAGCTGAACTTAATAAAACCGTTAATGTCAGAGCCTGCCGGCTAGCTTCCCAGGAACCACTTGCTCAAAATCCTTCCATCCTAGCCATGCGTGTGGCATTTCATCTCTCTCCCCATGCAAAACCGTGCCATCTGCCATGACGCACAGTTATACCACGTGCCAGGTGACATTTTCCTTTAAATTCCTTTCTTTATTTACCAGGAAGTATATTCAACAGGCAAAGAACAAGAAGAGATTTGAGCTCTACCTAAGCCTGTTTGCTCCAGTTTCTTGATATTTATTATATTCTGGCTCTTCCTTTAAATGGTTGATGAGTAATTTATGGGCAGGCATCCTTTAGAAATAAGTTTGGAGTAATGTAGTAAAAAAAAAAAAAGAAGCTTGGAGCATTGGCACGCTAATAAACCAGGGGGTAACTGTGGAGTCGAATTTAAAAAGAAAACAGGAAGAGGAAAGACTCATTAAATCAATAATCCTCAGGTTTGATGGAGCTGTCTGAAGTCAATAACATCATAAACTTTTATACTGACTTCAGCAGAGGAACGTGTTATTATCTGTGGCAAGTGATAGCAAAGGAATTTAGATCTTTTCCATTTGATAAAATAGGGAAAGAGATGGGCAGCTTTTGGAGATGCTTCATGCTTATATCCATATGGGATAAGGATTGAATTAAGCACACATCGATTGCAATGCACTCAAAGTGATACAGAAACTACGGCAGGTAAAGGAAAAATTGGGAGAGTCTATATTTTTAAAATTTGTCTCCATGCTCAATGCAAATTATAAATATATTTGTCTCTTCCAGGACATCTGTTAAACTCTTAAACTATAGATTTACAATGTTTATAACACAGACAAGTAAGCAAAAAATTCCTACTTATGGCCACAGCAGTTCCTTTTGAAGACAATCCTTGTAGGGAGGACATATTCAGACAGGGGCCAGGAAATCAGCTAGAAGCAGTATAAGTCATCCTGTGAACCATTGCCTATTACTTCATGCATGAGATTAAACTGCCTTATTGAATATTATTTAGTCTGATTGTGAGTGGTGGTAGTGGTGCATCTGGATGATGTTGACAGAAGTATTTCCCTGAAGATGGCACTCAAGATTGAATAAAATAAAATTTTATTTTCTCCATTCATAATTACTTGGCCAATTATTAGAACATACACAAATTGTTTCACAGTTTACTACCCCTGGAATTGACTAATAAATAATAGATTTCTATTTAATAGATGCTTAATTACCTTCCTCTCTGTGCCATGGCCTTTTATTAAGTGTTCATTCTCCCTTTCGCTTTATACATTTAAATATCTATGCACTTCACTTAAAAGCTGTCAGTGAACTCCCCTGAATAAACTCCAGTCCATGTTGACAAAGAAATTGATTCCTCCAAAACATTAACTTGATTGGTCCAATTGTTACTAAAGCCTACACTTGTGGACCTCCTGCTCTGAGTCTTTCTCAGTCTCTCTCTCTCTCTCTCTTTCTCTCTCTCTCTCTCTCTCTCACACACATACATATATATACACACACAGACACATATATGTATTGGGGGATTGAATTCAGGGGCCTCAGTGTCCTCCACATCTCTGACAATATGTGTTAGAATTCTTGTTCTGATCTCTCCCCTGTCCCTCTCTCACCTTACATCAGACTAACCCTCCTGCTTCTTAACTGTTCATGGTAGCCTTGCCTTGTTTTCTTGTGTTTGTGACAATTCCTCCCATCTTTGAACATGATATGCCTGTTGAGAATATTAGTCCTTTTTTTCACTCCAACCAGATGCTCTTGCAGCTCTGTTTGATTCTTATGTCATTTCAAATTTATACTAATTTTTCAGTGATTGGAGGAATGTGTTGTTTTGGACTAGTTTGTTAGTTTCCTAACAACATGAGAAACATACATTTCTCCAACTTTTGTGTTTTCAACAGCTAGAGCTCTCCTTGGTGCATACTAAGCACATAATAAAAATCCAGTGGATGCAGAAATAACCATCCTGCTGTTATTTTTCTGGACTTGCCTTCCTTACAGACCAGTAAGTATAAAAATGCATAGAAGACAGGCAGGCGTGAGCTCAGGAGCCTCAAAATTATAACTCATTTATTCACAGAATATATTTGTTCCTTTTCCACAAAGAGGTGAACAAGACAATTTATTATGATGTGGTTCTGGTAGAAAAACTGAAAAACTAAACAAAATTCTGGATGCATGAATTGCTAAAAAGAGAATTATAAAAAGGATGGGAATAGCTAAGACTTTCCCTTGGGTGAGCAGAGAAGACACCTCTGAGAAGAAAGAATGGAAGCTCCTTTTCGAGCAAGAAAAGAAGTGGGTGGGTTCAAGTGGAAAAATGGAAAAGGACAAAATGGTTTGCAAAGTTCCTAATGGAAGAAGTGACCTGCCATGTTCCAATAATATAAAGAAGTCTAAAGAAGCAAGCAAATGACAGCAAGGTATGAGATCAAAGATAACAGGGCATGCAGATCCACGTAGGCACATGGATCTTATTTTTTATGTGATAATGGTCCTTGAAGATTTATAAAGGCTATATACCATATTCTAGTCCTTGAGCAAGGTTCCCATTTCTTCTGTGTGAATAATGGATTGGAAGGGAAATGTAGAAGGAAACAGATAACCAGAAAGCTCAGGGACTTGTAGAAATAGCATGGCAATGTCAAAGGTGTCATTAGATATGAACTGGTGTGGAGAGACTTGAAATATATTTGGAAGGGGAATAAATAAGGTCTTGCTCATAGTCTGTTGGTAATCATGGAGTCAAGGATGACTGTAGGTATCCTGCTCAGAAACCTCAGCTGTATCAATGCTGCTTACTAAAATGAAGGACAAAATGAAGGAGAGGACCAAACAAGTGACCATTAGGGTTCAGCCTCTTTTGATCATGGTATTTTTATAGCCAGCTTGACAAAGTGTCCATTGTTACCATGTATCCACAGTTATAGACCTTTATTTATCCTGTGTGTGTTACTGGAACACCAGATATAACCAATAGAACCCAAGCCGATTCTGCTAAATACTTTCAACTCATAAGATCACTGTCTTCCCAGGTGTGGAAATATCCACAGGAAAGAACCCCATGATAACTGTTCTGCTAGGGTGAAGAGTCGCTAGAAATGCTATCAGAGTAAAAGACAGTTGGTGTCCTCCACTAATTAAAAGTGTAAAGCCATTTAACAATGAAGCAGAGAGGTAAGCTCCAGCTGCTCAAAGTTTATCGCAGGAGAAGAGGCCACAGTGTTCTGGAGGACAAGCCGAGGCTGTGATAGCATCCAGTCAATATCATTCAATTAAAGAAAAGCGGTTCCAATGGGGAAACTACATGTGTGAAGGTCACTCAGGCAAAGTTTTAAATGATAAAGTCAGGGATAAAACTAGAAACTTACATATTCAATGCCCCACCCAGATTTCTCATGTGTCTTCTTCACTTAATGCTGCTGCTCTATGATTTGAGCCACAGTTCTACTTCTGTTTAATTAGAGATAAACATCTAACAAACTCTTTTTATCTGGGCTGATTTTGAAATGTGATCCTCCTGAGTAGCCAGGATGACAGGTATGAGCCACCAATGACTAAGAAGAAAAAATATTTAAGGAGAGGTAAGAGGTAATAATTTTCTATTTGTGGATAGGAAAAATTTTACAGCATATTTAGGGAATATGTTTAGAAATTGATGAAACTAGAAATGATTGTTAAATTAAATGAAGTAAGCCAGGTTGTCTCATATGTGGCTGCTGGACCGAAAAAAATAAACATTTATGTAAAATACAGGATCATATATACATGTGACATGTTTGTAATCATAGAGCTGTTTGAGGAAATTGTAAGGAAAGATATGAGAAAGTTAAAGGATGACTGATACTGAAATATATTGCAGATGTAGAATATATAAAGATATCTAAATGAATCTCATAGCCATTGAATAACAGAAAGATGGTGATGGGGAAAGAAAGAATAATCAAGGGGGTCAGAATGATCCTGAGTGTAGGTACTAGTGAGAAGGAGAAGAACAAATGGAGAAAAAAGAAAAGGCAGCCAAATGTGGTCAAAATGCTGCATTATATTTTATATACGTATGTGAAAATAGAACAATGAAATTTCTGATTTGGGAATGGGGCAAAAGATAATTATAGAGGAGAGAGAATCTGATCAAGATGCATTTTCAAATATATGGACATATAACAATGAAAATTCTTTTTACAACTAATTGATGGTAAAAGAAAAAAAACATGGGAGAGGAAGGGAGTGAACAGAGAATATGCTGAGAGTACTGCCCAACTTAATCATGTAATAGTTTGGCTACAACATCCTTCTCCCAGTCACCCAGAAAACTGTAAACAAACAACTTAGTAACTGAAAAGAAATTACAATCATTTCCACAGAATGGGTCTCTGAACTTTTAGGATAAAAAAGAGCTTTCTGTGGGAATTAAGATAATTACTGAAGGAAGATTGACAGAAATTGTTTCACTAGCATGAGTGAGATGTTCACCTGTGTTAATGAGAACTGGGACATGGAAGAGAGGAAAGCAAAGCTTGATTGTATTCAAGAGTGAAAAGTGGCTGTTATTTCAGGTGGAATGCTTTTAAGTCTTAGATTCTACCAGGAGTGAATATATATGCGGGTGTATGGATAGATAGATAGATAGAGATAGATAGATGATAGATAGATAGATAAAAAATAGACTTTGCTTGAATAAAAAGAGAAAAGAAAAATACTAAAAAATCCAGGACTGAACTCCACTCTGTATCCTGGGAAATGGGAAATGAACAGATGGTCATAAAAATGCAGAGATTTACAAATATGTGGAGAAATGAATTTTATGAATATAAAAGTGGATCGGGTTGGCTTGTTTGAGGTATGCAAAAACAGAATGATACAAGTAGAGCAGTTGGCAGAGGGAAGAATAGTAGATAACCTGTTGGTTAATAGGCAATAGCTAGTTCTAGATGCTGACATGGTTTCTGATTCTTCTCCTTAGATCTGGGGAGTGTATTGTACTTTGGTGAGAAGGGCAATGATCTTTGCCAAGGAGAAGAAACACGATATCAACCCTGGGCTCTATTCATACTTTACCTGATGGAGGCATGAGAAGAATAGAACAGCACTTTTCAGGACTCTCCTTGTCCATCACTCAGTCCTCTGAGCAAGTCTTGGGAAGTGAAGCAATGGCTTCTTGAATTTCTTTTCTTTGGCCTCAAAAAAATAATCTTATATGGAAACATAGGGATTAAAAAAACCATAGATAGCTTATGTACACATATATCATGTCTCTGGCTTGATCTATATGTTCAATGTAGTCCATCCTAATCAAAATAAAATCATTGTTGATATTTATCTTGACAATCCAATTTTAAAATCTGTATGGAGGAACATATAAATCCTTCTGGCTACTCTCCAGAATATAAAAAGAACATCAAAAACAAACAAGCAAACAAACAAAAAACAAGGTTCTCCAATAGAAAAAAATAGGCAAGAGATGAAAGTAGGTATTCTTTCAAGTGGACATTCAAATTAGCATCTCCTATTTGAACTGTTTAACATCATTCAAAAATCACAGAAGTGTTCATTAGGAACAAAATGATACAACATTGTACACTCAACCCCAATATTGCTGAGGATATGGAAAAGTAAACCTCTTATGCACTGCTAGAAGGAAAGAAATTGATATAATTCAATAAAACTATTTAGTATTATCTACCCAATTGGGGACATATACACATATTTGTGATCAGAATGTCCATAAATCTGAGTTTGTGCCAGACAGACTAGATTTATATCTGCTACTCTGGCAAAATGACTAATAATTCCCCCTTTCCTGTTCACATTGTACTGGCTGAGTTGACAAATTTATTCTACCTATAACTTAATTATTTCATCATCAAATATATGCATAACAGAAATGTACATGAACACAATACAAAATACATTGACAAGAATGTTGACATACTTTTTGTGTACTTGGCCTGGGGCTTGAACTCAGGATCTGGGCATTATCTGTGATCTTTTGGTTAGATTGCTACCACTTGACCACAGCTCCTAGGCATACTATTTTTAATAGACAATAGAATGGGCTAAAGGTATAACTCTGTGATTGAAGACATGCTTTGCATGTGTGAGGCCCTGGGTTCAGTCTTCGGCACTACTAAGAATACAACAAATAAATAACCATTGACAGGTGTGATATAAATTGAGATACATTGTTTGTAGGAACTAATTTGTTAAATGGTTAATCCCACTGTACAATTACTTAAAATAATTAAAATATAATTTAAAACATCATGGTAATTAATTCAATAGAAATGAAATGAACGATATACATATATGACTAAAAAGTGATAAATGTTATGGTGATTCCATTATTTGTACATTTATGTTTTATTTATTCTTCTATTTTTATCATTAGTTCAATTGAGAAATTAAATTTTCTATCTTGTCTGAATGTATGTAAGTTTTTTTCACCTTGTCTTAGTTCTTCAAATATGAAAAAGAAAGAAGCAATACTGAAACTTCTGTCCAATTGCAACACCATAGGCTCTTGTTAAATAATCTTTATACTTAGTGAATAAACTCTACAATGGAAAAAGTTTCATGTACTATACCTAAAAGCAACAACAAAATATTGTAATCAAATAATAAAATAATGATGCCCCCAAATAAGAATTAGAGTGAGAGAAGAAAATGAATATCCTTTATTGGTTTTCCTATAGAGAAAAACATTCTGTAATTCTGCAGCATTTCAACAGAGGGTTAAATTATATATACAACTAGGAAATTTATTTGACTTGTGGAAGCAAAAGGAGAGGTTTCCGGACTCTACTAACTATAGATGTGCTATTGAAAATAAAATTAAGAGGAAGAGCAAGAGGGACAGAAATAAAAGGTCAAATGTTGTATTGAGATCTTTCTGCTTGTGCTTAACACTGCCATGCAGTAAGAAATCTGAACTAAATGTTTTTCATCATTTCAGAGTAAAACTGTTTACATGAATTGCACATGGCCCAAAGCCTTCTATTTTCTCATACTTTTGGATAAAATCATCAGTCCTAAATAATTAACCATAGACTTCAGCTGATGGCATATGGATGGCGGGATGTTCTGGGAAATTATTCCACTTCAGAAAAGCAAATATATCCTCAATTTTATACAGTGTTGCAATAAGTACAGAAGCTTTCTCTAAAGATATTTCTCTAACTATAATATCACTAACGATACCACTGGAGCCTGCACATGAAATGGCTAGAAGACAAGAGGAGTAGCCTTGCTATGAAGGTAGATGCTGGTAGCACTGCCCTCACTTTGACTCACATAGACTGATTAATATGACTGTAAAACCAATGGGATGAAATGAGTGGGAGGAAGCCTGGATGGGTCAACTAACCTGCCCAATTAGAAAAGCCATCTGCTGGAGGAAATATTCTTCAGTTTAGGTGTTGTAGGTTAACATCAAACAGCCTGTTCACAGCTAAAGAGATTGCTAAGCTAACTAGGAAGTGGCTAGTATTAAGACAAGTCAGTAAAAATAACAAATAACATATTTATGTACCAATAATTTAAAATACTAAGATTATGAGACATAAATATAGAATATAAATACCTATAAAGCATATACAAAAATGAGTGATATAACTTCAAAGATAAGCAAATATTTACTAGCTATCAGTAATAAGTACAAAGATATGAAAAAAAATGTAAAGATCATTTGGACACACAACAGGTAGGTCTTCAAGTAAAAAGTAATAAGAAATAGCTTGGCCCCAGTGGTTCAAGACTATCAGCAGGTTGATATCTGCGGATCAAGGTTCAAAGCCATTTTGGGAAGACAAATTTTAGAGATTTTTATCTCCTATAAACTAGCAGAAAGCCAAAACTGGGGGCATAGCTCAAGTGATAGACTCGAGTGAAAAGGCCAAGCAATAATGCAGGCAAGAATGTGAAGTCTAAAATTCAAGATTCAGTATTAAGACAAGATAATACAAACAAATAAGAACAAGTTCAAAAAAAGCAGATTTAGCACCAAGCCCTGATGGCTCACATCTGTATTCCTGGGTACTAAGAAGGCTAGTATCTAAGCTATTAAGTGAAGCCATCTCAAATCAACCAGAAAAATTTAAGGGTGGAGGTGTGGTTACATGAGAGAATACCAGCTATGAGCTAACAAGCTAAGACCAAGCATGAGCAGGAGGTCCTGAGTTCAAGCATCAGTACCAAAATAAAAAGCAGCACAATTTCAAATTTAAGATTCATAACTGAAATATGCACAATATACTAGCAATATATATTTATACACTTATGAGTTGAGTCTCAGATAAAAGAGGGACATGGGTCTATTAATCATGGATATAATGGATTAAAATTTTCAGAATAATAAAATAGTATGTAACACCTACAATTCATACAACCAGGAACCAGAGGATACAATGAGAAGGATAATGAAAATAAATTTCTATATAGACATATTAAAATGAAATTTTAGAACATCACTGATCAAAACAAAACTTTATATGAAACCAGATGGAAAAAAGAGATTTTTTTTACAAAATTAGGATAAATAGCAGAAACAAAAACAATCATAACAGAATCTATGAACTATGAACGAAACAAACTATCTTTCAAACAAAAGCAAAGTGTAGAAAAGGAAGAGATTTCCCAGTGTCCCACATCCAACTCCCTCCCTACCCTCAAGACAAATTAGTAGACCAGGAACATTGTTACTAAAACAAGAGACATTCTCAAGCCTTTGAACTTATCTCAGAAAACACCTGAACAGCAGGTAAATGGCTTTCAGCTCATTTTCAACTATAAATCTTACATACTCTATCTAATTGTTCAGACCCCAAACCATATCACAAAACCTATCTATAAAGGAACCAGGGAAAGGAAGTTTTATCTTTCCATCATTCACAATGAAAACAAAATGAATGCTGATCAATTGAGAAATATGATGTAAAATTCAATCCATCCTATCTACCAAAATTCACCATGGCTCTGAAATTAGGGAAGGAAGAAAGGACTGAAAGTAAGCAATGTAGCCAAGATTCAGGAAAGGAGAAAAAACACATAGATAGAGGGTAGGATCCAGGTCACAAATAATTTTAAAGGGTCTTTGAGGGATTTTGTTCTTTCCCCAAGATCAAATGAGGTCAATTCATTTATTTGGATTTTCCCATAGGTGTGGTGCTGTGGAACATCATTCGAAGTTTGTAATGGAAACTTAGAGGCAACCACACCCATGATGGACAAGTTTAGTGTTGTGCTTGGGACTCCTCATTGAAGCAGCTAATCAGGTGTACACTTTATCCCTCCAAGGAGTCCAGAAATCCATATTAAATTCCATCCTGCTTTAGAATATTCAAAAAGATTTTAGTTTCCTATCACTAAAAGCCAGCAGCTCAGCCATAAAGTTTCATACTCCTACACATACATACAGCAGATGTACTTGATAGAAAACAGACTATCAACTGATCTGAAATCAATTATCATTTTACTGGGCTATAAGGAATTGAGTTCCAGAAGTCATTATACAATAGGATCTCAATGATTCAAAATATGTATCAAGATGGTTACTAAAATTGTTTCTTGTTGTACCATCACCTAGAAATAAGTACTATAGAAGAAAATTTAGCAAGTCAAGAAATTCTTGTTCCAAAAGAACAGAGAGCAAAAGATGTGTGCACTTATCTACATTTAAAAGCTGTGAATTAAAATTCTAAAATTCTTATTTCAGACTGTACTCAGATAATCAGGAACTCATGAGAGACATTCATTTCACTACTAGCTAAAGGCTAACATAGCCAAAAGCACATTCAAAATAATGATTGCTTAATAGGAGGAAAAGTTGAGTTCACCATCTTACTAGCCTTTTTATCTACAGAAAGCATTCATTGCTAAAGACTGTAATACTGAAACTTGCTTGGGAATATCTGGCTAGAATCATAAGATCTACATTTTTAAGCCCTTTGAAATTATAAACTCAAAAGAGCTCTCCTTGATAACAGAACAGCCGACATCTTTTGTGATTTATTTGGAGACTAACCATAAAACAAGCACTAATTCACAAAGGGATGGGACTCAGCCTATGGGTTTAAGCCTTACCTATGTGTTTTAGCCTTGAGATAATCCTAACTTGCCACTACGTCGAATGACAATTGCAACATGAACTTGATTTAGTGATTAATCCCATGATTTAACACAGATCTGGCAAAACAAACTTGAAACATCACCATCAGATCTATGCATATATATGTTTCCCCTAAAAGGCATTTCTAAGTAGTCCCCGACAGAGCAGTGGGTTTTAACCTATTTGCCTGCATCAGAATATCTGAGCTCCATTCAAATTCTTCAGCCATGTAATTTCACCATTAATGTCCTTATAGGTAATTCTAACATGCAGCTAAGATTGAGAGATATTTTCAGAAGGCGAATGTAGTTAAGTATTGAAGAGTATCTTTTCTAAAAACTGGAGAAGTTGCTCAGACATTTTATTTTCCTGCTCTATACACTGACAATCTAGTTCCATTTATCTTCAAGTCTAAGGACTTCAATCATCTAATGGTTGGGGACTACTGCAATAATGCTAATGAGTCCCCTCCCCTCAGCAATTAGTTTCTGGGGTCTCTAAAATATTTATAAAACATGTATCATTTCTTAGTGTTATCCATAATGTAATGTTTGCCCTAAAGGAAATTTTATTCCAAAGTGGATAAATTTAAGAATAGGCTCAAAAACTCCAGGGAAGTATTTCAATTATTTATTACAATTGCAAAGTTTCATTTTTTCCCCAAATAGCCCGTGGCAGCTTGTCTTCTGCTACTCACTGAGAAGATGGACAAACCCTCCTAGTTAACGGATTTTAAGTGACCTGCTTTAATTTAGAGTCTATATGAATTTCTCAAAGGTTGTTTCTTTTATTTCCTTTACTTTGACTTTCTCGAATGAATGCAGAAGTAGACAAGATGCTCTCCATTTCCATCAGTTGAGTTCCAAAACAACTTTTAAGAGTTTCAACTTCCATGGTGGTGAAGACCTCAAGAATTGGAAAGGAGATTCTCTGCAACCACGAAATGACTTCTGGGGGATTGAACAAACACATCTCCAGATGTGTCAGTATTTATACTGAGCACATTCATATGCTTTAACACTTTTATATGTTATCTTTTAGGCAATGTTGCTCCATCTGCCTCCCCATGAGAGTCCAGTGCTGGGAGAGCAAATATCATTTATCTAGCTTGTGATGTTGGAGCACAATCAACATATCTTTCTCCTGGTTTCACCGACAGGGAAGTTGAAAACATGTGGAAGGTGTTCCTTTACCCCACTTGAAATAGAACTTCAGTTCAGATTATTTGGCTGAACCTTCTTTTACCAATCAAAATGGAACCTTTTTGAGACAAGTATTGCATTTCTTAGTACTGTATGAACACTCACCATAAATTTGCAGCTGAACGTTGACTTAAACCTGGAGGCAGTTTATGCACAATAACTATTCATACTTCAACATATTTTCCATTTCATACTTAGGAGGGGACTACATGTATTTTGTTAATACATTGTAGCACTCAGTACCCAGCATGAGGATGGAACCAGTAGATTCCATATAGATGGCATGGGTCAATGTATGATTTAAGGAAATTAATGTAGCTAATAAAAGTACAGATGCAGAAAATTTCCCCATTCTCCTCTCTTAAATCTAAACTTAGCTCTGTCTTGGAGAATGAAGAGTTCATCAAGAGAAAAGGAAAGGCTATTCCCTAGTGAAAGGTATGATTATACACAAGAGTTGTATGAAAGAATAAATTTTATAACTTACTGAAAAAAAGATGGGATATGTCTGATAGTGGCGGGGGGAAAGGGGGAAGGGGTATGTTGCTTAAGATTGAACCCAGGGCCTCATGCAAGTAGGCAAGTAAAGCAAGTGTTCAACAACTGGATTAATGTATTTTGTCTGGACTTGAAAGTTTGAATACTAAAGGTTAAAGGAGCCTATTAAGGTGCCTTAAGCCTGGGACCACCACAACTCCATGATTCTAATTGCTCTTGACAAGTATTCTTCGTAGGACTCTAAGACTGGAAGAAAGAAGCAAAACTGGACTTATGGAGAAAATCATATCAATCTTACAGAGCATAATTCTTAGAAACCTTCTGGATAAGAATAATTTCTAGTTTGCAGGAGAAGCCAGTAGTATAAGTTTTTAAATATGTTAAAACTAGTCCAGCAAATAAGGCTGGATGTCAATCTAGAAACTCAGATCTATTTCATTCCAAAACCCATCTCACTGCATTTTGCCCATCTCTGATATTTTTAGGAGATGAAGATTGGAAATGTTGAATTTTTTAAAATCCAGATTGAGATAATAGTTGTAGAGATAAGAATAAAAATAGTTCATGTGGGACAGACTGAACAGGGACACTAACAATTACTAGTCACTGAAAAAAATTAAAATATTTATGACATTGGCCACCTACCCTTTACATGAGCCCCTCGCACACTCGTTCAGTAATCTTCCTTCTCTCTTAATCCATTCTCCCTGCTGCAAGATTCATTGGTCTAATGCATGTCTCAAATCATTCCCACTTCAGCTGACACATCCATTTATTCCACAAGTAGCTGGATACGTACTGTGGATCTTCTAAATAAAGAGAAGTGTCAAAAATTCCTGTCATCAAGAAGGACATGACTATTGTGGCAAACTCTCAAATAAGTGGGTCATTTAAAAGACGGAGAGGCAAGCACTGTATTTTGTGACCACCAAGTGGAAGTTTCTAAACTATACTGCCATTGTGCGTGTGGACATGCTAAGAAAGAAGGATGATCTATGAGCTCACTTTCGAAAGGTAAGAAGATAGATGAAAATGCATGCCAGGATCCTTTCTGTTGTGAGGGCTTTATTGCAAAGTGAGAAGTACAATGCACTTAAGAAACTTTAAGAAGCTGACAGATTAGGTGGGGATAAATGAAATGAGCTGTAGAAAAAAATCAGGCAACAGATCATGAATGGCCTTGTGTGCTTAGCTCAGGAGTGTGAATTTTATCGTGAGAGAAATGAGAGCCCATAGAAAGGTATATAATAGAGTGATTTGAGCAGATTTACAATTTGGAAAGCCTCTCTCCCTCTGATGGAGAGATAAATATTAGATGAATCTGGAAGCAAGGATATCATTAAGGAGCCCATGGATTAGTTCAGGGAGAATCTGATAATACCGACTAGTGTTCCAAATGAATGCCTTAACTTAACAGTCAATGGAACCCATATTTTGCTTCCCAACCCTTATTTCTAATACCTTGCTTCAAAAGATAATGCTTCTATCAAAATCCATCCAGCATTTTAGAATTACTACTCTTTACTCTGCATTCTTAATGCCAAACTTTTTTTCAGACCATCTTCTATAATCTAGGCTGTGTGTGTGTGTGTGTGTGTGTGTGTGTGTGTGTGTGTGTGTTTGCATGTAGTAGATAGGGTAAATTGGGAGATTTACAGAAAAAGACTAGATTTCTCAAAAAAATGGTGAATAATTTTATAGGCATCTAACTTAGTTATTGGGCAGGCAAATGCATTTTATAATTGATAAAACTATCAACAATTCTGACAATTCTGATTAAAGGTCATAAATAAATTCATGACATATAACTACATTTCTGATTCGAGTCTATCAATTTCGGACTGATTAAAGCCCATGTATTTGCTCAACTCTCAATCTTAGATAAGCATTATTTTCTAGATTCTTATTAAGTAATAGCATGACTTAAGAAGTAAAAGTAATTAATAACAGCTCTTTGACCTTTTAAAATATTATTTGACAGTCAAATAGTAATAGATTAAAAAGAACCTTAAAGTGGGAATCCAAATCAAACTATTTTGAGAAAGTGGTTTAAAAGTGTGATTAAGACATGAACCAGTGTTTTACCTTTATAATCCTAACTACTCAGGAGGCTGCAAACAGAGGATCATGGTTTGAATCCAACTGGGGAAGACAAATCCTTGACATTCAGTCTCCTGTTAACCAACTAAAAGCCAAGAGTGAAGCTATGAACTTAGTAGAAGAGTATCTGCTAAGTATAACGGCCTGTGTTCAAGCCCCAGTATCAACACACACCAAGAAAAAATGGGTCTCAAGCATAAATAAATAAATAAAACCTTCAAAACTTTTTTACAAGGTGTGAAAATTATTGAGTAGCTAATCAGAGGAGAATGTCAGACACCCACTGCAATATTCTATAAATCATGAATTATACAACAGGCAAAAATGAGAAACTGCAAAGAAATCAAACCTATATGGAAATAAATAAAATATACAAAGAAAGTAGCAATCATGTCGGTGCTGGTAATAAAAAGTGCATGCACTGGGGGATCCTCACAAAATGAATGCAATATGTTAATTTTAATTATTATTTTAGAACTTAACGGTAACTATGAAATAGATGGTAATTAACAAGTAATTGGTGTTACAGCTCTTCAGGAGATAAAGTACTAAGTTAAAAGATACTCACATATCTAATCTAGGTATTTTTAAGTGAAGAATAATAAAACTTAGCATTTTCTGGATTGGATAGACTAGGGATTTGGGGGCTTTCCTTTGATCAGAATGCTTGAAAACTTGAAAGAACTCTAGTGTTTTATTTTGGTTTTATATGTCTTTATGTCTACACAGACATAAAGATCATAATTGGAAATTTTGTAATTTTTGTTTCTAGGAAAATCCCTAATTTAAATGTACTAAATCCAATATTTATTGAATGTCCATTTGTGAGGGTGATTGTTTTATGCCATAAAGAATGTTGACATAATCACCCTGTACCAGAACCAACTCCAAATGGATCAAAAACCTCAAAGAGTAGACACCCTGAAAACATTACAGGAAGGGTTAAAGGGATACACTCAGGCTCCTTGGCAAAGATCCAGAAGCACAACAAATCAAAGAATGGCTGTATAAATGAGATTTCATTCAACTACAGAGCTTCTGCATGGCAAAGGACATAGCTAGCAAGATAAATAGAAAGCCCACAGATTGGGAAAAGATCTTCACTAGCTATATAACAGACAAGAGCATCAAATCAAAAATATACTAAAAAAATTAATGCCCCCTCCCATAAGAAAATCCTCAAAGAAACAACCACTCCATTAATAAGTGGGCTACAGGATTAAAAAGAGACTTCTCTGGAGAGGAAATAAGAATGGCCAAGACACATGAAGAAATGTACAACACCTCAGTCCATAAAAGAAATGCAAATCCAAACCACAATAAGATTCTACCTCACCCAAGTTTGAATGGCCATTATCAAGAAAACAAACAATAATAGATGCTGGAGGGGATGTGGCCAAAAGGGACTGCTACTACACTGTTGGTAGGATGTAAACTGGTTTGTCCACTCTGGAAAGCAGTATGGAGCTTCCTCAAAAGGCTAACCATAGAACTCCCCTATGAGTCAGCAATCCCACTCCTAGACATTTACCCAAATGAACACAAACAAGGCAACACTAAAGCTACCATCATAACTATGTTCACTGTAGCATTATTTACCATAGCTAGGATATGGAACCAACCCAGATGCCCCTCAGTAGTTGAATGGATCAAGAAAATGTGGTATATATACACAATGGAATTCTATGCTTCAATCAGAAATAATAACATTGTCCCATTCATAAGGAAATGGAAAGAAAGACATGGAAAAAATCGTATTAAATGAAGTAAGCCAGACCCAAAAAAAACACAGGCTCTATGTGTTCCCTCATTTGTAATAATTAGTATATGTCTAGGATAGTCCTAGCAGAAGATCACAATAGCTCAATAGCTTTGTGCATATGACCATATAAAATGCTGTTAATCAAAATGAACTCCAAGATATAGAAAAAGAGATTTTTCTTTGTTGTTGTTTTTAATATACTGTGTGAAATTATTTCTTTTTTTCTTTCATTTTTTTCCTTTGGTTTATCCCCTGTTGTCATTGTTTTAGATTTTAATACCCTGTGTTTTGAATATAGATTTATCTGATTTGGGGAAGGGAAGAGGAACAAAATTGCAAGACAAATAACAAAGGGTGAACCAATGCAAGAGCTATACTCATAAGACACTATTTTGGAAATGAACTTTACAACTTGGGGGGAAAGTGGGAGAAAAATGAGGGGGGTAACAATGTTCAACAAGAAATGTAGTCATTTCCTTATGTAATAACTGTAACCCCTCTGTATATCACCTTTACAATAAAATTAAGTTTAGAAAAAGAATGTTGACATACTTCTTGGCTTTAGAGTCCTTTACAGACAATACAAAGAATTGACTTTTTATGAAAGAACAAGCCTTGCTGACTGCTTCAACCACCTCTCCCAAGCAAAAACCCAGCTTTAGTGTTGAATATTCAAATTAATTCACCCAAAATATTTTGAAAATAAAGGCATTTAGCTGGAATCTGAACACAGGAATTATTAGCCCTTGTGTGATACATGGACAAATTTATCCCTAATGGGCCATAGAGCTCAGCCTAATCTCACCTCCATGACTTCCTGGCAGTCAGAGTATTCCAATGGCTTATTCAAGAACCAATGTATTCCTTACATGACTCAATAGCTATCTTTGTTCTTCTGTTCTACCAGTAAGGGTAGTGTGGATATTAGAAACTTCTTATACTTTTTGGCCAAAATAAAATTGCTCACCTGGACTTGTAAAGTGACAACAAGGCTTTGTGATTTATTTTTTAAGTAAAGGTATGTGCTCCCAAACTATTTCCTGAATAAGCAAATATGCATTGATATATGACACAAAGATAGGTGATTTTTTGCAAAAAAAAAAAAGAAAAGGAACAGATTTTGAAAAAATATAGTAAAGCAGTAAGGTTTTGTGATTTATGATAACTGCAGTTTTTCCATAGATGAATTAATTTATATCTTAATTATTTTTAGGAATTGTAAATCATCATCTGGGGAAAATGCCTTGCCTTGCATTTCTTTTTCCTCTCTCTCTCTCTCTCTCTTCTCTCTCTCTCTCCCACCCCCTCTCTCCCTCTCCCTCTCCCTCTTGTGTGTATGTGTGTGTGTGTCCTGGTACTGGAACTCAAACTCAGGGCCTGAGTACTGTCTCTTAGCTGTTTCTATCAATTCTCATGTACTACCACTTGAGCCAGAGCTCCACGTCTAGCTTTTGGTAGTTAATTGGAGATGAGAATCTTTCTTTTTTTTTTTTGTCGGTTGTGGGGCTTGAACTCTGGGCCTGGGCTCTGCACCTCAGCAATTCAGCTCAAGGCTGGCGCTCTACCACTTGAGCCACAGCACCACTTCTGGCACTTCCGGTTTTCTGGTGGTTTATTGGAGGTAAGAGTCTCATGTACTTTCCTGCCCAGGCTGGCTTTGAACCGCAATTCTTAGATCTCAGCCTCCTGAGTAGCTTGAACCACCGATGTCTGGCTTGAGAGGAGAATCCTCTAGACTTTCCTAGACTTTATTACAACAGCTGGCTTTGAACCGTGATCCTGAACTCATCTCCCAGTAGCTAGGATGACAGGTGTGAGCCATTGGCACCCAGCCATGAGGAGGGCATTTTATCTCTAGAAGTTCTGAGACACCGTTTCTCAGATCTCATGGTTTCTTATAAGAAGTTCTTGCCTGATGATAAACTGATTTGTGGCACCGAGAACAAAGCCCTTTCCAAGCTCCATGGTTTTGGTGGGAAGGAAGCCAGAAGCTTCAGATTGGCCCCATTGTTTGATAAGCAGAGTAACACTTGATATACTTCCTATTTTCACTCGCAGTACTTTCCAAATAATACAAAATACTGTTTGCACATTCTCCAAAGCCATCTATTTATAATCTCCAGCTGCCTATTAACTAGCCATCCCCTCCATCCATGTATATTCCAAACAACTTGATTAATTACTTCTTAAGAAATTTCTAGATAGTTTGAACAGAGTAGCTGGAATTAAAATCTTCACTCAAATATTAATTTTGTCTTTATTACCAATTCCATTAACCTTATGCTTTAACCTTACTTGAATTTATGAGGCATAATTATGCTTTTTTAAGTAAAGGACTTTTTGTTAAAAAAAAAAAAACAACTATATGCACCCCACAACCTAAGTGGACAATCCAGCACATTTTCCTGAAGCACACAATCATGTATTCTAAAGAAAGATTGATAAGGAGTTTTAGTTTTACATAGTGTTGTGCCCCTTCTGGGGCTTGAACTCCAGGCTAGGGCACTGTTCCTGAGTTCTTTTGCTCAAGGCTAACACTCTACTGAGCCACAGCATCATTTCCAGTTTTCTGGTAGCTAATTGGAGATAAAGTCTCATGGACTTTTCTGTCCAGTCTGGTTTTGAAATGTGATCCTCAGATCTCAGTATCCTGAGTAGCCAGGATTACAGGCATGACACACAAGCACCAGGCTACTTTTACCTAGATTCATTCATGTTGAGGTATGGAGTAATAATTCATTCTCCTATCTGTGCAATATCCAGTTGTATGAGTGGACAATAAAATTACTTAACTGTTAATGTCTATTTGGTTTATTTGCCAGTGCGAGGAATTAAAACCTATGTGATTATGGGCATGATAGCATGTCTTTTTGTGAATATATATGTATATATGCATATGTGTGTGTGTTTTAAAGGTAAACAACAGTGAAACCACTCAATATTTTCTGCCTATGTTTAAACTTAACAAACACAGTTTTTCAAAGTGATTGTACAAATTTATACTTTAACCAACAAAAGTATCATCATCTAATTTTATTCTTTTGCTCATATGCATTCACTGTTATGAGTGATCTATTGATATAGATGAGTATGCACACATATATACATGTATATATATGTATATGTGTATATGCATATATACACACATACATGTATATGTATGTGTGTATATATATGATTTTATTTTGCTTTTTTAAGGTAGAGTCTTGCTATATAACCAGGCTGGCCTCAAACTCAATATCCTGTAGTAAGTAAGATCCAGCACCTCAGCCTTCTGACTGATGGATTACAGTTGTGCACTGAAATACCCAGTTCATTTTCAGTATGCAAATTAATTTAAGTTTTTCCATGTACTATCTTACTAATTGCACATATTTTATCTATAATTTAAATCTGTACATTTCATTTGTAGAAAGCTGATAAATTAACATTTTATCACTTTTTAGACAATGCTAGGAATTTAAGATCTTTTAATTCTACTCAATATTTTGTCATCTTTATGTTTTATATTATAATTATCACACATTTGAATTTTACGTAAACTTTAGCCCCTTAGGATATTATAATTGCTTTTTTACCATTATTTATATTTGTTTCATTTGGAATTACTTGAATCTTTCCTACATTTCCACTGTTATATCTCATTGAATATTTCAGTTTTCAGTACACCAACATTTCCTTGGTACTTTTCTTAGTGTGTTTTTTGCCAACAATCAATTTTCTCTGATTAGCTGTAATAATTTTACTAAGTATAATCTCTGGGCAGACATGTTTAGGTAGGTTAATGGAAATTTTAGTTTAGTGTGGTATAGTGAATATTTTATTTTAGTATTTAAAAGATGTCACCCTATTATCTTTTCACATCCATACTTTGTTTAGAAATTGGTTGTCAGTTACCAAATCACCCTCTGATAGTAATGCATTTCATTTTATTAACTTTAATTTTTTTCTCCACTGATTTTCATGAAACTTTTACTCTGAGGTATATGTATATAATTTCCTTTGTACCTACCAGCCTTGGAGTTACTTTTACAGCTTATGTTTTAAAGTATTTGACCAATTTCAGAAAAAAATATTATACCTGAGGGACATAGTTTTCTTCAACTCTTGCTTCAATTTAATAGGTTGTATCACATAAAATTATTTATCATCTTACAGATGTCTTCATCACAAAGTACAGAAAAAAATAAAATTAACAAGCAAAATATTGCTCAAAACAGAAAGTGACCTCAAATTTGCATGACATATAGATACTATGTTTTTTAAAAATTAAAATCTGTTTAAACAGATGAATAAAACGCAAAAATTATTTATTTTTAGGGGTTGGCATGTGATGTTTCAATACATGTAAGCATGTGGAATGTTTGCATCAGGCTAAACATACCTGTCTCCTCCACCATTTACATTTACTTGTGATAACATTCAAATTCCTTTCTTCTAGATTATAAAACTAGACAATGTATCATTAGTTTTAGTAAGCTTAACAAGTCTTTTTTCAATACCTTTGATATTTACAATACCTTTGGTATTTTTTGATACAGGGTTTATCATTACAGTGAGAGAAAACCATTTAAGTTATTTAGAAAAGAGTTTTAAAGTGTCTTGAAAGAAATGAAAAATTTTTGACATTATTTGGAAAATGAAATACTCCATCTTGTCTCACTAGTAGTAACGTGATTTTTTTGCTTGAAGAAGATATCTTGGAGAAGAAAAATTTCTACAAGCTAATATTTCTACAAGTTAATATTCTACATGTTATTATTTTTAAGATTCAGGTGCAAACCTCTATGAAGTAGTTTTCTCTTCTTCCCCTCTTATTTACTATCATGAAGTTTTATTTAAAAGGAAGCATTTTCCTGATTCAAATGGCTCATGGCTCTAATCCTAGCTACTCAGGAAACTGATACCTGGAGACTCTTAGTTCTAAGCCAGCTCAGACAGAGAAGTTCAGGAGAGTTCTTCATAATCACCAGTAAAAGCTTGGCTAAAAGAAAAGGCCTAGTTGGTAGAACACAAACCGAGCAATTAATTAGAACAATAATATGTCCCTGAGTTCAAATACTACTATAAGCAAAAATACTGAATTCATAATCATCTACCCCAAAGATACCAGTCTAACTCCAGACTTTGGGCATGTTGAACATGTTGCACATTGGCAAAGCAGAGCTAATATTCCACCTTTCATTTGTTCCTCCTCATACATTTTGCAGAATACAAGTCACCAAACTTGGCACTTATACTTAGTAATATTTAGTTTGCTTTCTATATCTACCACCAAAACAAAAAAATAAAGCAAAACTTCAGATATATCATGAGCTCTGTAACAGAACCACCCTCTACCTGATGATATTAATTTCATCTGAAGTCTATTAACAAGGCCAGTTGCCAACATTACATTCTTCCTCCTTAGATTTTGATCAATATTTACTACTAATGGCAATGTTTTTAATTATGCTATCAGAACAACTTTCATATTTTATGCACATTGTAGATATTTTTATGATCTTTCTTTTCCTATTCAATTAATTAACTAGCTTCATTCTCATATGCAAATAGACAATATTTGGCAATTATACTAAAATCAGTTGACTCTAAGTGCTGTTTTCACTTTGGTTAGTTGTTCCCCTTTTCTATTTGTCATCTCTGTTAAGGTTCATTGATCACTAACATAACTGCTGATTTCTTAGACACTGGTGGCTCATGCTTATGATTTATTATTATTTATTTTTTGCATCTGTGAATGGAGAGAGACATAATCAGACAAAGTTAAGTCAATTCAAAATGGTGACACAATACTAAAAAATGTTGGAGGATATAAGGAAATTAATATTCAATATTTTTCATAAGACTCAGTTTGATAATTAGGTGACAATTTAGCTATTTACAGCAAAGCTTCCTTGGAAGCCCTCAGATAAAGCACAGAGTACCTTGTCCTCAGATCATGGCAGAGCATGTATTGATGATTAATGAGGAATCAATTAAGAAAGTAAAATTCTCAGCTTATTCATTTTGAAATAGCGGACTGATTAATTTATGTAAAATGAAACATTATTTTCTACAGAGAATCTTTTTGAAATCCATACAATATAGGTTACATCATAGCTATCTATTCTAGGAAAACGTATAGTAACTTGAAGCTCTATAGTCAGTTGCAACAATATTTTTGTTATATAGACTATCTACTGGTTATTTGAAGACTCTTGGAGATTGAGTTATCACTGTTAACACCATTATATTTCTTTTGTATGTATTTGTGTCAGTCCTGGAGCTTGAACTCAGGGCCTGGGCATTGTCCCTTACCTTTTACATTCAAGAGTTTTGCTCTACCATGTGAGCCACAGCTCTATTTCCAGCTTTTTGGTGGTTAATTGGATATAAGAATCTTGTGAAATTTCCTGCCTGATTTTGAACTGAGATTGTTATATATCAGCCTTCTGAGTAGCTAGCATTACAGGTGTGACTCTGGCATCTGGCTTATGTTAGCCCCTTTAAAAAGCAGCAAAATCAAAAATACCCCTGTTTTGATTCAATAATAATTGCCACAAAAGTAATGTTTCTATAGCATTATTATCTTCCATTATTTATTCAGAAAAAAATGAATTTTTTCACTGAGGAAAAAAGAATAAAATCTATGACAAAAGTTGGGAAAGAAGAGCAGCCAGGAAGTGAAAACTAAAAGGAAAATTAAAAGGAAGAGTTGGAGGAGGTAGGAAAAAAAAACATTACAGAAGCATTGCTACTCACAAATGAGGAAACAGAAGCAAAGAAGGCAAGTGAAGAATGAACTGTCAGAGCCCTCTCTTCTAAAACCCAACAGCACCCATTGGGCCTATTCTCCTTTCAAAATTGAGGAATCCAGCCAGGCATGGTGATGCTCACTTTTAGTCCTGGCTGATTAGGAGGCAGAACCAGGAAAATCACAGCCCAAGCCATCTGTGGCAGAATTAGTTCAAGATCCTATTGGAAAAACAAATGAAAAGCAAAAGGACTGTCAGTTTCAAGTGATAACTGCTTGCTCAGCAAATGCAAGCTCTAACTTCACTGTCCAGTACCAATGAAGATGAGAGAGAGAGAATTTAAGAATGCAGGCATAGTAGTTAGTTCTTCAATAATTACAAATACTGCACTGTGAAAACAAGGCATTGAATATTTATCCTCCATGTTTCTACCTCCTATAACATCGTATCTTACCCTAAGAAGCAAAATATTCAAGTCTGATTTCAATAATACAAAATGAAAACATCTTTGAAAATAACTCAAAAGAAACTTTCTTATGGTAAAAGATCTGACAGCAAATTTAAAACAATTTGAGCACAAATTTTAGTCTGTATATTAGCTTATAATTTCAAGGAAAACTCTAGTTTGAAGAACACATTTCTAATTCAGCATTATAATATACAAAGTACATGAAAATTAAAAGATAACTTATTATTTCAAACCTCAGTTCAATCACTTCCATGAGGCACTTGTAGAGGTTACTCCTCAGTACTTCTCACCAGCCCAGAACTTGGATAATTACATACAGAGGGTGTGTCCACAGTCTTCAATATCTAACACTGTTATACACACAGGATGACATCAGTTTACAGGAGATTAAGATCCTAAGAGAGAATAGTATAGTTTCCTAGGGAAAAAAGTCTCTTTAAATTTTAACAGAATTTTAAAGGAAATTTACAAATAAGCATTCTTTCCCTTTGACTAAATGATTGAGGATATTAAGAAGAGTTAATGATCTCATTGTAGTTTTCACAAGCGCATAAATGATAGTGTTTACCCTTCCTGAGAGCAATGATGCTGGTTATACTATAGTTCTGATTATTTTCACAATGCTTATAGATATATATCAACAGTCCAACCCCCCTCCCAATACCTGCTTGTCTCTTAGAGAAGCTATAATACCATAGAAACAGCTTCATAAATCATGGAGGTATTTTAAGACACAAATGAGATTAAATTTCTTTTTAAGTATGAACACACATAAACAAGATCCAGCTCTAAGCAAATGACCTACTACTCCTTTCACATCATCAGAGCTTGTTCAGAAACAAACCCAATTCCCAGAGAAGGAAAAGGAGAAGAAGAATATATTTAAAATAATTCGTAATATTTTAAATCTTCCTTTGACAAATTTCTGTTTACATTTAAGGGGTACAGGCATAAAATCAACTTTTCCAAAATTTCATGAACAAAAAAGAGCAGCTAGAATTCAAATGAATGAACTGGTTGACATATATTCTAGAATAAACTACTTAAAGTAAGCCTAGCAATATGTTCAGTAAACACTTCCCACAAAAGGGACCCCCTTTTAAGAACCTGTGAGATGTCAGAGTCTTGGTGTACAAAACTGGCCCAAGAGTTCTAGTAGATAATGCCAAAGATGATAAATATTAAATGAAGTAATCCATTCCCAAAGAAACATAGGTCCTATGGTTTTTCTCATTTGTAATAATTAATGTATGTTTAGCATAATCTTAGCAGATGAGCAGAATAGCTCAATATCTATGCACATATGACCATATGAGATGATGCTAAGCAAAATGAACTCCAAGACATGGACACAAGAGGCTTTTCTTTGCTGTTGTTTTTCATGTACCAGCTTAATTTTTAACATTATAACTGCTTTTGGCTCTGTCTGCTAAGAGTTTATGTAATAACAATGAGAAAAAGATGACAGATAGACACAGACAGACAGATAGATGTTTCATATATTACAATATATCAATATTAGCCTGACCCAAACATCACCAAATAAGAAAGCTAAATCATTTTGTTAAGTTAATATCAGGTGAAAGGTTTGGGAAAGGAATACCCAAAATGGGATATTCTGGGAAATATGTCAAAAAATTGGATTGGCATGACAAAGGGATATGAAAATACATATAGAAACAGGTTAAGTAGAAGATAGGCATGTACTTTCAAGTAAATACATTGTTTTCTTTTCCCCAAATAACACCAATGCTCCTTTGAAAATATCAAATATCAGGCATGATCAGACATAATCCATCATTCTCTTAATTGTTCCAGGAGAGCAGTTTTCCATTTCTGATTTAAATGTTGTCAGGAAAATATGGACAAACAAAAGAAAAACTTGTGATATGCTGTTGGTATTTCCTTACAGTGTGAAATTGTCAGCCGTATTTTCTACATTATCCTAAATGAAAACTGGAGTCACAGCACAGAAAAAAATATACTCCATTGCTCTTGAGTAATTTGATTTGGAAAGTGAAATTTCAAGTGCACTTCTTGATTCCTTAAGGTTTATGTAAAGCCACAAAAAACATAAAGCAAAAGACCATGGTGCCCTGTCCAGAAGACCATGGTGCCCTGTCCAAAATGCTTTGTTCACTCATCTACATATTTGACGAAGTAAATTTTGGGACCTTTCACACCATAAATGATTCTTATTCAAGATAGGGGGAAAAATCTTCAAATTTCTTCAATATCTGTGGGAGCTGTGAAAGAGAAAAGTGAAGATCTGGCCCTATAAATTTATATCTGGACAATAGTTGTGACTGTTGCTGGCTATATAAAAAAATATCAAAATGTTGAGCCTCTGTAAAATCAAAATCTTCACATTGTAAAGCAAGAACAATGACTGCCTCTAATTTACAATTCATTGAGGATGAAAACGGAGAAATAAATTAGAGTAAAATGGAAAATTGGATATTATTTTCCTAAAACTATTTTATGCTTCATAAGATAAACATACAGAGCCTTAAAATATATCTTTCAATTTTGAGTGATGGTTGAAACACAAATGACACTGCTCTATTTGTTAAGGAATGCAAAGACTTGAAAAAAATTATATTAAGTGAAGTAAGCCAGACCCAAAGAAACATAGGTCCCATGGTTTCCCTTACTTGCAATAACTAATATATGTCTAGGATAGTCTTACCAGACAAGCAGAAATGGCCAAAAGCCATGCTCATATGGCCATATAAGATGATGCTAAGCAAAATGAACCCCAAGATAAGGATGCAAGAGGTCTTATCTTTGTTGCTCTTGTTTTTAATATACTATGTGATTTTTTTGGTTTCTTTTGTATGTTCTTCCCCCGTGGTATAACGCTTGTTGTCACTGAATTTGATTCTAGTGCCCTGCATCTTTTATATACCTTTTTCTCATTTGGGGAAAAGAAAGGAAATAACAAAATGCTGAAACAAGAATACAGGTTGACCCATTGTAAAAGTGAGACATACAAGACATTATGTTGAAAACAAACTTTAGAACTCGGGGGTGGGCAGGGAAGAGTTGGGGAGGTGGGGAGGGAAGGGATACTAAGGGAAAAACAAAGGAGGGGGTAACAATGCTTGATAGAAAATGTACTCATTACCTTATTCATGTAACTGTAACCCCTCTGTACAGTATCTTTACAATAAAAAAAGAACATTCTTTCTGGTTGGAAATAAGATTGTCTCAGTACTAATAGTAAAGCAATGTAAAATCATCAGAAAAGCATAACCAAGTTAAATAGATCTTTCTCAATTTCTATATGAAAACTCCAACTTATTTGTAGTCCAACTGTAATTTCACAAGTTCAGATTATTTATGCTTTAAAAGATTTTTTTCTGACAAAGAAAAGTTTAACTTACAATAGTATCCAATGATTTTGAAAGTGGTAATTTTTAGCCACACATGCCATATACTGTAAAGTTAAAAATGGATGAGACTTGCCTGACAAACAACTAGTCTATCAGAGTAAGCTGACCATAAAAAGTAAATTCACATTTTTGAGAGAGGTGTAAACTAATGTCTGTACAAGTTTAAAAACCTGCTGTTGGCAGTAAATGAAATCCTAAGGGTTTCAAGTTCTGCTATTGTTGTTGAAAAGGTGTTTGGCTCAATGCTATCACATTGGGAATGTGACAAATAAAAGTGAACTTTGTGCCTGACTGTACTACAGTTTCTATTATATGAATGAAAAGATGGATTTTTCTCATTAGCTTCAGGTACACAAATAATTGTTAGGAAATTCTTAGTATTATTACATAGAAATGGGTGGTTTTATATTTAAATATAGGTTATAGGATTCAACTAAACCTATTGATTTTGTGCTTTCTTTAAAAATATCTCACATTTACGTAACTTATATAAAATAACAGTCTATAAAAGTTAAACTTAAAATTAGTATAGCTAAAACTTGGAAAGTTCTATCAGAGGACAAAAATGACTATTTTTTAACATTTTAAATAAATTATTTAGTTCTGCCAATGTTAACTAGTCTTTATTGGCTTAACTAAAGTATGTATATTATAAAAGGAAATAATTCAGAATAATACAAAGTTTACATAAATATCTTTTTTACATAAGTTTGAAATAAAGTCATATGTGAATATGTTTGTAGTTATTAACTAAATGTTATATTATTTGCTGATCCCAGATTAACTGAGTAATGATCTTTTACTTGTTTGGGAAATCTAAGCTGAGCTAGAAAGTAATAAGCTTAGTCAGCTTTTCCAATGTTTCCTACAACTTCAAGTATCAATGGCTTAAAACAACAAAGGTTAAAGTTACGCATGCCTCACTCACAGAACCATTCTCATGGTGCCCATCTTCATCCTGGAAACTAGGTTGAAAAAAAATAGCCTTTGGGCAAAGCAGAGGAAAAAAATAAAATAAAGTATCATTGATGTGGCATGTAGCCTTCCTGCTCTAATTTTGCTAACCAAGTGGGTCACACTGCAATAGACAGAGGACAGCACTTTAGAAAATCAATACAATTTTCATTGCACCTGATATTGGTGGCTGTGATCACAACATGTTCTTCTTCTGGGTTACTAAAATGATTATTTGGAATATTTGTTCTATTTCAACATTGTTGGCAAAATGTATAAAACTATAAGAGAATATCATTTAAGCAATATGGAGAACATGGATTTAAGCCCCCCATGAATCTAATAATAAGGAGCACTGAAAGATTTCCCATAAAGAGTGTAAATTACTTGAATTAATCAAAAATTTTCTGCTGCCTCTATTATTATTTTCTGAAAATTCTTTATGACATAATAAAATCTGAAATAAGTATTTGAAACAAGATCTGAAATACTAATAAGAAGGACAAATCTCATAAGTCAGGCTACATAAGAGATTTAAAAGTCAATAATTTCTTATATTCCTACAGTTAGAAGATGTGATAGAAAAATAATATTCCATTTTCAGGGCCATCAAAGACTATAAGGAGATATCGAACATTAAATGTTTTGTGTAATGGAAATGATTTTTTTTTATTTTTGCTCTGTCACTTACTGTTTGTCTTTTTTCAAATTATCTAACTTTCTAAATTCCAGTTTCTCTCACTGTTAAAACATAGGTATCAATAGTATTATTCTTGTAAAATTTTTGCAGATCATAAGCAAGAGTCAAAAATTTTAGAGGGCTTATTATATGTTTGATGCAAGTCTGACAAATTTGTATGTTTTAGTCAGCTTATCCATATATTGATTTTATGTCACTTTCAGTTAAGTAATATGAAAAAGTTATCAAATAGCTTAGTGTTACTCAGGTACTAAAAGCACTGGCAAAATTAAAACCCAAGCCAATGGGCCTTATGGATGACCCATACTCCTAAAAATTGTGTCCCAGTCATTAATATTTATTGAAGGTTGCTAAATGCATAATGTATATCAATGAACAAAGGATCTGTGTTAACAAACTAATCAAGGGAATAGAGAATACACATATACATAATAAATAGATTATATAATAGGCTGGAAGTGGGGAGTGTTGTGCTAAACAAAAATGAAAAATAGAGCCAAGTACTGGTGGCTCAGGCCTGTAATTCAGCTACTCAGGAAGCTGAGATCTGAGAAATACCATTTGTAGCTGTCCCAGGCAGAAAAATTTGTAAGTCTCTTGTCTCCAATAATCTATACTTAGAAAAATATGAAAGTGGTGCTGTGGTTCAAGTGGTAGAGCATAGCTGTAAGAAAAAGAAGCTTGTGGGTAGCACCCAGGCCCTGAGTTCAAACCCCAGATTATAGGTCAACATAGAATCACATGAAAGGCATGAGGGTAGAAGCAGCCACAAAAGAGTGAACAAGGAGAGCAGATGAAAGCAAAGGGCCAGTTCATGTAAGTGTAATCTACAAGTGTAATCTACCAATTTCTTGGACATGGCAGTTTTCTGATGCCCAATAAATCTCCAAGAAGAGCAGCTGAGAGAAAAATTGGGACATTTCTTATAGAAGCTGCACTGGAGTTGGAGTGGAGTTCTAGGATAGAGATAGAGATTTATGAGTAAAATTCACAGATTTAACAGATACACAAAAAAGACAGGGTATCAGGTTAAAAGGAAAAGCTTTTCAACCCCTGGTTCCTCTGGCTTTGGATTATTGTAGCAATCATACCATAACGAAAACACAGGTTTGCTGGTGTGGAGCAGAACTCCTGAGCAGATGCAGGAAAGAAAGGGCCCAGGAGAGAGCTTGGTGAAGACCTCATGTTCTCACATTTGTTAATATGATAAATGAGATATTGGCACCAGTGTCTTCTTTTTTCCTTCCCATTCCACGATACTTCCAGAACTTCCTAATTGCCTCTGTATATTCAATCTTTCTAATGATAACAGCATTAACTCTGGCTCATTTTTATTTGGGGCCAAATCATCATCATTGTACCATACGGAATTAATTAAAATGTAACCAGGAAAGGCTGCTGTGAAAGACAGAGGCAGGGTTGGATTCTAAAAACCTGTGGGATTCATCAGTGAGATGTGAAAAGCAGCCAGCCAGCCAGCCAGCCAGCCTACACCAAAGCTCTGGCTGGCATTTCCAATGTTTGTAAGGGAGGGCATGGTGGGTCAGGGGAGAGGGATGGGAAGACAGAGGAAACATGGCTAAGAAATTGAGATAGCATTTTTAAAAACAAGCTTGGGCTGTTCACGTTGGGTGCATCATTTGGTGTAATTGCATATGTTCAACATTTAATATCTCTAGAGAGATTTTGCTTGAGTTGTGACTTCTCACATTTAATGAAGCGAAACTCTCTCAGGCCACTGCAAGACATATCTAAGGATGAAAAACCAGTAATTTACAGCTTTAGTGACCTTATTACAGTGTACTTTGTGCTTGGCTGCTCTTCACTCTTATCTGGGCCATTATCTAAGGCTCTTGTGGAATATTGGCCATTAGCTGCATGCAGACCAATGGCTTTGTCTTCAAGGGCCATGAGAAGGTGGTAAAGATATTGAATATTTTATCTTAACTCCCAAGAAAAATCAAAATAGCAACACGCTCTTTGAAATGCTAATATGCATGTGAATGGTGTTGATGAGGCAAAGTCTCCAATAACAAACAAGCCTTGGTGCAAAGGCATCTAAAGATGAGCTAATTACACTGGCAGCCCAAATAACAATGAATATTCTCCAGTAGCTTATGAATAGCTCCTGATTTGGAGATGTCTAACCTACATCTGTGCTATGGAGATGGAAATAACAACAGGACAGAAAACACCATTATATCTGCCAGATGCCAGTGGCTCCCAGGAGGGAAAGGGGTCTTTAGGTTCACTCGGATTGGAAGGGTCTGACTGCCAAGAATTAATTCCAAAGAGGGCCCACTTCAACACAGGTGCATGCCTGCCCTTTCCCACTGATTCATCACATACAGAGATCCTACCATTGAAGTAAGGAGATCGTGTCGGGCTGGTGCCATATTGGGCTCAAGGTGGATGATAGGGTCTGGCATCTTGTCTTCATGCTGGAGGAGGGAAATGCCCCTGCCCGTCACCTGCCTCCCGGGTGATGGGTATGCCCGAAACCCTGGAGACAGGGGTGGACATTAGGCTGATAGGTTACTGAATCTGTCAATCCAGTGCCTGGGAATTTCCTGTGAATCTGCCTCCTGCTTAGATCCTATTTAGATCCTATTTAGGCCCCGACCAGCCTAGCCGCCATTACGCCGTGCCACGTGTCTCTGTGATCCTGTCATGTGTTCTGTTTCGAATCCCGTCATCATGGTGTCCCAATTCAGCTCTCCATTGAGCTGAATTGGCTTGTTGGTATTGTTTTGTTCTTTCTTTCCTCTTTAGCATGTTTCCTAGCTGTGTTATGTGTATTTGGGGGCTGCAGGCCTTTATAACAACGGGCTGCCTGCAGCCTGTTAACTGTATAATAAAGACGCCAATATTCTATATTTCAAAATGTGGATTCTGGGATACACTACGTGTGAGGCAAAGGTCTAGGCCAGAAATATTTGTGTGGGTGGGTTACATATGATTTCTATTTCATATAATTCTATTTCTATTTCACATTAACTTTAATTTCTTTAACAAGCAATTAAAATGTGAAAACAATTCTTAGTTGTGTTAAAAAAGGATTGGGGGGGGGGAAATCCTTACTATAAGCTCTCATTTGCTGAACTTTATTCTAGATACTTGACAAAACTTGTCAAACAAAACCAAAGTAACAACAAAAATGGTTCTACCCCCAAGGAGCTTTGGGAAAAGAATGACTCATCAAATATACCCTGAAGATAATCAAATGGATATTGAAAGGTGATGAGTGCTATAGCAAAAAGAGAATAATCAATCTGGAGATAGTGGGAGAATGCCAGAAACTAAAAAGAAGTATCTGGACGAAAAATACATTTTGATTGGAGGTTTCATGGTTTCCAAAGTATGGGAAACATGTTATTGATTTCAACTTTAGTGCCTCAACATGTAATATGGCTCAAGGAAATTGATAAGCAGCATCTAGCCATCAGGGTTGTGCAGATTCAAAGGGAACTTAATGGAGGATGAGATCATAAGGTCTCAGGGAAAATATTGTAATAACTTCCAAATTCACAGTTTACCTCAGCCTTGTAGGTTGGACCTCGTCATAGAAATCTTTCACAGACAGTCTAAATCAGTACTCAGACCCCCAAATCTAATGCTGTTTATTTCATTCTAGAGACAACTTTCTTTCAGTCTATTGAATGTGGCTTTGTAATGAGTACTTAAACTTGTTTTAGCTGTCATCTCTACCTCCATTTTGTGTTTGTCATTGTTGTAAATCTTTCTGTCCAGAGTCACTTTGTGGTCACTTTGGGTTCTAGGAGAGACAGGACTGAACAATGAGATCTTTACCATAAAGGAACAAAACTACCTGTAAGAAATGGCAGGACCTTGTAGGATAGCATCACCTCCAAATATGGATAATTACCAATAATGGTCAGAGTGCAACCTGGAGCCAGATAAGTCTTCTCATGGGAAATAGATTTCTCCCTACAAGTGGTGACAGTGATTACCATTTCTCTACAACCCAAGAGAACCAGAAGAGAGACAACAATCACACAGGCCACCCAGTAGTAATTAGCACTGAAAAACTAAACATACTTTTGTACCCTGTGCATAATACTTCTTCTACTTAAACCTAATGCTCTTTTCTGAACCTTGACAATGGCCAAAGCTGAACTGAACTTCAATCTTCCTACCACATCAGGCCTATTCCAGGTAATCTCTTTTACTGTCTCTAGGTAATTCCAGATAATCTCTTTTACTTTTGTATCACTTTCACTATGCTCACAGCTTGTCTGAATTCTTTTCAACTTGGACACAAACATCATGGTTGATTAGTTTACAATGAGTTTCCATTAACTAAAATCTCAGGTATTTTCGAATAAATTTCCACTTAAATAACAGCTCTTCCAATTAAGAGTAGAATGGCATCAAGAAAGTGGCTTAATAAAATGATGAGACATTCATTTCTTTTTCTAAGATTGAGTGTCATGTTCTGTAAAGTTTGCTGTGAAACTCAGCTGAAGTAATCTGTGTAGCAATGCTTTGTAATTGGTGGAGAAGAAGACATACTTTTTGTGACAAACAAATTAGAAATGCAGCTAAGAAAAAAAAGATTCTTTTTGAAATTTTACTTGTAATTTCTATGGAAATGAATATGAGCTTGAAATAAATAATATAGGGGAGGGGTTATAGTAAATACAAGTGCATATGGAAAAGGGTTATAGAAGCCACAAGAATAAATTTGAAGAAAGCCTCACAAGGTGCCATTAAGTATAAAATTTTACTTTTCACAGAGTTGTAAATTGCTTGATAGTCCAGCATTAGTCTTACCATTGGGAAGGTTCCTTTACATGCAGAATTGGTTTGTGATGGTTAATGCTTAAGTATCTACTGATAGGGAACACTGTATTTCCTAACTAATAGAGGCCTTTCTCCTGGATGCTGATTGATTAAAAGAATGAAGCATTGGGTTGGATAAAGATATCCTAGACTATCTGACAAAGTGTTCTACTCTGGGAGCTAAGAATTATCCGAATGGGAACCTAAGCAACTTGGGCACAGTAGCATAGTAATTGTGGCTGGCAAATTGAACCCAAAAATGTTCCAAAAAGGGAACCCAAATATGACTCTGACCTTTTACCTTTTTACTATAGACTAATCTTTGGAACCTTCCAGGAAACTGCTACCAACAACAGTCCACAACACAGCAATTGCCTGGAATCTAAAATGTCAAAAGAAGGAAAACTTCAATACCGAAAGATTAAAATCCTGAATGGTAACATCCTGAAATTCAAATCTTCCATACTAGTTTTCATTGAAAAAAGAAGGGGAGAGTGGAGGATATGAGGCGTATGAAACCAAAGTCTAGGAAAAGGATTAGTTTATTTGGGGTTGTATCCAGAATAGTTGCATAATGTCAGATGAAATACATGTGGAAACATTTGGGGAAACACTGCATTTGGTGTGTCTCTGAGGGTATCTTCAGGATAATGAGCTGCGATCTCCCCCCTCGTGTGAGAGGGCACCTTATAGTCTGGCTGGGCATGATGAAACAAATTCAGAAAGTGTATTGTTTTCTTCTGCTACCTGAAGTTTTAGGACCCCAAGTTCCTTGACTGACCTTTGGACTCCAGGATTCACATTTGTGTTCCTCTCTCCTCAGTCCTATTTTCAATGAAGATGGTTCTTCTGCTCATGACTTATACCTGTACAGCTATTGTTAATATACCTGCATGCTTATGCATTCAAAAACATATTTGTCCTGATTACCTATTTTATGGTGCAAAGTGGTCTATGAAGTGTTCTGTTGTGTTTTTACCTGTCTATCACATTCCTTTATTAAAATGAAAATGTCCTTTAAATATTTTAAAACTATTTTTCCATAATTATATTTTGTGATTTTGATCTTTTAGGGTTTTAGCATTTAGTAGTAAGGCATTAGGATAATGTGCTATTTTGGGGGTGTGGTGAGAGAATTTTTATTTGGGTTTATGGCCTACACTTGCAGAAAACAAACAAATTGAAGAAAGTTGAATTGTAGGTGCCATGACATTTCTCTAAACTTTTAGCCACTGGATGATGAATTTATGTGCTAGCTTTTCCTTTCCACTTATCAAGTACATACAGGTTTTTTCCTATAGAGTTTTCTCCTGAAATATTATGCTAGTTTCTATAAGATAGAGTATGTGAAAATGATTTTCTCTGAGCTGATTAGGAGCCTTCCTGATGGATTTCACAGCCACCAGAGGAGGAGAAAATGGAGCCAGGCACCACTGGCTCACACCTGTAATCCTAGCTACTCAGGAGGCTGAGATCTGAGGATTCCAGTTCAAAGCCAGCCCAGCCCAGGCAGGAACATCTGTGAGACTCTTATCTCCAATAAACCATCTGAAAACTGGAAGTGGCTCTGTGGCTCAAGTGGTAGACCACTCTCCTTGAGCTAAAGAGATGAGGGATATCTCCCAGGCCTAGAGTTCAAGCCTCTCCACCCCCCCCCCCACACACACAGAGGAGAAAATGGTGCCACAAAATTCCTAAGTCTTGCATGTGCTGCATAAACACCAAGGAGCAATGTGGCATCCATGGTGTGAGATAATGGTAAAGGAACAGCTGCTCAAATGGTATAAAAGGCTGAACCTTAGACCAAGTCCATAATTAGTCCACTAATTGATTGCAACCAATCAAATGAGGTCTCTCTCCATTATACACACTCACACACTCACACAATAAGAAAAGAATATATTCGTTTGAAAGCTATCCTTTTCTTTTATGAAAGTTTATTTACTTGTACATACTATGATAACCTGTTACAAAACTATTCTCTTTAACTTACCCTGAGACCAGCTCATTTCTAGAGATTTTTCCTGTATAATTAAAGAGGCACTGTCACTCTCTAAGAAGCTCTGTCAAATATACTTTACAATAAAAGTAAATAATTTCTTAAAAAATAAACCAACTCCATCTAACTGGCATTGGCCTGTTTCCTTTCTCACCATTACTGATTAGCAGGATATTTATATTTAAACAGAAGCTGTCTCATTCTACTCAGCCTGCCCATTGCCTCTGGTGACTCACTCAAGAGGAACTGGCTCTGCTGTGGCCACAGCTGGCAAGCTAAATTGTAGGAGGTGGTGGTGAAGGGCCAGTCCAGACTTTATGTGTGACTTGGCTAGTTAGCTATGATACAGGGTCAAAGACTTTACACACATGGTTCTTCACCAGTATTAATAGAAGAAAGCTACTTCTATCCACTTTGAGTGCTTATATTTTGTCTAGTGCAGAAGGAACTGATTGTTGCATATTTTCTTTCCCTGCTATAGCAGCTCAAGTAAGGCAGAACAAACAGAAAAAGAATAGGTGATGTAGTTTCCTTGGAAAGCAAATCATGTCATTCTGAAACCAGAGTTTTTAAATACCTAGTTTCAAACTCCAGAAGTTTCACATGTCAGACCCAAATAAAGAGAACTGATAAAGAGCAGAGAAATGAGATTATATTACATGGCAAGAGCATGCTATAAGAAAAGAACATGTGAGACCATATTCAGCCATCTTCAGGGTACATCCATGAGCTTCAGGTTTCATAAATAAGGAACCAGGATCACAAGAAGAGTAGTAATAGCAATAATTAAATAGTCCTGATCAAAGTATTGCCTGTTTGGTCATTCTTTCAGTCCTTATTTTGGGAGGGTTTTCAAGAGAAGTTGTTATTACTGTCATCCCTGGTTGGATATACAAGTCAATGTGCTCTGTGGGTCATCTATCCTGTGGAGGCTCCATCATTCCTTAAGGGTAGCTTTGGTTCCTTATCATATCATGCTATCTACCAGTCCTGTCTTTCTTGGATTCCAGTGATGGGAAAATGACAACAGAGAGAATAGCTTAGAGCAGGAACACATAATAAACATAGGTAGACATGCCAACACTTATAGTTTGTTTTAGCTAATTCATAGAGCCAGGGAGGTAGTCAGTTCTTTATAGCAAAATCATCTTGAAGCACCTCTTACAATTCCACGTTTAAAATAAAGAAAATTCATAGGCGTCTATTTATTATGTGTGTCTACCTCATTGAAGCTGATCAGTCTGTCAAAGACTGAAATGGATTTCCAACTTGATTATTAACAGTAGTATCATCTGTGTTTGTAAGGGGGAAACCTGAAGTTAACAACATCAGAATGAGTCATCAAAACCAGACCTCAAATTTCTAACTTCACATTTAAATTAGGAAAACCACATAAGCAGATATGTTCACTTATGCTAAGGTTTCCTATGTAAGTAGGCATAGCTGTACTATACTATATTACATATTATCACCACACTTGAACACCTCCAGTGAAGTGTACAATTAAATTGATTATTATTTCCACAGTAAGGTAGACTCTCTGGAGCAGAGAACAGGCTGATGGATAAAGAGCAGGAGAACTCTACAAACAAATATTTTGAGCCTGGGTGCCAGTGGCTTACACCTGTAATCCTAGCTTCTCAGAAGGCTGAGATCTGAGAATCATGGTCCAAAGCCAGCCTGGGCAGGAAAGTCCCCATGAGATTCTTATCTCCACCATTTACCCACTCAAAACCCAGATGTGGTGCTGTGGTTCAAGTGATAGTGTGCTAGCCTTGAGCACAGAGAGGCTCAGGGACAGTACCCAGGCCCTGAGTTCAAGCCCCACATTCGACCAAAAAATTGTGTGTATATAATATATATATGATATATATACATATAATGTATATTATATGTAACATACATATAATATATATTATATAATATATAATCATACAGTGTATAATATATAATAAATATAACCATAGAATATAGAGTATATATGTATATCTATATTACATATACACATATGGGCATATATATATATATAGGTATATGCTAACATATATATGCATATATATATACTCTATACAAAGACAGGGAGAGAGATTGTGATGTTGGTGATTTCTAGGCTGAGAGGGAAGAGGGAAGATATTACCCTAATAACCTGAAAGAAAAATGCTGAGAAAAAAGTTATCATCTGAAGGATCTGTGAGTAGCAAGTCCCTGCTCTATATCACAAGCCATTCTGTTAATGTCAACACACCAGGATATTTTATCAGCATCTGAGCCCAATCATCGTTCTCAGTCATCAGGGTGAAATGCTAAAACTCTGTGACAATCTCTCTCACTCAACCCTTCTTACAATTTGCCACATAATCCAGTTGACTACAATAAAATTCTAATTATGACTTAAATATTGACCAACCTACTGTATACAAAGGCTTAATGAAGGCCTTTATTGTTTATAGCAACTTCTAGGTTCCCTGTTTCATTATTCTTCTATGTAGATTTTTGGAGACCCTTGTACAATAATAACATAAGCATCATAACTTATATCAGGCCAATTCTTATAACCTGAAGGATAGATTAAAAAAACAAAGCTTTATTTATAAGTCTCTGCCCCATGTGGCTTTCTGCTACCTCTGTATTACCCCTTTTTCACTTTCCAATGATAAGCAACAAAAAGATTCGGAATAACTAGGATAAGATTGGATAGTTTCTTCTCAAATGTATTTGTTTACCAACAGTGACTGATATCTGATTGAAATACATATATCCAACATCAGCATATACATAACAGGAATTTCAGAATTTTAAATTTTTTCAAAGATGTTTCTCAGTACATAGATGTATGTATATTCATTCACATCTACAATGGATCTATATGTGATGTGTATACAGAGTAGAGTTTTGTAATTTCCTTGTATTCTTCTATCCTGATGTTTTCTGATATTGTGTTTCAGATATTTTTCACCACTGTTGTCCTTACCTAACATAATGGGTTAATAATGATCATATATATTATTTTAAGTTCTATTTCTTCAGACTTGAAAAATATTAATTACAGAAGGCTACAAAATCACAAAGTTCCCTAAAGTTTAAGAACACTAAAATACTGCAAAAAATATAACAAAGCTTCAGTAGATGTTTGCTTGTAATATACTTTAAAATGAGTGTTTTGAGCTGAATGTGGTGGCACAAGCCTCCAACCTCAAACCTCAAAGGCAGAAGTGGTAATATCACAATATGAGGCCAACTTGACTTACATAGCAAGCTCCAGGTAAGCCTAGAAAACAGCAAAACCCAGACTGGAAACAGCAACAACAATAACACAAACACAAAACAAACAGAAAAGAGGATTTGCACCTGTTTCCTCAAAAGGTTCGATTTCAATTATGTGCTAGCACATGGCTAGGACATTGGATCGTTTGTTAAAGCATTGGAACTTTGTTAAAAGAAGGACAGAAACTTCTCTCGCTCCCTCCCCCAATCTCTCTCTCTCTATATATATACACACACATACATATATATAATCTATCAGTGATAGTTGTGATTTAAAGGCAACACATAAATCATTTTGTCTTATGAAAAATTAATCTTGAATCTTGTGTGGCAAGTTATTGATAATGACAATAAATGATTACAGAGAGAAGAAAAGAACAAAGGCAACTAGAGGCTGCTGGCTTACACCTGTAATCCTAGCTACTCAGGAAGCTGAGATCTAAGGATTACCATTGAAAGCCAGCCCGGGGAAGGAAAGTCCATCAGACTCTTATCTCCAATTAATCACAAGAAAGCCTGCAGTGGTGCTGTGGCTCAAGTGGTAGAGCATTTGCTTTGAGCTAAAGAGCTCAGGGACAGAACCAAGGCCGAGTTCAAGCCCCATGACCATCACCACCAACAACAAAAAAAGAACAAAGGCAGAGGAATCATATAACCATGAAGGCATATGATCAATACCTTAAAGTTCTCTAGATCAGATAGTGATTCCTATTGTTTTTATTAAAAGTAAATGATGTCCTGTACCACTGGCTTACCCTGTAACCTAGCTACTCAGGAGGATGAGATCTGAAGATTGTGGTTTGAATATCAGCCCAGACAGAAAAGAACATGAGACTGTTATCTCCAATTAACCACCAAAAAGCTAGAAGTGGAGTGTGACTCAAGGGGTAGGGCACTAGCCTTAATACATATGTAAGTTCCAGTTTTAGAAAGATTTGAACATAAGAGAAAAGACAATGTAAGTGCATCATTATTGTTTTTAAGTGCTTCAGAATTTATTAGACTGATGACTGAAAGATAATGCAAAAGAATCAGTACAGATCTGTGAAAACACAGGTGTATTCACATATTCTTTATTCTGGGTCTTGAGGCCATGAGAAGATTGGCTGAGTGTGGTCCGACATGACAAATATTCTCGATCTGAACATTATTTTTTACCATAGCAACTAGTCACTACCTGAAGAGACTGACAAACCTGGTGGATATTTTTCTCATGTACGGATTAGGTGTATTGACTGACCACAAAGAGGACAAAGATGAGCTAGTCACACTTCTGCACTTACTTTCTGCCTTTTGCTGGTTTGGACTGACTACTAGATGATCTTTGGGAAAACAACACCTGCCCCTTCCATGACTTCACTCTACTTCTCAACAGAATGGAGAGAATAATAATATCCTCTCACTTTTAACCTGTGAGAAGCATGAGAAATAAGACAAGACTTGAAAGGACTGCATGAAATGCTCAGAGCACTCTAAAGCTGGGTACCTTGGCAACGCTGCATAATGCCATCCAAGTTCAGTGTTGGCATTGGATCACAGAATCCCAATCCTCTTTAAAAGCGACTCTGTCACAGAGAAATAATCATAAGTCACATGTACAATTTCTTCTGTTAATTTTTAAGACAATGAGGAACAGACTTTTTTTAAAATTACCTCTCTATGTATTATGGTCTTGAATGTGTTTAGTAGTATAATACATTCATGGCCATTAAACACTTTCACAGTTTTAAAAACATACCTTTGAAAGAGAAAAATGCTCAGTCACCTAAGCAAATAAAACTAAAATCAGTTGATAAGAGGAAGGAACAAGAACTGCATATCAGACTTCTGTTATAAGATGGTAACAATAAAGCACAACAAAAGCACTACACGCTATGAAATTATAAAACTCATAGACAAGAGAAGCCAACCACAAAGGTGAAACACAAAGATCCATCATGGGCTAAATTCCAAAGAGTGGCAAACCCTTCCTAGCAAAACCAGATTGCAAACTGTGCAGACCATGTTCGCCCTGCAAGTGTGGACATCATGCAGCTCTGGGATGTATTTACACAGCTCACAGATATGGAGGATCATTTGTTGTAATTTAAGAATTGAAAGACTCAACCCTGTAATCCTAGGAGGATTAGCTTAGGAGGATGTCAACTCAGGAGGCTGAAATCTGGTTAAAAACCAGCCCAGGCAGAAAAAGCCATGAGAATCTTTCTCTGATTAACTACCAGAAAAAGCCAGACAAGGCTCTGTGGCTCAAGTGGTAGAGTGCTAGCTTTGAGCAAAAAAGCTCAGGGACAGAGCCCAGGCCCTGAATTCAGCACTCCCAAATTACCCAAGCTGATATTTGCCAAAGTAGCAGGGTATAAAATTAACGCTCAAAAAATCAATGACTTTTCTGTATGCCAACAATGAGAAGAGTGTGGCTGAAATCAGGAAAGCAACTCCATTCATAATAGCCCCACAAAAAATAAAATACCTAGGAATTAACTTAACCAAAGAAGTGAAGGACCTCTATGATGAAAACTTTAAAAACCTGAAAAAGGAAATCAAAACAGAACTTAGAAAGTGGAAAAACCTCCCATGCTCCTGGATTGGAAGGATCAACATCGTGAAAATGCAAATACTTCCCAAGGCTATCAACAAATTCAATGCCATACTTATAAATATTCCAAATTCATTCTTCAAGGAGATAGAAGAGGCAATCCAAAAATTCATATGGAACAATAAAAGACCCCGAATAGCAAAACTATCTTTAACAGAAAGAATAGTGCTGGAGGAATACCAATACTGAATTTCAAACTCTATTACAAAGCCATAGTAATCACAGGGCTGAGAAAGTGGCTCAGTGGTAGAGCGCTTGCCTTGCCTACATGAGGCCCTGGGTTCATACCACAGCACCACATAAGAAGAAAAAATAAAAGCTGGAAGTGGCACTATGGCTCAAGTGGTAGAGTGCTAGCCTTGAGCTGAAGAGCTGAGGGACAGTGCTCAGGCCCAGTATTCAGATCACACAACCGGACACCCCCCCAAAAAAAGCCATAGTAATCAAAACAGCTTGGTACTGGCACAAGAAGAGGCCTCAGGACCAATGGAATAGAATTGAAATCCCAAAAATGAACCCACAGACCTATAACCATCTAATCTTCGATAAGGGAGCTAAAAAAAACAGAATGGAAGAAAGAAAGCCTCTTCAGTAAATGGTGCTGGAAACATTGGTTAACTACTTGTAGAAAACTAAAGCTAGAGCCTTATATATCACCCTGCACCAGAATCAACTCCAAAGGGATCAAAGATCTTGGAGTCAAAGCAAACACGCTGAAAACATTACAGGATGGAATAGGAGAAACCCTAGGTCTCCTTGGCACAGGCAGAAATTTTCTTAATAGAAACACAGAAACACAACAAATCAAAGAAAGGTTGGACAAATGGGATTACATGAAGTTACAGAGCTTCTTCATGGTAAAGGACATAGATAGCAAGATCAATAGAAAGCCCACGGATTGGGAGAAGATCTTCACT
>NW_012267220.1:29009585-29061659 GCF_000151885.1 Dipodomys ordii | reverse complement strand
TGCCTCTATCAGAAAGAATGGCATTGCTCCATTTGTTAGGAAATGGAAAGACTTGGAAAAAATTATATTAAGTGAAGTAAGCCAGGCCCAAAGAAACATAGGTCCCATGGTTTTCCTTATTTGCCATAACTAGTATATGCCTGAGATAAGCAGAAAAGGTCAGGTAAGATGATGTTATGTGAAATGAACCCTAAGGTAGGGACACAAGGATTTTTTTCTTTCTTGCTATTATTTCTAACATGTTTATAAGGTGATTGTTTTGTTGCTTTGTATGTCCCTCCTACATGGTATAACTCCTGTTTTCACTGTATTTGATGTTGGCATAATTTGGGGAGGGGAAGGGAAAAGAACAAATTGTTTAAATAGGCATACAGGTGGAACCATTGCAACAATGAGATGTACAAAATGCTATGTTGAAAAACAAACTTTACATCTTTGGTGGGTGCAGGGGGGCAGGGAGGTGCAGCGTGGGAGAGGGAAGGAAGAGAATGGATGGTAGGGGAAAAACAAAGGAGGAAGCAACAATGCTTGATAAGAAATGTACTTATTACCTTGCTCATGTAATTGTAACCCCTCTGTACTGAATTTTCACAATAAAAATACTTATTAAAAAATTAAAAAAAAATTAAAAAAAGATCTAGGACTGGCAAAACCACCACTGGAAAAAAATTAGGAATTTGTAACAATAATAGGATTATATAGGTTAGAGTTTAGGGAATGGTGCAAAATTTGCAGTTAGTGCAAAATGTCACAAAAGAAATACAAACCATTCAAAAAATTAAATGCTATGATTGAAAAACACAGAGAATATGAAAATTTTTCCCCAAGTGATTTAATTATCTGAACATAAGAGATGAACAAACTAATGATCTTTAAGAAGCTTAATGAAAATTAATCAAATTCATATGTTAATAGAAAAAGTAATAAAATTATCAAAGCAAAGCACCTGAAGTCAATGGAATATCATTAAATGATCTAATATACATGTAGATGGTCTAATAAAGAAAAGCTAAAACTGGAACAGTAGCAATATTTGATAAAATAATAACTTTTGAATGTAGTTGTGGAGATGGGAGGGAAATGGATGGTAGGGAGAAAAAGAAGGAGACAACAATGCTTGATAAGAAATGTACTCATTACCTCACTCAGGTAAGTGTAACCCCTCCTCTGTACAGAATTTTCACAATAGAAAATGTATTTAATTTAAAAAAGAACAATAAGTCATGTAGAAAATTTCCCCCCAAAATTAGTAACTAATGAAAATATAAATTCTCTATCAGTCAAAAATCACAACTTAAATTCACATATATTATAAATTGAATAAAATGAAAGCAAAACATCAAAATTTATATATATGTACATATAACATATATTATATTTTAAATATGATATTTATATATGTATATTTAACTATATATTTAAAAGAAAAAAAGGGCTAGTGAATATATAGGGTAAAAGGCTCAAGTTGATAAAGTGTCTTTCTAGTAAGCATAAAGCCCTGAATTCACATACCAGCAAAATTAATTTCTAATATTTAGAAAATCATCAATCACAGAATAGAAGAATTTATTGAGAGTATAAATGTCTAACAAAGAACTTGTATCTAGAATATATAAATAACTCTTATACATAAGACAAAGACACATAATTAAAAGCTGACAATAATCTTTTTATGCTATATTGAGGATTAAACATAAGGCATCTGACTTGCTAACAAAGCACACTACTGTTAAGCCATGCATGCAGCCATATTTTGAGTTAGGGTTTACTTCTTGGCCAGGCATGTACCTAGACTGTCTATTTTTGTCTTTCTGTTATAACCAGGATGTCAAGGTATGCACCACCACCACGTCCAGCGTCTTCCTGTGAGATGCAGTCTCACTGATGTTTCTGTCAAGGCTGAAACCCTCTGCAGTTTCAGTCCTCTCAGCCTCAGCGTCTCATGAGGGGAGGGTGACAAACACATGCCACCATTCTCAGCGATAGTTTCAAAAAGGCCTTGAGAATTTTTTTCCCAGCCTGGCCTAGAAGTCTCCATCTCAGCCTCCCACAAAGTTAAGACCAGGTGTGAGTAACTGGAATCTGGCTAAAATTGACAATAATCTTATGATGGCACTTCACAAAAAACACTGCAGAGTAGCCAAGAATCACAGAAAAACATGCAATTAACCATATGTTGGAAAGTCTGCCATCAAAGAGATACATTTGGTATTAATATTTAGATTTAGTATCAAAGAAACCCAGAAAATATCATTAATTCTTCTTGTTGGTGGGGGTGTGAATCTATGGAATTACTTTTATTTCCCAGCAATCCTTTCTTTTAAATTTTATTGTGAAGGTGCTGTACAGACTATATAGTTATGTGAGTCAGGTAATGAATACATTCCATTTGAACAGTTTTTAACCAAATGGTGTTTCAATATATATGCAGATCTAGATATCTAGATCTAGATACAGATACAGATACAGATACAGATAGCTATTTAGTTGTTAGCCCAGAAACCTCCTCCCTCATAGCTTAGCAACTAGTGGCCCATGTAGTAAAGGCAGCAAATGATCAGCCCCTACACCCATTCCCTGAGAGAGAGCACCCCTTTAGGATAGCTATGAACCCCAAGATCCCCCAAATCCCAGAGGTTATAAAAGGTCACTTGAGACAATAGCCAGCACTTCTCACTCTTTTTTCCTTGTGAGAAGGGTCTTGCTTTACTGGCAATAAACATTGTCTTTGTTCTTTGTACCTGGATGTCCTCATGGTTTTCAGGCAAAATATAATTTACTCTAACATAGGTGCCTTGGCTGGGAACTAGGTTTATCTCTGTGAATTTGCTCAACTGAGCTTCTGGGTAGCCTGAGTATCAATCATCTCTGTGCTAGTTGCCCTCTTACCCTGAGAGTTTGACCCCAGAGGCCTAGACTTCTATCAGACCAACACCAGACATTGCAGGGCCTCCTCCTGCCACCAAGTGCTCTCCCACTTCCAAATCACTGTGGACTTGGGATTCCTTTCTGCGAGTCTCCAGCTGAAGACTTAGGGTCTGAGGCACAGGCCTAGAACCTAGACCCGAGGCTCTGGTAAAAAGGGATCAGGGGATATCTATCACTGTCTCCTGCCACACTCTCCCTAAGAATGAAACATTCTGGGGGTACCTGGATTGTTTGGCCCTAGATCAATTAGGCCTTAGACCTAATTCTAGGCCTAGGATTCCATCTGACTCCCCCCTTGGGTGCATACTGGCCAATATGCTCTCTCTCTCTTCACTTAGCTCCTGGCCCAAAGCGCCAACACCTCATTGATCTGTACAAGTGAGCATGGCCTGATGATGACCTAGGGTGCCCATCCAAATGGCCACTTAAGACACCTTTAACCCCATCATTATTTGGGATGTATACAACTACAGTGAGCACTTGGAAAAACAGAGTACATCCAGGACTTCTCGTTTCTTCACTCTCTCTTTCTAACTACATCCAGTCTTAAAAAAAAATCATCTCTCTCCAAACCAAAAATCATTTAAATTCTACCCTCTCAAGGCCAAACTGTCTTAAAAACTTTCTCCCTCCCATCTTCCCTGAGGTCCCCATTGCCACTGCCACCATTGCCTCTGACTTCTCAAACTCTGCCCCTGCCAACTTCTCAGGGTCCCAGATGGCACCAGCGCAGCTCCCTCCTCACACTCCAGCCCTCCCTCCTAACCATCTTCAGCAGCTCCTCCCAGGGCTCCTTCCTTGGGTGGCCACCATCTCAGCCTCTTCTCCCACTTCACTCCCTTCCATCTTCTCAGCAGTCCCTCCTCCCATCAAGCTGTCAAAACCAAAGCCTTCCTCTCTCTCAAGGTTAACTCCCACATGGCTCTGCTCCTCATTCCAGGCCTTGGTCACCCCTCCCCTTTACCAGCCCTCCTATTCTTACTCTACTCTGATCCCCCTCCCTTACTTGTCCTACACTGCCCACCAAGTCCTTCTCTGCTATAAATCTCTTCCAGCCATCTCCTCTAACTTTTCTTGTCTGGTATCCGCTCCATCTCTGTCTCTGTCTCTGTCTCCCTGTCTCTCTCTCTCTCTCCAGACTGGAGATCATTTCCCACTAAATTGCTTCCATTCCCACTGATTGCCCTTTGACTTGTGCCATGAGTGTGAGATGCAGGCAGGGTCCCAGGGACCCCCCCTGTAGATTCCCTCTTAAGGACTAGCCTTCCTGGATCAGTGGTTCCTCTTGTACATTTTTCCTCTCTGTAGCTGGTTTTGATTCTTTAGACTAAAACTGTTGGCCCACTACAAACACTTGCTAACCTCTGTGGCTGCCTTTGTGCCTGCTACTCTGTGTGGACATAAGCCTTACATTCCCCAACCCCCTTCTCTACCTAACACCTTCTTCTTTTCTACACCCTAAATAAATAGACCTCTGCTCTATCTCTGTCTTTAATCCATGACTGACGGTGGCTGGCTGGCTAATACACTGGACCAGCTTCTCTCTTTTACTGCTTTACCTTCTTCCTTCCCAAAAATGTCTCTGGGACTCAGACCATGATTCAATTATTTTCTCTTTCCTGAGTCCACTCACTATGGTATCTGAATTCTTAATTTCTTCCTTAAGCCAAACTCCTCTAGGAGGTACAAAATAAAAATCCCGCCCTCTCACTTCTCCCATATTGGATACTTCTCTCCAATGCTCTCATTGAAAACCTGCTATGCCACCCTCTCCCCCAATTCTCTTTACTGGCCTTGGAGACTGACATCTAGAAAAGAGGCAAAAGACACATGGTGGGTTTTCTACAAGCTCCTCTCTACTCTTAATGCTCCTCTCCAGTCTTCCATCAAGCTTACTCTTCTCATTTTTCTAAGAGTTACACAATCAATTCATATTCAGATATGCCTTGCTAACAGAATTACTGCCTCTCTTCACAGGCCGTGTAAACTGAGATCTGACCATCTATTTTGTTAGCAAAGATGTCTCAACTTATTCTATTGTCAAATCTCTAATTCTAAGTAACTTCTTACAGCTATCCTGGTACCTCTTGCTGGGAGGAAATTCTCCACCCGTTCTCTGATTCTGCATTAACTCCCTAAATGGCTTAAATCACCAACCGCTAAGCGTACCCTAATAGGCGTGGAACAGCTCCGGCATCAAGAGGATGCCATGCCATGTTCTCATCCTGTGGCTTGACTCCTGCTTGTTCTTCTCTGGTCACCATGGCATCCCACTTCAGCTTTACATTGGCGCTAAATTGGTTTGTTGGTCTTGCTTTTGTTCTTTCTATCCTCTTTCTATCCTATTTCCCCCACTATAGTAAATATATCAACAAGCTCCAAGATTTAATTCTTCAAAATGTGGCTTCTCCTTTTCCCTACTTTATTATAAAAGTCCCACCAAAATTCCAGTGCCACGGTGGGCATCTGGGTTCATTAAAGCCACTGGTGGATGGCTTTGATGGGATGGCTGCTGGGCGATGGAAACCACTACGGGGGAGGTGCACCCCCTGACAAATTCCAGAGCCCTGTGGTCTTTCCACCGCTCTGACATCTAGCTTGTTTATGCCAGACATGCCATCCAAACATCATTTTGGAGTCACTCAAAATAATCTGTTTTATACATTTCCCTAAAAACCTGGAGATCAATCCTTTTGTTAGGATTTGTGTCTCTACAGGGGAAATCAGAGTCTACTAGGTACTATGTCCCCTTCTGCAAGAAGGCAGTTGGGAGTATGAAGGCAACGGAGAGCCTGGTTCAAACAACTAACCAAATGCCTTGTTAACACAATCAAGCCCTGAAAACAAGAGCTCCAGCTAAAGTGCTTTATTAAAAATAGGTTTTGTCTTAAATCTTGGTCATCTGCGAGAATAAGATTGGCAAAAAGATCTCTTGCCACTAAAAATTATTCACAAGTGTGTGTACATGTTCAAGATAAAACTGTCAGCATGATGTAAGAAGAGAAGCTGTCCAACCAGCTGCAATAAAGAAATGTAAATTGAGAGGAAAGTTAGTAAAAAGGCCTTAAAAGGGAAACTGAGAAAACACCTTTGGATAAGAAATGATTTGGAAAGTAAGAATTGTCTTAAATGTTTGTTCCAAAATGGAAAAGGTAGAAATTAAGACAAATTCCAGAAGGTTCTAGTAGGTGGCAGATGGTATGAGTATATATGTAAATTCTTATAAGATAAAGCTTACTAAAATTGGTATGTAATTAGGTCTGTATTTAAATAATGATGTAAAACCAGCATGTCATTCTTTATGTCCATCTAAAGTCACATGTCTTTAACCAGTCTGTGTATAAATTTGTAAGCCACTGAGCAGGAGAGGGACAAGGCCTGGACCACATCCTGACTACCTCCACCATGGTAAAAGTAGACTAGACTCCTGTCTGACTCTATCATATGCAGCTGATTCTTGGCAAAAGACTGCTTTAGATTTATAAAAAATTAAGACTCTTGTGGGACACTCTATGTAAATCTTACCCAGCCTAACCTAAAAAAGCTGGCTATGTTGTTATGCTATCAAAACAAGTGTAGGCCAGGATATCCTCTTGTGAACTTATTAGGTTTTCCAGGCAGTCAAGCTATATTATATCTACCCTAAAACTCTCATCACATTTATTGAGTTTTATCAGTGCAGAGTTCTGGCAAGTATTTTTTGGTCAAACACTGATAAGGTGCAGGTAAGCTCTATTTACTTCTATTTAATCTCCTTGTGGTTTTAATTAGAAATAATAGGGTTTTGTGGCAAAGACTACAGTTCAAAGCCAGTCTTGGCAGAAAAATCCCTCTGACACTCCACCTCCAAACTAACCAACAAAGAGCCAAGTTGGAGGCATGTCTCAAATATTAACCAACCAAATGCTCAAAATGGTAGAGAACTAGACTCACACAAAGCACTTAGGGACAGTGCCCAGGCTTTGAGTTCAAAGCCCATGAATGCTAACTGGGATGAATTACCCCAGCAATGAGCAAATCCCAGGACAAGGCCAGCCCTGACAATAAGGAACTGTGGACAGGTATAAGAGGAGATGATGTCACATCAGCCACTTTGTGCCTGCCCTTTCAAAATTAATCAGAGCCAAGAGGTTAAAGGAAATAAGTTAAGAAACTGTCCATCTAATGTCCATACCTGTCTCCCTTCTAACTGGACAGGAATCTACATTCTTGCCTTTGTTACTGGCTATTTGTGTGTATAGTGAGTCTTAGACTCAGGGCTGTTAGCCTTGGCAGCTTCCTGTGTATCCCATACATACCCCGTAATCCAGACATCTACCAAGGCCTCCAGTCAAAACCCTTAACCACCTCAACCCAGCCTCACCTTCTTACTGCTGACCAGTCTAGCATGCCCTCCCCTAGGGACCTTTTCCACCAACTCCAGGACTGCCTGGGATGCAGGAGTCCATCTAGCCAAGTCATCCAATTTTTAATTGTATGCCCCAAATCATTCTTTTTGCTGTTTGTGCTTTCTAATAGTTTTATTATTTCCCAGCCCCTGCCTCATGAGAGTTCTTCCAGACTTCACTCAAGGACTTGTGTCTACCACGACAAGACAGCTGCTACTTGCTGCCTTCTCCCAAAGGGGACCACATCTCCACATCTTTGCCTTTTACCCCTCATAGCGATGCTTCTTCCCAGCAGAAAGAGTCTGTGTCCTCTTTCATATCAAAGAGCAGGATATGTTAGATCAACCTGGAAGGGCCTTGTGCAGGTCCTTGTCTGTACAGGTCCAAGGCTGCCTCCCTACTGGATTCTTCTGCCAGCCTAAACAGCCTTTTCACTCCTGAGTCTACCAGACTGAACAAACCAACTTGGATCCAGCCACCCTCATGCATCACAGAAACACAAGGCACCAAAAATATCAAGGACAGAAACAACATCACCAACTATCCTAACCACCCCAAACAAGTAACACCTAATCATTTTCTCTTGGGGTGGGTTTAGGAACAGCACCCCTGTCAGACTGGCCCCTGTCTCATCAGATATTGGCAACATAAAATACCAATATGGAGGATCCTCCTCCTTGGAGTCCATGTGGGGCCACATGCATTATAACATCTGGTACCACCTGCCTCAAATGACTAATGTCTGTAATTTTTGTCTGAGGCAGGAACTGGAGATGAGACATGTGCTCAGGCCCTGCCTGCTTCTGGTGTACAAAACTGTGCCAGATATAAATGACATCTATTCTGATTCCTATAATTGAAGAAAGTCTTCACATGAAGGATCAGCAGATGCTCTGATGTTAGGCACCCCCTGGGTTGTAATGCCAGAAAATAACACTTGTGCCCAGGTTCAAAATTGTACCCGTGACTGTATAGAACTAAAGATAGGCAACTTTACTTGCTCCAACTATGAATGCATCTTATATGCAAAGGGCCATGTTTCATTACCTATTGGCTGGTTTTTACTTGTGAGAGTTTTATTTTTAACCATATCCGTGCCAATCTGCTTCATAACTCCCAATGCTGCCTAAGCCATCTAGCTGTTGTACCACCCCACAAGGAGCTCTTCCAGCCTCAACAACAAGAGGTCTAATGCTAGAAAATGTGCATTGCCCTCATTTTCTCCTTGATTGGAATACCGGGCTGGTGGTAAGAGCTTGTAAGGGTGTCATACATTTGGCCTGCATAGTGGCAAAAAGCATTAACTGAACCTCCTCTGCCATTGCACTGTTATCCTTCCCAATCACATTGTCTTGGTTACTATTACTCCACCACCAAGGCTATGAGGAGATTAAAAACATGTGCTACTATGACCTAACTGATAGCAGCTATGCCATCAAAGGACAAGTCAAACATCTCAAAAAGCTTGAGGAAAATATCCAACAGGTAAAGGGGGATGGGACATATTCTAGTGGCATATTCCCTGGCTCATGCTTATCTTGGGTCCCTTAACTGCCATTTTTTGCTTCTTACTAATTGTGCCTTGCCTATTCAGGTGCATGCAGAACATCCTTATGAGAAAAATGAGACTTTTCACCAATCAGTTGATCAATCAGTTGTTCCTAGCAGGTCATTGTCTCTCATGACCACTTTGCCCTTTTCTCAGCACGAAGCAGCTCCAGAAGAAAAGACCTTTGCCCCTACTCCAGACTGGATGCCACGCTCATCCAATTATTAAACCAAAGAGTGGGGAATGTTAGCCCAGAAGCCTCTCCTTCACAGTTTAGCATGCTCTTTCCCAAAGCAACACAAGGCCCATGTAGTAAAGGCAGCAAATGATTAGCCCCCTACCCACTTTTCCTGAGAGAGTACCCCTTTGGAATTGCTATAACCATATAAGGCAGAGAGATTCCTTCAAATCCTGGAGGTTATAAAAGGTCACCTGAGACAATAGCCAACATTTCTCACTTCCTCTCTCTTGTGAGAAGGGTTTTGCTGGCCCCTTTATTGGCAATAAACACTTTCTTTGTTTTTTGTACCTGGATGTCCATGTGGTTTTTCTAGCAAAGTCTAATTTAATTTAACAGTTATTATCTAATCAGGCTAACCATACCTATCTCCTTTCTGGTCATTTCTTCATGATGAAAATTTTCAAAACTGCCTTCTCCCATTTCAAAAGTGAGACAATACAGTTGCCTTTAGCCATTTTATTGTCCAAAAGAGCACCAGAATCTTTTTCTCGATCTGAGTCTAACATAGTACTCCTTGTCCTCATCTTCTTCAACAGTACCTCACAGGTAACAAATGACTTGACAATTCAACTCTTCAGTAAATACAAGGGAAATAAAAAATCATGTTTTACACATGAACATCTTGTAGATGAACATTTATAGCCATTTTATTCACAAGAGCTAAAACTGTAAACAATTAAATGTCCACCAATAAAGCAATGAATTGACAAATTGCTGCATAATTATAGAATGAAATACTACTCTGTAATAAAATGGAACATAACTTCTTACACACCCAACATGGATGAATTTGAAAATGTTATGATAAAAAAAATCCAAATGAGAGAATACTGTTTGAATCTGCTGTATAAAGACCAAGAAGAAGCCAAGCAAGAGATGGTGAAACCAGAGCCTGATTATCTCTGCCCTGGGAGGGTAGGTGTGGAATGACCTTATGCAAGTTCAAAGGTTCTTGCTGAGATGATGGAAACAATTTATATCAGTGAGGTCATTGATATAGTGCATATATTTACATATACAGCTGAAAATGTGTTAGAATGAACATTTAATATAAATATATGGTTCATTATATGGAGGCTATCTCTCTATAAATAAGAACAAATAAATGGGAAGAGAAAGGAGTTAGTGATCACATGGAAGAAATCCTGGAGTAGTGACACCCTTGGATAATATTATTCAAATCACCCTGTGGAAATGTGAACTCTCACTTATAAATGTTCATCTGCTCTCTGCCAGTTTTATAGTGGGGAAGCATATTGTATAAACAGCCTTGCAAGTGGCTGTGTTTATTTTCAGTTTCAGACAATGAGACAATAACAGGCTGTGAATTTGAGATGGTGAGATCTGTTAGGTGTAAGATAAATTGCTAGCAAGAATGTGAATCAGAAAAGAGCAGTCTTTCTTTCTCTTAAATGCTACACTGACCAGGAGACTGGAACCAAGGGTCTTCTGTAAGCTTATCAACAGGTTTATTACCTCTTCAAGACTTAAACAACAGTTCACAAACTGAATCTGTGAGGTAAAAACAATTCTCCCTGGGACATGAATCCAGCTTACTCTGTGAAGTTCTTAACTCTTAAAGGTCGTATAAAAGAATAATCCTAACCAGCCACCAGTGGCTCACACCTATAATCCTAGCAACTCAGTAGGCTGAGATCAAAGGATCACTGTTCGAAGCCAGCCTGAGCAAACGAATTCAAGAGACATGTCCAATATTCAGCAAAATGCCAAAAGTAGAGTTGTGATTGAAATGATAGAGTACCAGCTTTGAGTTAAAAAGTTAAGCAGAAGTACAAGGCCCTGAGTTCAAACCCCTTCCCTGCCCCCTCCCACACTCACGCACACACACACACACTCACACACACACATATGCACACACACAAGTTGTCCTTATGGTCAACATTATTGTGTTCCAATCAATATAAACAATGTAACTATGGAGTGACTTGCAGGACGAAAGTAGTAATGTTGAGAAGAGTTGAAAACCTAAATATTTTATATATGTGGATAATTAAGCAAGTAGATAACTGTGGTCAATTTACTGTAATGCAAACCTTTATTAAACAAATAACTTGATCATTTGTTTAGAAAGTGAGACATTGTTAGAAACTGAACACTGAGCCTTTCTCTTTTAATGGGAAGAGGAAATTATGTGCTCAAATACTATTATCACAGTTTTTCTTATTCTAAATCTCCCAGAAACATAGGGTTGTTTTTTTGTTTGTTTGGTTGGTTGGTTAGTTGGTTTGGTTTGGTTTTTTTGCCTCCCTCTGCTTTAGTTTTCTTACTTTGAGTAAAGGTAGATGGCTTGCCTGGTTTTTATAGTTTACATAGTATAACATGAAATCTCAACCTGCACTATTGTCCAGTCCAAATGCTTTTATATTGACATCATGGTGTTCTTACCTTTGTTTCCTCTCCTTTCATAGAAACCCAGCCACAAAGCTGGTGAAGACATTTTTTTTTTACTATGGGCTTTAACTCATGTCATGAAAAACCAAGATGTAGACAGGGATTTAAGGAAACCCAGAGAATAATATATTTAAGATGGAAAATAGCTGACAGTAAAGAGTGTCATTTGCTGAACAAACATTCACATTCACTAACAGGAAGTGACATCTCACTGCTTAGGTACTATTGCCATGTTCTAGACTCAATGTCAGTCCTTTATTGCTTTGTCTATCGTTTTTCCAAATGAACTTAATATCTTACATTTTGTGTTTTTCTTATTCAAGTAATCCTTCAGGGTACATCCATGAAAACAAAATATCTGAGAGTAAAGCATTTGTAATGTAAGAAGCGCCTTGCCAGGACAAAGGGCAGGCTAAGTGAGTTCAGAAAAGAAGTGTGACAAAAAAGAAGGGAAAACAACCCTATTCTGATAGGGTTGCATCCAGGGCAGATAACATGCAGCAGATTCAACACAGAAGACTGTAAAGAGGAAGTGGTGGAAACTGAAAGCTGATCAATCCTATAAGTACTTATTGAGAAGATAACATTTTCCATATATGGTGATGATCTGCTAGAGAAGTAATTGTAGAGCCCAACATGAGGGACTGATAACCACTACTATGGTTTAGATTTCCAGAAGGTATTAAGGGCTTTGTCCCCACGGTGGTGCTCTTGTGCCTACTGGGAGCACTCTAGGTCATTGGAAGCACTGCATTAAAGAAGACTGTGGAACCCTGTTCCTTCTCCTGTTTCCTGACCTTGATGTGAGCACTTGGGTACTACATCATGCTACCATTTGCCACCACACCAGAGAAGTTCATTATTGATCATGGACTACAGTCTCTGAAATGAGAAGCCAAAGTGAACCTTTTTTCTTTGTAAGTTGACTGTCCTCGGTATTTGTTAGAGAAACATTGGCTAGCCCAGCCGTGTTTGACTTAATAATTTTAGAGAAAAATGCATACATGGAGAGTGTGAAGTTGTATAAAAATGGGAAAGGTCAATCGGGCACCGGTAGCTTGCACCTTATCCTACTTACACAGGAGTCTGAGATCTGAGGATCACAGTTCAAAGCCAGCCCGGGCAAGAAAGTTGATGAGACTCTTATCTGCAATAAACCACCAGAAAACCGGAAATGGCGCTGTGGCTCAAGTGGTAGAGTACTAGCTTTGAGCTGAAGAGCAGAGGGACAGTGCCGAAGGCCCAGAGTTCAAGCTCTATGGCCAACAACAACAACAACAAAAACAATGGGAAAGGTCTTATAAGTTTCCTCTTAATTTTTCTTTTTTCTTTGCAGATTTTTAAAATTTTATTGAAAAGATACTGTGCAGAGGGGTTACAGTTACATGAGTAAGGTAATGAGTACATTTCTTATGCTTTTTTCAATGAATTAGCAATACTTTATATTTCAGAAGATGTGAACTTCTATTGGATTTCTGTTGTGAAATTTTGTATTACCAGTCCTTACATTCAGAACAGTTGCCACTCTATTTCCTTAAGGATCATAAGAATAGTAGTTTAATTATTAGTTCTTTTCCTCAGCAATTTCCTTGAGCTGTAGACAGGATTGGAACTATTTTTCCAGCTATTCTGTTACATTCTTCATGCCATTGTGCTTGCTTCACGTCCGAGGTCCCATCTCATTAGATGCTACAGCTCTGTGTGCAGAGACTTGGCATTATTATGAATGGAACATTATTTATTCCTATTAAACAAAAGGTGGTTTTATGTAAGCATTAAAACATTATTGCTTTTTGACTCTCTGGATCCATCAAATACCGGCTTGTGCTCTATGGCCTGGCAGGAAGAAATCATATGTTAACATTCAGACATGATATACACAGAAAATAAAACCAGTATTTGTTTGTCTTTAAATATTAGAAACGTGATTCCATCTTGGCTGCTCCTTCCCAGAACACCAGATAGGAGGAAGTAGAAAACAGCTCCCCTAAATCCTGTATAGGAGAGGGTGGCAGAGGAAAAGCTTTTGAAACTCTAAGTCTCACTTTGGTTAACCCCCTTGAGACAAGTGACGGAAACATGTTTGGAAAATCAGAGAAAAGATGCTGCATTCACATTAGTAGGATATAGCAAGAGAGGAATGAAAGTCTAAACATAATCCTGCCCAAGCTAACCTATCACTTCTGACACAAAGAGTAAAAAAAGCAAGGGCATTTCTTATTCCCATTTTTTGCCTAGTCCTTTCCATGTCTTGGTTCTAAAAACTGGCAACTAATTTTCATAGCATTTTGTTTTCAGTCCTGGGGTTTGAACTCAGGGCCTAGCGCTATTCCTGAGCTCTTTTTCATAAGCCTAGCACTCTACCACTTTGAGACACAGCTCTATTTCTGGTTTTCTGATGGTTAATTAGAGATAAGAGTCTCATGGACTTTCCTGCCTGGGCTGGCTTTGAACCATGATCCTGAGATCTCAACCTCCTGAGTAACTAGGCTTACAGATGTGAGCCACCAGTGCCTGGTCTTTCATAGCATTTTAAAAATTATTTATGAATATCCATGGTTTTTGATAACTAATACCATCATGAATAACTTCCAAAGGTAACCTTATTGGACATAGACAAAAGACTAGGGCCCCAGCTTCGCTTTGCCACAAAGGACTACAGGTGTAATTTTAGAATACTTGTCTCCCACACCTGGTCCCCAGCCAAAAGCATCATATACAGATTCTCAGATCCAGGACACAAAGGCATCAGAACCTGGATGTCTAAATCTACTCACAAACTGTTCCACATATTCTTTTTAATGCTAATATTTGAGGATCACTTTTTAAAGAAATTTTTTAGAAATGTTCTCTGAGTCATTTCCCTCACCTACAAAACAAGGGAATTTGATAAGGTATCTTTTAAATGTATTTCATATTAATCAATATTGACTATTCAGACCTTTAATTCTGTAAAGAGTCTTTATCATTAGATGTCTTTTAGCAATATGATTCATGGGGAATAGTAAATACCCAAGACATAAGATGAGTATAAGATGCTGCCTGTTCTGACTTGAGAAAATAGTCTGATGGAGAAGTACTTCAGGACTATAACCTCTCTTTAGGAGTTGCATTTACTAAATGAAGAGATTAACAAACCCCTTTTCCTAGGAGGGACAAGAAAATGTGCAAATGGAAGTGCATTTCACATGGCTCCTGAGTAAACTCAAGAGTATAGAAGAACACTATGACATACAAAAAAAATACAAAGAAATTAGGGCTCCTATGGCCACTTAATATCATCAATGCATGAAAAATAAGCATAGTCTAAATGTTCTATTGGAGAAAGCGTCCTTTACGAATTCTTGTACTTTAAGCTGAGTAAAATTCCTTACATTTTTATTAGAAGTATTGCTAGCTGCTCTCTTGTGCACAAACAGGTAAACCCAACTTAGTAAGTCAGGGGAAAAATCCTACAAGAAATTTATATTTTACAGCTCTGTTGGTGTTCTGTTAACATTTCCAGATTTCCTCTATACTTCTTTCTCCTTTGGAGGACTTGTGATTACAGTTATATTGTGCCAAAAGAGGAGAGATGAGCAGAAGCAAAAATGATTCTTTTTTTCTTTCCTGTCATAGGCAACTGCTATTTTTCATTCTGGAATGCTGGTGCAGTTTTGTCATGACAGGTGATTCTTGGTTCCATTTACTTTCTTGGATTTCTTTGTCACAAGACCGTGGTATCAAATATTTAAGATGCCGTATATTCCATGAATAATAGCACAGTCGATGAGATACAATGACCTTTTCAGTATTCTATATTGTGACTAGCTGTAGTCATTCCATTCATTTTGCTCTTTTATGGCCTCCCTGAGCTTGAGAGCAAAGAGGGAAATGGCCATCAGAATCAAAATATGATGTGCCAAAAGGTCAAAATAGTAAAGTACACTAGTATATTTCATAGAATATATTAAGGTATTAAAGTCCTAATATCTTGCACTGGTGCCAGAATCTATAATGGGAGAAGAAAATGGAAGCTTAGGAATTCACAATGGTTGAGAACTGGATCTGATCCACATGGGGAATGACAATTTCTCATCAGAATTCAAGTGAAATTTTGTTTCTTCTATTCAAGTGTTGAGTTCTTTTAAATATATATGTGTTGAGGGTTTGTTGAAACATATAATTTCACTGTAGAAGGTAAGAGAATTTATCTCCTCTGTAGCTTCTGCCATCTGGTGTGTTATTTTCCACAATTTCCCTCATCTTTCTAATTTCATCTTACTCTTCAAAAGAATTTGTGTGTTCGTATGCAGCTGAGGGTAAATAGAGAGAGAGAGATGGCAAGTGGGTGGGAGATAGAACAATGATAACGTTTCCAGTCTTCAATGTTAATACTTTGCTTTTTAGATGCTACTTAAAGTGTTTAATACTAAATTTATGTATAATAATACTCCCAATAGCAGAATATTGCTATTTTATTTCTTTCCTCTAACTTTCATGTGAGAAAACTTGGCAATTTTTTTCTTTTTAAACTAGTAACATTTCAACCAAGATTGCTGTCAAACCTTTACCCAATTCTACAATGGTTTCAGGAAAAAAAATATTTTTTACTAGAAGTTATAAAATTAATTAAGAACAAAATCTGCTCTTAAGTTCACAGCAATTTCTATTAAATAGAGAGAGTGCAGGAAGCTAACTACTTTGTGAGTTTTTAAAAAAATAGTGTTGTGTTTTATTTAATTAATTAATAGAAATATACTTGTTTTGACTATATTTTTATCTATAGAAAGACAAGTGTTCACAAGTTAAATTTCATTTTTGAGTATTCATAATGTGAGTATTACAAACAAGAAAGAGTTTTACATTTGAAAAGCATGAGAAGGAAAAGGAGTTTAAAACAATAAATACAGGGAATGAATATACTTTAAATTTACAATTTACAAAGATAAAAATCTAAAAATTATAATTTATAAAGGAATAACGTGTTAAACTGTCCTTAGGATGATTCAAATTTAATACATCATTCTAAATAAGCTACAATTAAAAGAGTATACTGAATTTCAATTAACTTTCAAATTTTATCAACTTTGATACTTCTCAAGGAAATATTCATCTAAACCAATGTTATAGTGAGAAATAGATGATTGATTATTGTTTTACTAAAGACTCACTGATATTTATTTAATGATTATGTGGACATTACAAAGTGGCTCTCCTTATTTTTATACATGAGAATGGAAGGACAAGAAGCATTCTTCGATGAAAACCAGAGAGATCATGAACTTTTTCCTTTATCCAATCTGAGGACTACCAAGATGAACAGGAAGTATTTATTCTCACTAATGATAAAGTAAAATCATTTTGATGGCCTGAGAATTCACAGCTCCTTTCTGAGCTCTTCTGATTCTCCTTAGCATAGTTCATTAACTTGTTTTCTATTGACTTCAATGTTGCAGATCTATTGCTCCCTTCCAAATTATGGCAAGAGAAAAAAGAAAAAAAAAGATGTATTTTCAGTGGCTTTAAAAACATTTTCTTAACATATGTAGATTAGTCCACATGGAAACACCATATGTTTCCAGTTTGCCTTTTTGGAAACTACATATGCTACATCACCCAACAGCAAATGAAGTGACATTGACCATGTCTCTTCATTTCCTCTAGTTTGTACTCTGATGAAAAAGTTAATGAATAGTCTACGTTTATCACACTTTAAAAATAACAGTCGCTTTTAATGAAATCTTTAGAAAATAATCTTTATCTCCTTATCATTTAAATGTATTACTCTATCTGTACTACATTTTAAATTTTAAATTGCAAGTGTGAGCATTAATTGAAGCAATAGTAACTCAGGACTATTTAGAATGGACTCAGCTTGCTTTGTTTAGTTCTCAATACATAAATATAATATTTTCAATTTATCTAGAAATTCTTTTTATAAAGAGATGTCTCTTGAGCCCTTTGGTGGTTGTCTTTCCATCTTCTTTACTTTGTAGGGCTTGAATCTCTCCTAGGGTTATATTTCTGAACTACAGATATTGAAGAGTTATTGAACAGGCCAAATTTCCAATTTGGTATATCATTTAACAATTTTTTACAATATCCTACAAATATTGGTTCAAGGCTGGGAACAGTGGCTCCTGCCTGCAATCCTGAGAGGCAAAAATTTGGAGGATTATAGTTTGAAGTCAGCTAAGGTAAAAAAAAGTTATCAAGTCCCAATCTCAAACACTAGCTGGGCCCATCAGGCATTTATCATTCTAGTTGTGCTAGAAGCATTAATAAAAGGATCACAGTTCAGGCTATCTGAGTTAAATAGTGAGAGATCAAGTATGAGAGTCCTGAGTTTAACCACCAACACCACCACTTCATGAAAGATCCATAATTACTTCTTTTTCATTAGTTATAATTTGAAAGAGAGTAATTGGTCTGTATAATAATGATAATAGAAAATGAGGCAATAAACTATGTATCAAGAGTTAGAAGAGAACTCAAATGAGAGCTGGAGTACTCAGGTCTGCAAGATGAATAGACATTGTCATTAATGACAATAAAGGTTTGATGTTAATCAAGATTACTTTTGGATGGGTTCAGGGAAAGGTAATAATCTTCTTATCTTAATCTAACCATACCTTTTTGCAGCAAATATATATCTGTTCAATATATATTTAGACAAGGGTTGACTGGTAGAGTAGGGAAAGACAAACAAGAAAGATGGTTGATAGAGCAGGACACATTTTTCTCTCTACTGTCCTCATCTATGCACTTTACACTCAAATATTTTACCTTGTTATACTTTTAGTTTTACTTTTTATTATAGAAGAGAAGCATAAATTATATGTCTAAATATAGATTGTATATATTTAATAATTGTCAACATTTTGTAATACACAAACCATATCTTCCATTTGCTATAGCCTAAAATATAGATAAGAGACCTTTCAGTCCTTTGTATTTGAACATGAATGCTCATACAAAAAGTACTTTTTGTGAAAGTATAAAATCCATTTTTTATCCGAGTTGTTTATAAATATGTTTAGGAGGTCTGGAGGAAGATGGTGGAGGAGAAGCTGGGGACTAAACATGCTCTCTCTCAGTTTTAGTGTACCAATGAAAAGTCCAAGGCTAGAGAGTCACACCAAATGTTCCCACATAGCACAGAGAGTTTGGTCAGAAAGGAAAAATTCACGTGGCTTGGTTTAAGAGACAGATTCGAGCACTCGCCCATGTCTGCAGTGCATTTGTTGCTGTGGCTGCCATATCAACAGAAAGAGCCTGGGACAAAGGTGCCAGAGACAGTGTCTGAGCAAATTTTACTCACTGCCAGAAAGAACTGACAAGGAGCAGAAATCTTCACCCTGCTGACCACAGACAATAACAGACCAAGGACAACCCAGAAATCAAGGTAAAGTTGTGAGTACCCCACAAGACATTCTCACTCCTTCTCACAGAGCAGCCAAAGGAATATTGCTCCTAACACACCACTGGAATAGAGCTCCATCTTTGATAAAAAAGACAGGGCCAGAGAAGCTAGCATGCAATTCAGGCGTTGGAAGAAAACAAGAGGAGCCATTCAACAAGTCAAAGGAACCTGACCTGCAGGGCTCAGCTTCACCCTGGGAAAGTTGCCCTCCTCAGGAAAGGGAAGTTCCTCCCACCATGGAGAAGTGACTTTCTTAACTGAATAAACAGAGACAGAGGTTGCCCCACCCCACTGAAGCACAAGCAGCAGACCCAGCTGTAAGACGGTAAAAAAAAAAAAAATGGAAACTCAGTAAGCATAAATCCTGAGAATGGCTCCAGGCTGGCCTATGAGAATGTCTCAGGAGCTAGCCCCTTAGGGAAAATCTACTGATTGCTGAAAGGCCTCAAATCTACCTACAACCTAGCCCCATCACAGCAACACCAAGCTAGAGGAAACAGTCATCTCCCTCTTTTGTGACACTCCAAGCAGAATGTCCTCCCACTGATCTAGCCTGGGAGGAGGTTCAAAAAGTCCTGGTAAGGAAGAGCTTCTTTCTGTCCACTCAAACAAACTGATTTAGGAAACCAGTCAAGCCACAGGAAAACCAAACACCACGAGCAAATCAGACTCCACCAAGAGACTGGTTACAGACACTGAGGAGATACAAGATCACCACCCCTCCAAAAAAAAAAATTGAAGAACACATTTTTCTACCTAATTTATTTATATATATATATATATATATATATATATAAATTATTTATACTTTTTTATCATTTTTATTTTAGGATTTAAATTTTTTTTCTTTTTATTCTTTTCACTTTTGGTATTTGGTTTTTTTTTTCCTTCACATAATTGCTGCTCTGTTCATCCCTCAATATATACCCATCTTCTATCATTAGACCTTACCCTTCACTTTGTGCATACTTAATTCAGATATTGATTACTCCATTCACAAACTCTCAAACTTAACTCCTTTAATTGTAGGATTATTTCTTTATACTTATATAATTTTAAGTGTTTCATTTTAAATTTTTTTCCTTTTTTTAATCTCTCTTCTCCTTCCCTTCTATTCTTTTCCTCTCACTGAATTGAGGTCTTCCCTCACTCCCTTTCTTTCCTCATATTCCAATAATCTTATTTTCTCCTCATAAAACTCCCTAAACCTATTAATTTCTGTCCTGCTGACTCCTTCATGGATATTCTTAGTCACTTTACCCCTAGTTCTTTGTTGTTGAACTAGATTGTATCTGTTCAATGAGATTGTATCTATACTTATTTTGACTGCCTCAAGCAATGGGTGCAAATGCAGGGCTCTGGTTCATGCTTGCCTTAAAATAGTGTTCTAGAGTGGTATTGATTTTGCTTTCATATCCAAATGGGCAGAACAAGCTGGAGAAACACAAGAAAAATGGCAAGTCTATGTATCTCAACTCCCATTATGATAATCAGGCAACAGAGAAGTTAATGAATAATACAGAGGAAAGTTCCCAAAATGATCTACAAACACTACTGGTAAACATGCTGAATGAAAAGACTGAAAGCCTGCAAAAAACTCTGTATGAGCTTGATAGGGAAATGTGTGAGCTTAATGAGGCTAACCAAAGATAAAAACAGGAATTTCACAAGCTTAAGAAGGGTAACCAAAGATTAATAGAGGAATTGCATGAGTGGGATGAGAATAAACAAAGATTAATAAAGGTATTCATGGAATCTACAAAGAGAAAACTGGAGGAATCTACGGAGGCCAAAAAGAGAATGCTGAATGAGGCCCAACAGAAAGAAAGGGAATCCAATGAAACTGTAAACAATCAACTAAGGTATTTGAGAATGAACACTGAAATCCAAATTAAGGATGTAAAGAAGTCCATACAAGATCTAAAACAAAGATCCAACAAAGAATTTGAAGCCATCAAATCTGAACAATTAGAAGGAAAGGAAATAAAACAAAGTAGAAAGTCTGACAATTGGTTAGACCATGCAGAAGATCGAATCTATGCGATTGAAGACAGCCTAGACATTATAGAGAAATAACAGACAAATATTCAAGACAATTCCAAGAAATATGATAGACCTATTCAGCATTTAGAAGACACCATCAGATGGCCTAATTTAAGGCTAATGGGTGTAGAGGAGAGCCTAGAGACAGAAGTGAAAGGTCTAGGAAATTAATTTAACAATATCCTGGCAGAGAATTTCCCAAACATGCAAAAATATAGGCCCATTCAGATACCAGAAGCCTTTAGAACCCCAAATGACCAGATCAGAACAGGACATCCCACTGACAAATTGTAATCTGCACAGGATCAATAGAGACCAAGGGAAGGACCTTTTAAGCTGTCAGGGAGAAAAGATCATCATCTATAAAGGGAAACCAATCAACTTAACTTCAGATTTCTCAGCAGAGATCATGAAAGCAAGAAGAGCCTGTAATGATGTATGCAATGGCCTAAAGACAAACAAATATCAACCAAGAATATTGTACCCAGCTAAACTCTCCTTTATAACAAGAGGAACAAATAAAAACCTTCCAAGGCAAAGAAAAAAATGAAACAATGTATCTCCAGCAAACCAGCCCTACAAAGGATACTTACAGATGTCCTACACATAGAAAACCAACAAGAGCATGATAATGGCCAAGAAACAGCCCCAAACAGAGAATCCAAGAATCATAGGAAGAACCCAGTTGTCACAGCCCCCAAGGAGGTGGATAGTATAACAGTAACAACCAAACACCTCTAAATCCTAACTCTCAATATTAATGGATTTAACTCTCCAATTAAGCAACATAGATTGTCTCTTTGGATCAGAAAACAAGATCTTTCTATCTTCTGCCTTCAAGAGACAAACCTTTCCCACAAAAACAAACATATTCTGAAAGCAAAAGGATGGAACAAAATCTCCTAAGCAAACAGCCCTCATAAACAGGCAGGAGTTGCAAGCCTACTATCAGATAAGTAGACGTCAAATTAAAATTAGCAAGAAGAGATAAAAAAAGGATATTACATACTAATCAAGGCATCTCTCCTACAGGAGGATATTACAATTCTAAAAATCTATTCACCAAATATGGAGCATCCAAACTTATCCAAGAAACACGACTTTCCCTTAAATCTCATGTGGATACATGTTGGGGACTTTAACACACCACTATCCCTGCTGGATTGATCAACTCACAAAAACTAAACAGAGAAACAGCAGATCTAAACAACTGCATACATCAATTAGACTTAACAGACATCTACAGAATATTTCACCCAGCAGCATCAGAATGCACATTCTTCTCAGCAGCACATGGAACATTCTCCAATTTAGACCACATTTTAGGTCAAAAAGCAAATTTGTCCAAATTCAGAAACATTGAAATTATGCCCTGAATTCTCTAAGATCACAAGGGAATACAAGTAGAATTCAATAACAAAAACAACCAAAGAAAATCCTGTAACACATGGAGGCTGAACAACACACTGTTAAAACCCCGTGGGTCATGGAAGAGATTAGAAAGGAAATTCAAATGTTCATGATATTTAACAAAAATGAACACACAAATTACCAGCTCCTCTGGGACACAGCAAAGGAAGTTCTCAGAGACAAGTTTATAGCTCTGAGTTCTTACAACAATGAATTGGAGAGAACTGAAACCAACAACATAACAAGGCACTTGAATCTCCTTGAAAAAAAACAAGCCAAACTCCAATCCAGTAGACAGAAACAAATAATTAAAATTAAATTAGAATTACATGAATTAGAATCCAAAGAAATCATAGAAAGAATCAACAAAACAAAGAGCTGGCTCTCTCTGCTCTCTCTCTGCTCTCTCTCTGCTCTTTTCTAGGTCTTTTCTCTCTTTCCTCTCTTTCCCAGCTCTCTCTCTTTCCCAGCTCTCGCAGCTCTCTTTTCCAGGCCTTTCCCCACCGCGTGGAGGACTAAGATGGCCTGGGGCCAGCTGGAACGATGAATAAACCTACCCCTTACCTGGAAAAAAAAAAGAGCTGGTTCTTCAAAAAAATAACAAAATTGACAGACTCTTAGGAAACTTACCCAAAAAAAGCAGAGAACACACCCAAATAAACAAATTCAGAGATGAGAATGGGAGCATCACCACAGATTCAACCAAGATTCTGAACATTACACAGGAATATCTCTCAAATCTTTATGCTAATAAGTTTGAGAATCTGAAAGAAATGCACAAATTTCTAGCAAATATTGACATGCTCAATCTAATCCACAATGATTTAAGCCAACTTAATAGACCCATTTCATTCATCAAAGTAGAAAGAGCAATAAAATCCCTGCTACCCAAGAAAAGCCCAGGACCAGATGGTTTTACAGCTGAATTCTACAAGGCCTTCAAAGCAGAACTTACACCAATAGTCCTCCAACTCGTAAATGAAATTGAAATTAAAACTTCATTGCTAAACATTTTCTATGAAGCTGTCATAACCTTCATCCCAAAATCAATCAGGGACTTATCAAAGAAAGAGAACTATGGATCGATTTCTTTGATGAACATTGAGGCAAAACTTCTCAACACAATTTTTGGCCAATTAACTTCAACAATTTGTCAATAAAATCATACACCATGATCAAAGAGGATGCATTTCAGCGATGCAATGCTTGCTCGATATACACAAATCAATCAATATAATTCATCAAATCAATAAGAGCAAGGATAAGAACCACATGAATATTTCAATAGATGCGGAAAAAGCATTTGACAAGATCCAACACCCCTTTGAGATGAAAGCTCCATAAACAGTAGGAATCCAGGGAATATTTCTCAATATAGTAAAGGCTATGTATAACAAACCTACAGGCAGCATTATACTTAATGTCAAAAAGCTAAAGCCATGTCCTCTAAATTCAGGAATAAGAAAAGGATGTCCACTCTCTCTACTTCTCTTCAATTTAGTATTAGAATACAGTCATTGTAGAGCAATAAGACAAGATGCAAACATAAAGGGAATTCAAATAGGGAAAGATGAAATAAAACTCTCCCTCTTTGCAGATGACATGATCTTGTATTTAAAGAATCCCACAGACTCCACTCCCAAGTTATTCAAGCTGATTTGAAACTTTGGCAAAGTAGCAGGGTATAAAATTTACCCTCAAAAATCAATGGCTTTTCTGTATTCCCATAATAAGATTAGCTCAGATGAAATCAGGAAAGCAATGCCTTTTGTAATAGCTCCACAGAAATAAGATACCTAGGAATTACCTTAAAGAAGTTAATGACTTCTATGATGAAAACTTTTAAAACCTGAAAAATAAATTAAAGCAGGACTAAGGAAGTAGAAAAACCTCCCATGCTTCTGGATTGGAAGGATTAATATTGTGAAAATGGTAACAGTGCCAAAGGCTATCTACAAATTCAATGTGGTACATATCAATATCCCAACCTCATTCTTCAATTAAATAGAAGAAGAAATCCAAAATTTCATACGGAACAATGAAAGACCCAGAATAGCAAAAATAATCCCTAGCAGAAATAACACTGCTGGAGGAATATCAATACCAAATTTCAAATTCCACTTCAAAGCCATAGTAATCAAAACATATTGGTACTGGCACAAGAACAGACCTGAGGGCCAACAGAATAGAACTGAAGACCCAGAAATGAACCCACAGACCTATAGCCACCTTATCTTCAATGAGGGTGCTAAAAAAACAGAATGGAAGAAAGACAGTCTCTTCAGTACAGAGTGTTGGCAAAATTGGTTAAACACCTGTAGAAAACTAAAATCAGAACCTTATATATCACCCTGCACAAGAATCAACTCCAAATGGTTCTAGGACCTCGGAGTCAAAGCAGATACCCTGAAAACATTACAGGAAGGAATGGAATTTCAAGGGCTCCTTGGCACAGGCTGAAACTTTCTTAACAAAGACCAAGAGACACAACAAATCAAAGAAAGGTTGGACAAATGGGATCACATGAAACTGCAGAGCTTCTGCATAGCAAAGGACAGAGCTAGCAAGATTAATAGAAAACCCATAGACTGGGAGAAGATCCTCACTACCCATATAATGGACAAGGGTCTCATATCTAAAATATACTAAGAACTCAAAAAAAATTAAATGCCCAACAACAAATCCTCAAAGAAACAATTGCCTGATTGCTAAGTGGGCTAATGACTTAAAGAAAGACTTCTCTGAAGAGAATAAGAATGGCCAATAGACACATGAAGAAATGCTCAACTTCTCTAGCCATAAAAGAAATGCAAATCAAAACAACATTGAGATTCCACTTCACCCCAGTTAGAATGGCTGTAATCAAGGAACCTAATAAGAACAGATGTTGGATGGGATGTAGCCAAAAGGGAACCCTACTGCATTTTTGGTGAGAGTGTAAACTTGTTCTGCCACTTTGGAAAGCAGTATGGAAGTTCCTCCAAAGACTACACATAGAGCTCCCCTACAACCCACAAATCTCACTTTTGGACATTTACCCAAATGATCACAAAGAAGGCCATACTAAAGCTACTAGTACAACTACGTTTATCAAGGCATTATTCACGATAGCTCAGATACAGAACTCACCCAGATGTCACTCAGTAAATGAATGGATCAAGAAATTGTGGTGTATATAAATATAATTGGATTCTATGTCTCCATCAGAAAGAATGGCACTGCCCTATTCATTAGGAACTGGAAAGACATGGAAAACACTATATTAATTGAAGTAAGCCAGGCCCAAAGAAACATAGGTCCCATGGTTTCCCTTATTTGGAATAACTAGTGCATGTCAAGGATAAGGAAAAAAGTCAAAAAGCTATGTGCATATGACCAAATAAGATGATGCTAAGCGAAATGTACCCCAAGATAGAGACACAAGAGGTTTTATCTTTGTTGCTGTTGTTTTTAATGTACTTACTATGTACTATTTGATTTTTTTTGTTTCTTTTCTATGTTCTTCTCCCATGGTAGAACTCCTTTTTATTTTATTCTGGTGCCTTGCATCTTGTTTATACATTTTTCTGATTTGGGGCGGGGAAAGGAAATAATAAAATGCTGAAACAAGAATTCAGGTTGACCCATTGTAATAAGTATATATACAAGACACTATGTTGAAAATGAAATTTACAACTTTGAGGGGGGGAGGTAGGGAGGAGTTGGGGAAGTAGGGAAGGAAGAGATAGTGGGGGGGAAGGGAGTAATAATGCTTGATAGGAAATTTCCCGATTACCTTCATCATGTTCTGTAACTCCTCTGTATAGTATTTTTTGAGGGTGGGTCATAAGGCCACCTCGGGGCCTTGGTGCTATTCCCAAGCTCTTCAGCTCAAGGCTACTCTACCACTTCAGCCACAGCACCACTTCCGGTTTTCTGGATGGTTTATTTGAACTAAGAGTCTCACAGCTTTTCCTGCTGTGTCTGGCTTTGAACCGGGATCCTCATATCTCAGTCTCCTGAGTAGCTAGGATCACAGGTGTGAGCCACCAGTGCCCGGCTTGTATAATATCTTTACAATAAAAATATACGTTAAAATTTTGTAAAAAGAAAAAAATAATTAGCCTAACACCTTTCTCTTAATCAAACACATCTCCTTTAACAACGACTAAGACATGGATCATCTATTTGTTTCACAAATCTATATTCCGACGGATTCCTATCTCTCCCAGTTGTTCAAAACCTGGGACACAAGACTGTCTCCATTTTGTTCTATCCTTAGTAATATCTTAGAGTAGAGGGACCTATTAGCATACTGCTTTACTGTCCTTCCAACCTGGGAAGTTGTACAAAATATTCTCTGATTTTCTTTGGGGATGAACAAACATTAGAACTCAGTCTACTACTGGCATTCAGGAGACTAAGAAATGAAGCAAAAACAAAAACATAGGCAGTGACAGAGCTCATAGAATAAGAGAAAAGGCTGACACATAGAACATCTGTGAAACTATAAATTTCCAAGCAGTTGTAGTATAGGTGCTCAGATACACACAATATGAATCTTAAACTTTGGGTCAAAATAATTTGATCGGCCTCTGTTGTATGAGCAACTAGCTCTTCCATTTTACCTCTGGCAGTAGTGTTCATGTTTTTATTGGAGTTGAAACCCTGTGCACCAAGAGCTAATGGTAGGCATTAAAGCAGTCATGAATCAAAGTTAGGGCAGAACATATTTTCAGGTCTCTCTGCCCTGAGATATGTGGTAGGAATGAAAATTGCACTTATTACACACATTTATTCCCTGAGGAGAGATGAATGTGGAAAAGCCACAGAGACTCAATAGCAGAAGACAAAATGTCCTTGTTTATCGATGGAACAAAAAGTTATATTACAACTAAAAAGGGACTTCTTCTTGGGTGATTTCTAAGAATGATGACGAGAATGATTATAGAATGGTAATATAATTTTTTGTGAAGCTGGTATTAATTAAACCTCATTTTACTGATGGAAATGGCAGATTTAACCTTGTTTTACTGATGGAAAATTGGAGATCCTTTTCTTTGTTACATAGTCCATAGAGTGAGTTATCAATTAGAGTTACCTTGTCTACTACGGGATCAGTGGAAAAGAAATGATGAAAGGAAGGATAAGGTATGGATGTTAGACTATGCAGCGTAATTCACAGACTGACTGCGGAAGCTCAAATTAACAAGTTAGAGCATGAGGAAGGTATTTTACACTTGGAAATACTATATCATCAGGAAAATTCAATATGAAAATATTGACATGCAAATAGAGTTTGGGTTCAAAAGTTAGCCTGGAGACTTACTACATAGATAAAACTAGATTTCTCACAAAAGCGAGGCTCTTTAACTGTAAGACTGGGTATCTAGCACACACACACACACACACACACACACACACACACACACACACACACAAATGATTCTGAGTATTAAGTGGACATGAAGAAAAATCCTAAGTGTATTGTCATAGTTATTTATTTATATGTACTAGGGTTGAATTCGGGAATTTATACTTAACTGCTCTCTTACTTGAAACACATGTCCAGTCCCACTTTTTCCTGATGAATTGGAGATAGAGTTTTGAGGACTTCCCTTCCATTGCTGGTTTCAAGTATCAAACCTTAGATCTCAGCCTTTTGAGTAACTAATACTAAGACCATGAGTCATGAGCCCAGGAAGAAGGTTACTCTTGATTATCAATTTGACTGGATTCATAAGCACCTAGGAGACAAGCAAAGTATATCTCTGGGTATATTTTAGGATTATTTCCAGAGATGACTAAATCTTGAGAACTTTAATGTAATACATGTTCAAGTCCATTGATGGATTCAAACTTTAAATATACTGTTGGGAAGTGATCAAACTGGAGAAGGTAGCACTTCATTGGAGGAAGTACTAGGGGTGTACCTTTTAAGTATATATCTTGGCCCTGGTCTGTTCTTGCTACTTTTCTCTGCTTCTATGCTGCCATGGATGGAGCAGCCCTTGCCACAGGCTCCTGCTACTACAGTGTTCAGACTTGCCTCAGGCTCAAATTGATGGATCCAGTCAACCACAGAAAAACATCTATAGAACCATGAGCTAAAATAGGTCTTTTCTACTCTATGCTGTTTACTGGGGGTGGGGTAGACTGACTACTACATATGTTATGTCATATGTAGGTTAGCCAGAACCTACTGTAGACCAAAATAACCTACTTAAGAATGAATGGAATTATTTTTGACAAGTATTAATCTAGGATTTGCATGTAATTTGGTAATGAGAGAAGTCCTCATTGGTTATTACTCCCTTTGGGATTCCTTTGGTGGTTCTGAAACTCAGCCGTACTCAATCTACTACTGGTAGAAAATAACGGCAGCCAGCCTATCATTTCTCCATGAGGTGAAAGATAAGGATTGTCCTTCAGTTTTTACCTGAGTCAAGTAAGATGGACAGCCATACAAGCATACAGTATATGCAGCAGTTTAGGGTATAAAAGGACTCAAGACAGGCATGGTGACACACCCCCTTCATCTCAGCACTTGAGGCAGTAGAATTGGGAGTTTTAGCCCAGATGGAATTAAGTTCAGGATCAGAAACAAAAAGTAGACTCAGGCCTATATATACAACATATAATTAGATAATGACTTCACCATTTATATTTATTTTCTTTTGGATATTTACTCAGAAACAGAGATCAAGCTATAGAGATCTGAAAACAATTGCCCTGTAGCATTTCAGTCTTCTTTACCAATTCAAATTTAACCAAAGACATTTATTTTCAGTGGCCATTCAGGTTTCCTATCTGGCCATATAGAAGTTCTAATTATGTCACTTTTGTGTTTGTAAATATTCATAAGACAAAATATTGCCTTTAGTTTAAGCAATTGATATTTTGATACTATTGTCATATTCTACTATGACTTTTCACAGGTCCTTTTTGTTTTCCACTTTGTAGAGATTAGTTATATGCAATTATAAAGAAAATTTGAATAATTTATAACTAACAGAATTATGATCCCTCAAAGATTGTTCTAAATCTCTCAGTAGCTAAAGTCTAGATTTGTGGCAGTTTGCATCAGCTCCCCAAACACAAAGTAAGTAGATAATAGGTAGATAGATAGATGCATAGGTAGGTATGGTAGTACAATGATAGTTAGCTAAAGGTTACCTAAATGATAGATGACCGTGGTGGTAGAAAGGCAGATAGGCAAATAAAACCAAACAAAACTCTTACTTTTTATCCCTTTCTAGACAAACATTTGAACAACTAGGTACCACTTTCAACCTTATGAAAAGGAACCAAATGGAAGAAAAACATTTTGCAGTTGCTTCTGTTGGATTGGCTTGAATAGAGACTTTTCAGCTTTCACAATATTACATGGCACTACCACAATATTCTTGGCTTCCAAATTTACTCTAGAGGATAAAAAAAAAACCTCTTGGCTACTGTTAACGAATAAAATCAAATAGAATCTATTAAGTCTGATGTTATCAAATCAAATGATTATAATTTATGTGCTTAACAGAAATCCCAGGTGATTCTTATTATCAGGAAAGATCAGTAAATATTGATTAATTGTTTCATTTTATTTAAAAATTATCTGAGCAGTCCTCTGAATTAGGAGTTATGAGGTAGATGATATCCCAATTATTACAAATGAGCAAATTGACACTAAGAGACATTTAATGTCTTTGCTAAGGTCAAATAGCTAAAAATAAAATTGTAGTATTATGTGTTAAACAAAAAGAATGGTATTTTAAAATATTTAGATAAAAGGGAATGTTAACTGCTCTGATTTGATCGTGATGTACTATGTACATATATCAAACGATCACAGTGGATCCCATAAGCGTTTGAATATATACAATTGAATAATAATAATGTGACAAGGATAAATTTCAAATCCATGCATTCTAGCTCTATTTTAAATACTTCTCCATATGTATAAAATCTCCAATGAAACTGAAATGAAGCTTTAGCCTTCTCTCATCCTTTACTGAACTTCTGCTAGCTCTGTTAGGGCTCTTGTTCCTTCTACAGGTAATGTCTAAAGACCTTTGGGTGCCTCATATCCTTTACTGCAATCGCCTACTTGACGACTCAGTCTTCTTGCCTGCTTGAGATTCCAATGATAATTTCCTCCATCCAGCCTTCTTCTTACATTGTTCCTATACCTCCAGCAGGAAGCTAAAACACAAGATGGAAGACCCCTGAGCAGTTATTGGACTGAGATAGTTATCTTGTTGTTGTTGTTGTTGTTTTCAATGCCTAAAGCAAACCATTTTGCCTTTTTAGGTTTCCTAGGTGAATTAGTTTAATCTGGTCAGATTAAAAAGAATTGAAGAGATAATTTGGTCTAACTTCTTGTTTAAGAAGAAAGAAACTAACAAAACATTAAAACACAATTTGGAAATTTAAGCAAGATTATGAAACTAAAATGTTTAAAGTAAAACATTTGAGGATATAGCGCATTTTTTTCCTTATCCATTGAATTCTTCTTCTCTTGACCCCTGCAGAGTAGGAAGTAGCCCATTCTGATATTTTCCAGTCTCTCCATGACAGAATTTGCACTGAGCTACTTATGTACATTATTTACTGAACCACAAAGCAAACTTTCAAGCAAAGTATTGCAACCACTTATTTTTTGTTCTTTATATCGTCTGTTTCTCTTACTTCTTATTCCCATGCCCAAATATACATTTCTTATAAGTATTGGGTGCTATACACTCAGGGACTAAAACACACACATAGCAATAGACATTTTGAACGGTCAAAAGCTATGTAGGGATGTGTTATCTGCTGTTTGTGCATCAATTGTGCACTCACATAGTGACCCAACATTCCAAGTGGCTGATCCTGGCAAGTTGACTACCTCATTAAGCCCTCTTTGTATCAAGAATCCCTCATTCCTGAAGGGATAGGACACTGTGGTCCAAATTGTAAGACTATATTAGATAATACTACATTGGACATGTCCAACCTGAGATACCTATGAAATATTCCAGTAGTGATTGTTTTGCTAGGTTAATTATCTATATTTGAGCCAAAAGTTAAGGAAATATTTGAATAGGTATATTTTAGAACTGCAATGTAATACAAATAGTACCTGAAACAATGACATGGTTTATAATCACTAGTTACAGAGCATAATTGTAAAGGATCCAGTGGTTGAGTGCTAAGATCAGAGTTTTAAGCCAATCTATCAATTAAATATTTCATCAATAATGTGGAGCTTTGCAAAATGGAATAGTGCATTCAGTGAAGTGATAACAAAACCAAGAGAGCCTGTGGTAGTGAAGGGAATAGGAAACCATGATTTAGTGTATAAGAAGTAAACAATCATGTCATACATTATAGTTATCACTGACAAGATGATATAGAACTGGTCTGATTTGGATTTTAAATGCCCTGCCAAAGGCCATATGTTGAAGGTTTATTATCTAATGGTCCTTTAGGAAGGGATAGAACCATTAAGAGGTGAGTCCAAGTGAAGTCACTGTGTCATTGAATTGGGTATTGGGACACTGGTTCCCTTCATCATGTCTCTTCCTCTGCTCCTAGCACCGTAAGGCAAGCAGCCTACTTTTACAACATGCTCTCACCCACCATATTGTGTGCTGCCACAGGCCTAAAATCAATGGAGCCAGACAATTATGGTCTGAAACAATCTGAAACTCTGGGCTAAAATAAACCTTTCCTCTTTTTCAGTTAATTATCTCAGGTATTTTGTCCTAGTAATAGGAAGGTAATAGCAGACAACTAAGGATAAGCCAAAAGACAGTGTGGATTAATGTGAGCCTTTTTTAAGCATGATGTTTGTAGACTAATGGGGTTGAGAAGACTACATAAAAATCACATATGTAAAGGACTGTTTCAAGACTGTTTTCCATACACAGGAACAGAGAAGGAAGACATTTTTAACTTCAGGGTTCCATGAAGGCAAGAGATAACTATTTTAAATATCTTCAAAGATACATTAAAGATATTTTGAAACAATAAATAACGAGGGGGAATCTGGTGATGCATAAGAGAAATGATTTAATAGTGAAAAATAAATATTTAAGATAATTACAGTGAATGGAATTTGCAGTATAAGCTAACTTAGCCTTAAATACAGACAGCATTTTCTCTCTGCTACAGGAAAGTACAATAAGGAACCTATAATAAAGGAAGTGATAGAGTAGAAGAGTAGAATTTTTTGGTGAAATTTGAATAATTCTCATTTGAGTCCACTCAGTGTGTTCAAGGCCATTAGTATGTAAGTGGTAGCCATTGAAGATTTAAGGTAAAATTCATAAATGGTCATTTAGCAAAGTGGCTAAGTGAATTTAATAGGAAAGTTCAGCTGGGTTATCTGTGTTTTTTTGATAAGGTAGACATAAATTAAATCTAGTCTAATCAGTAAAACTTCTTTAATTATTGAGGAACTTGTTCACAGACACAAAATTAAAAAAAGAGTTGAGGCTTAATCAGAAACAGAGATATTCCAGGTGAGTAGAATATAAGGAGCGATCATTTACATGGACTGCAAGTGCTCACAGGGTTGTGTTTAAGGAGTCTAGAATTTTATGGAAATGATAAGCTGGCATGATTGACAGATAGTAGAAAGTAGTAGTGTATATGGACTGCAGAGTTTCATAAAGCTGAAGAATTTTTGGAATTAAAACCTTTAGACTAAGGGAAATGTTTGCAACATTTTCACATTAGTGTAGTTATGAGTAATGTCAAGTTCCAGATAGTGTTATATTACTGGGAAGCCCAGGTGATTGAAGGAAATTTTTGAAAATAAGTAGTTGAGGCTATAGGGCTTGGATGTATCACAACCTTCCATGAGGAAATCTGGAAAATCATGCTCAGAATCAGAAGGGAAGAGTTGCTCTATGAATGGAAGCAAATGGCAGAGACAGAAGTGAGAGGCAAATGGATCTGAGAAGTTGGGTTTGAACAAAGCTAGTATTTTCAAAATGGTTTGAGAAGAAATGGTGTTCAAGTGGCTACAGAGAGTAAGGAAGACACGTGAGTTGTATTGAATGTAAAAGATAAGACAATCTTATGTGGTATCTTTGTTGCAGTCACATTTCAGTTAGGTAAGAGGATAAAGGTACCTACCATTCAGAGAGGTTGAGAAACAGTTACAAGCCTACTTATAACAGAGATTCTAAAAGATACTAATTGGATAGAGCAGGTAAAAGTGTTGTGTTAAAGTCAGATTAAAGAGTGTAAACAATTGCAATATGGTAACTAACTGTATTACTTCGTGCAAGTGAAACATGGGTTTCCGTTACTCTAATCATGCAAGCGCAATCGAACAATTTGGGAAGCCATTTAAGGGATCAAATGAAGGGAGGCTGGGAATGTTGAAAGGTTGACAATGATCAACATGCATTGTATTCATAAAATGCTTCCATAAATGACACCTCCTTGTACAGCTACTTAAAGATCATATAAAAATACATTTAAAAACTACCTTGAAAAATACACTCATGGCACTTGAGGGAGGTGTCAACCTAGAAAACATGGAATAATTAGAGACTGAGAATTTATGTTTGATGCTATATACAGATAATTGGGTGATAGATTTCATTTGAGCTATATGTAAAAGATATGATAATTCTAACTATCAGATAAATAAAAGCTAAAAATATGGCTTCACTATAGAGAAAAAATAATATATACTTTGAATGAATTAAAAAAACAACAAATTAAGGAGTGAAGGGAGGGTGAATGCAGTAAGAATTGAATGTATCTATCCTACAGATTTAAGAAATTGAGGGAAGGAGTGGACCGGGAGGGATGGGTGAGAATGTTGAAAAGGGTGACATTGATCAAGATGCATAAACTGCGTTGTACAATCTGCTTTGGCAACTCCTTGATGCAACTTCTTGATGATAATTTAAAAAGTATGAAATAAATCCAATGAGTAGGTATAGTGTTTTATCATTGTAATCCCAGCTGCTTAGGAGGCAGAGATAGGATGATGTAGGCTCAGAGCCAGACCAGGCAAAATATTTGTGAGATACATCTCAAAGAACAAGCCTACTGTATTTCCTGCCCATAATTTCAGTTCTTTTGGGAGGAATAGAAAGGATGAAAATGGTCCAAGGTCATCCGTGCACAAAATCATGAAATTCTATCAGAGAAATAGCTAAAACAAAAAAGGGCTAGGATGTGGCTCCAGTGGTAGAACACAAGCCCAGCAAACAGGAGGCCTTGAATTTAAACACCAGTAACATTTACACACACACACACACACACACACACACACACACAAGACTGTGTGCAGACAAAGTGAACATAGTCACTGGTTGTTGAATATGTTAAAAGCAACATGACTAATTCTGATCCTCATTTTTAAAGCTCGATACTAGCAATCAAAGCTCGAATTCTGTGCTCTGAAACAGGAAGGGTTCACGAGATTATGAAATTATGAGATTTCCAGCATCTTAAACAAGTGATATACGAACAAACACAACCTAACAACTCTGTGGATCTATATACCTGGGCACTTTAAGAATATAAATGATAGCTGGGTGCCAGAGGCTTGTGCCTGTAATCCTAGCTATTCAGGAAACTGAAATTTGAGGATTGTGGCTTGAAGACAGCATGGAAAGGAAAGTCTATGACATTTTTATCTCCACTTGGGCTGTGGCCCAAGTGATAGAACAATAGCCTTGAGCAAAAGAAGCTCAGGAACAAATCTCAAGTCCTGAGTTCAAGCCCCAGGACTGGCATTTAAACAACAACAACAACAACAATAATGATAATTTACAGGACAGATTGTTTGGGAAATAACAAATCTTTTTTCTGGTGATATTTTTAAACATTTAATTGGTGGGCTGTATAATCCAACCACAAGGCCTGAAAATAATCTGGGAAGGTTATTTTAACTGTATCTCCCTGGGCCTCAAGCCTGGCCTATTAACTCAAAATTGCTGAGAATGAATTCATACATTTATTTGTACATTTAAATGCTGTCATGACTTCTCCCACAACTAAGTCACAAGAAGACTCATCCAGTTCATTCATATTCTAATGGGAGATATTTGACATTTGGGTAAGTTTGGTGCCTAATAATATATTGACTATCTTGGCTTGTGGATATATCATAGATTTCAAATAGTACCTGGCACACAATGGATACTCAAAAATATTTAGTAAATTCAAAACAGATAGTATAAATACTCATTTTTATAGACTTAAGCTCTCTGTCCTCTTAGCAACTTAGGATATTTCTTTCAATTAAACAACCATTTACCTGTCTCTTCATCAAATCTTACTCTAAAGTTCCCTGGGATTAAATGTGGCTTAGTTCATCTTCCTTCTATTTCATATTATCTTCAAGATTCAAACTTCTTATTCTAAGCAAACTCTGAGGAAATGGTGAGCTCTTTCATTTATTTACCCCAGTTTAGTAGTATGCTTATATAAGTTACCAGGCTGGAATTTAGATAGTCATTCCTGAGACATGGGTAAAACCAGTTTTATCTGGCCTGAAAAATCCTCAGGCTTCATAGTCAAATACGGCTGTGCCCTGGCAACATCAACAGAAGCTAGAAAAATATTTAGCAAGGCTAATTGTGATCAGCCACCTCAAATATTGATGACCACCTCCACAAAAAAATAAGAGATATTCTGAATTTTTATATGAATAGACTTATAGTCCATGGGAATAATGTATAGATGGAAGATTTGATTCAAATAGGGATGAACAATCTAAAATTAATCTCCCTACAATGGAATCAACTTCTGTACAGTAGCTAATTAAGGTTTACTAGGAGAATTCAAATAAAAACAAAATAATTGACTATCTAGAATAGAATTATAAAGCTGGAAAGACCAGTAAAGGTCAATCAGTTATACTATTCAACCTCATACTTTTGTAAGTGTGGAAGTTGAGATCCAGAAATTTTAAATCCACAAAGCTTACTAAAGCCACCAGTAGAACAAAACCTGACCTTAGAACTTTATCAACTTCTCTCCACAATGTATACAAGGAAGACCTACTTTGTTTTGAATGACTTTAAACATCTTGTCTAAATTCTGAGACTTAGAACTTCATATTTTGAACTTGCCTTCTTCATTCTTTTTTATTTACATCCAAAATCTCATAGTTAATTAATTTTACATGAAAATGAAGTGAATCATGACTCCCCATTTGCATATTGCAAATTTTTAAAAAATTGCCTAAAAACAACTTATGACAACCTGTTATTTACTGGCAAGGAAATAGCTCTTTTTCTCTGGCAGGTGAAATAAATTAAGTGGATTTCACCTTTCCATTGTTTGTAACAGGATCCTCTCCACAGGGCTAAGAATACAATCTTGTCAATGGTGGGAAGACAAAATAATATTTGCAGGTTGTCTCTTTGGTAGGTGCTTCATACATGCAATCACATCTAATTTTGTTTAATCCACATGATAGCTCTGTGAAATGGACATTATAGCCACTTAACACATAAGGAAATTTGATCTTAGAATGGTTTAATGCCATGCTCAAGGCCCTGTAGGCAATATAAGGTAGAATAAGATTTGAAATTATATCTTAATAAAACAATTGTTCTGATTTTCCTAGTGCTGAGAAATGTCCCAGGACAGGAGTTTTTCAGTGCTGAAGGTGGGAACATCCTGTATTGTCTGCTAGAAGAGAACAACAAAAAAATCTTTCCTTAGCTTACCAAATGCTAGTGATTCAATAGGAGTTACAGTGGGGGTATCATATAGCATGTTACATATACAGATTTCTCCATCAATTATCCAGAGTTTCATTGGGTGAGTATAACATGAGATGCCACGACATACCCCGTTAATATCGTCCTAACTTAATGTTAGACTCATGGTCCATAATCATATTTTAAGATAGAATTTGGGGCTGGGAAGGTGACTCATTGGTAGAGCGCTTGCATTGCATGCATGAGGCCTGGGTTCCATTCCTCAGCACCACATAAACAGAAAAGAAAAAAAAAAGCTGGAAGGGGTGCTGTAGTTCACGTGGTAGAGCTCTAGCCTTGAGCTGAAGAGCTGAGGGACAGCACCCAGTCCCAGAGTTCAGGCCCCACAACCGGCAACAACAACAACAACAAAAGATATAGAATTTTAGAAAGAGAATATTTCTTCCAAGCAAACTTTCCTTCATGCTCTTAAAGAATCCTATCTTCTCCCAAAGAACCTGGACACATTCTCCATTTGGAATCATTACTGAAAACTGCCTTAAGGATCATCATCTTCCAGGATAATTCTTTTCAGCTGTGCATAGCAGTAAGTGCATAACTAGTACTCACCTTTAAAGAGAGAAAAATCACTCTATAGCTTTTGGTCCTAAAGAGCAATAATTAATGACTATTAAAAATATTGGGTGTTCCTCAACATTAAAAAGAAATGTACTGATTACATGATTTTTGTAACTGTAACCCCTCTGTACATCACTGTTACAATAAAAAATAAAGAAGAAACCTGCCAAAGACATGGGTAGGATGACTAAAGCTTTCAAGTAAAAACAAGAAGAAAAGAATTAACCTGAGAAGTTAAAAGTGAAGACCACAGGAAAGGTCCTGTTAGCCACAGGTGGAATTAAGAAATCTAGACAAAAGTAAGCTGTTCCTGTGACTTAGATGATGGAGATCCTTGATTCCATTTCATTTAAACATCTGGATTTTCTGTCCTAAATTTCACCTGGCACCTGTAGAAAAATAAAATGCTGTCTGTGAGTCTGTGTACATTAAGAACAACTTTTACAAAATAAACAGAAAAGGAACTTAAAATAAAAGAAATGAAATCCCTTTGTTCAATTACTTAAAAGAAAATTTAAAAGAAAATAAATTGTCCCAAGATAAAACATCAAGACAGGAAAAATTATTTTAGGATTAGACATTTAATTGATTTGTTCTTGCCATTCACATTTCAGTGCTAATTTTCTAAGACCTTTTATACAAAACAATTTAAATTCCATACAACAGGGTGCATTTCATTTCAGAATTGCAGTTGTGTTGACACAAGGTAATCTTATTAGCAATAAAAGGATATTACCTATAATTGAACAGTTCTGCAATTAGCAAATTTCAGAGCTAGAGAACACTATCATTCTTCAGTTTTAGATTTGTTTTCACTCACAGCAGGAAATGTTTGAATTACCAACAAAACTATTAGCTAGACTAAGTGAAAAAACTACCTTAATACAAAAGACCTATTTTAGTCAGAATGAATATTAACTACAGCTCACAAAGATAAGCTTAACTTTAGCAATCAGGACTATGTTCTGCATGTGTTTTGGCAAATTATGTCCACATTTATTTCAAGCAACATAGCATTGATATAACCCCAAAACCTAGGTAAAATTCCTTATTGAAAATGAAGGCCAAGTTTCTATTTATTTAAACAAATATACCTGTGTTACTCAAAACATTACAAGTCAGGACACAGTAAAGATAAGGGATGGAAACAGCAAAGATGCCTTACAATATATGAGTGAATTCATATATGAAGCTTTTCATCCATCAGGTGAATAATATTATGTCATTTGTAGAGAAATGGGTATACATGGAAAAATTATGTTAAGTGAAGTAAATCAGGCTCAGAGTGACAATGTTCATGTTTTCTCTCCCATGTAAAAGTTAGATCTAAATTATAAACATATATGAAAATATATAGAATGATATACCTATATGCAAATATAAGCATAATTGTCTAAATTATAATCTATACAGGGGAGATTTGCAATGATGACAGAATAACTCCTTCAAACAATACAATCATAGTTTAACAAAATAAATACCAGGAAGCTAAAACACATATGTGGAAGGAGGCCAAGGGGTCAAGGGGAGAGGTGTCAAATGAAGAGCCAGAAAGCGTAGGAGAATAGTTATAATACTGAATGTGCATATGTAAAAGCGGAACTAGGTAACTTTTGTTTTACTTATTTATTTTAGTCAGTCTTGGGGCTTGAACTTAGGGCCTGGGCACTGTTGTGTTGCTCAAGGTTAGCGCTCTACCACTTTGAGCCACAGATCCAATCCATTTCCTGGTGGTTAATTTGAGATAAGAATCTCACAGACTTTCCTGCTTGCTTTGGCTTAGAATGCTGATCTTCAGATCGCAGCCTCTTAAGTACCTAGAATTACAGGCATGAGCCACTGGTGTTCACCAGAACTAGGTAATTTGAGAAGATGAGTGAGATTGGGAGAGATGGGGAAGAACAATGGAAAAGGTGACATTTATCAAGATACCTTAAACTGATATGTTGAATTGAAACCCCTTTTTACAACTACTTAAAGATAATAAAAAGCACTATAGATTAATAATTTAAAAAAACTGAAAAATAAATATGATTATCTTCTCTCCTAAAAGCTAGGTAATTACACTTGTAATCCTTACCATTCACGAGGCTAAAATCTGAAGATTACAATTCAAAGCTAGCCTGTCCGTCAAGTTCATTATAATTTTATATGCAATTAATCACAAAAAACTTGGATCTTATGCTGTGGCCTAAGTGGCAAATCATCAATCTTGAACAAAAAAACTAAGCAACAGCACCCAGGTTCTGAGTTCGAGGCCAAGCTGGCCCAAAAACACTAACACCTTTGCCCTAGAAAATTTATATTTGGCATCTTCATGACAGTATTTAATCAGATCAGAGACTGTGCTTGTATGAATGTGTGTTTATTATATTATAAATTATATTTACATAATTTGCATTTTTATAGACCCACACACATACACAGAGTTTCTTTTCAAATGGATTTAAGTATGTTTCAGGGCTCAACATCACCCATGGAACAAATTACATTAAAATTACAATTAACTTCTTCTCAACTGTCAGCAGAAATCGATGTTGCTGTGTACATACTGCCTCTTCCTCACTTTTATTAAGCCCCTTTCAATTATGAGGGAACATAAATTGGAAGGATGTCGCGATGTCATCTACAGTATTAAAATGTACAAGGAACATTGACCCTGGCCTCTGGAGATTATGTGAAAAGTCATTTATATGCACAGCTGTACAAATTGCCTGAGTTTAATGCTAAATTCTGTGGAAAATCATCTTTGCTGCTCTGCATCTGAAGAAGGACAAGGTTTAAATATTTAATAGGTTCCCTTACTAGACAAGCCAATCAGCAGTGAATTAGTGAACTGGTTGGTCAGTACAGAGAGTACCTTTGGGAAGTGACAGGTTTTACCTTTAAATGCAATGACCTGAGTCTATTCTTAGATAAAATCAGCCAGAGGAAGAGAGTTCCGGGTGTCTCCTCATGCTCACTGATGTCACTTTCCTTAACATAGGAGGTAGGTCATCATGCTGGACTCCAGTGACTCACACCTTTAATCCTAGCTACTCAGAAGTCCAAGATGTGAGATTTCAGTTTGAATCCAGCCCAGGCAGGAAAAGTTCTGGAGACTCATCTCCAATTAACCACAAAAAGCTAGAAGTGAAGGTGTGACCTGAGTAGCCAAGTACTAGTCTTGAGCAAAATATCTCAAGGGACAGCACAGAATTTAGGCCCAGAGTTCAAGCCCCCAGTACCGGCTCCTGTGCGCGAGTGCACACACACACATACACACACACAGTTCATCATTTCACATTGTGAAAAAAATGTATCTAAGAAGACTAAAACCAGCACATGGGTGTCAGTGTTGTGGCAGTGTTTCTGTGGGAATACTGTAGCAGTTCAAATCTCTCTTGACCATTTATTAGCTGATTCTGTCCATTTATTCATCTTCCATGTATCTCCACCTTTTCCTTTTTCTGAGTAATTAAGCAAAGAATTTTTTTTAATTTTTAAATAGAGTTGAACACATCATTGACACGGCATTGTTTTGAGGAGATGTAGTAAATGAAATACAGTTGCAGTAAAAATGTGTCCTACAAAATTAAGAAAAGTGAAGACAGGGATGGGTGAGAATGTTGAAAAGGGTGACATTGATCAAGACGCATTATATTCATAAGCTGCTTTGTTGAATGGCAACTCCTTTGTATAGCTATTTAAAAATAATAGAAGTATTTAAATAAGTTAGCTGTCTTCAGGAGTCATATAAGTTCCATAGTGATTTGTTTTTAAAGTATTCACCTTCTTTACATTGAACTTTACATCTGTCTCCTGTTGCCTTTATATCTTTTCTCATTGAGGACTCTCCAGACACAAAATTAGTGGCCCAGAAGCTAGCAAGACTCTTCTCTTGGAAGGTACTTAAATATTGTGGAGAGCATTTAATCTTTAAAAGTACAATATACCAGCCCGGTTCCTAACTGGAGGGAGGAGGAAGTAAGAAAACATTGACTTGAGTTGATGGGAAGTGTGAAAGTACAGATATCCAAATTACTAGGGAGCAATTTTAAAATGTGCATGGAGATTGGAAGAAGTCAGAAAACAAAGTAGTCCTCATCTCCGTCTCTATTTTGAACATCTAGATCAATGGTACCCAAGCCTGGATGATCACTTGAATCACTCAGGCTGAGTAACATCATCAGTCAGGACTGCAGGTGTTTACCTAAATTGAAGTCTCAACCCTGCATATATCAGAGTTACCAGGGGAGCTTTTCTAAAGAACTAATGATCAGGCTTCACCCCAGGTCAGCTAAATCAAAATCTCTGGGAGATAAGCCAGGTCATTGAAGCTTTAGAAAAGCTCCCCAGGTAATTCTAGTGTACAGCTAAAGTTGAGAACCAATGATCTATAGAAACTTACCTAGATAACCTTAAATGTTTTTTCTAACCTGCAAATCCTTGACTTGAATGAAGCATGATCAAAGTAAGTTAATGCAACTATCTTAAATAATAATTATTGCATAGAGTAGAATGCATATCAAGATGCAATGTATGTCCTACAATATAAATACAGAGAATAATAATAACAATAATAATAATAGAAGTTTTACATTTGAGTATAGAATAAGTTTATTCAACTTTATAAGAAACTCCAGGGGCTGTGGCTTGGGAATTTTAATTGATCTGAGGATGATAGAATTGCTGGTTATAGACCAAGCTAGAACTCAAGCCCAGTTCTTCACACTCTTGAGTCACACTCTTGCTATACTATCCTATCAGGTAGTTTCCCAGGCCCTTTTGTGATTAATCCTGTTTATTGTACATCATGTTCCCTCCTTTAAAGCATTCCACAGCAAAGATTATTTATTTGTTATAGCTCCAAGCCATCTTAGCTCCTAACAAACTTCTAGGCCAGACATCTTCAGGTTTGCTTTTGTTTAGTGAACTTCTCAAGAACAGGAGGGCTCTCATTGTTTTTAAATCAAGTTAATTATCAGTAAAATGATCAACTTATTTGTTTAATAAAAATAAAAATCAAGAATTGATATGGCTTCTTATTCTAGTATATATAAATCAGATGTTTTAAAATGCATAGAGAATTTTAATCATGTTGGGAATTTGAGTTTGACATTTCTAAACCTCTTCTATCAACAACTAAAGCAGCTGTCATTCTTTTTAAAAAATGAAAAAGATGAAATAGAAATGCTTTTCCTCATTCCTACCACTATGTAAAATGGAAATCTTTGTCTATAGCATAAAAGAGAGAAGATGCTGAAAGGGAAGAGGAGAATGATGAAAACTAGGGTATTAAGGACCAAACACATGACTCAGTGTTGAATTTCCTGGGTTTTCTTTTTGTCATATATCCTACCCTGAGGCTGAATAAATCATCGTCATAGAAAAATCCAGAATGTACGGGGCTGGGAAGGTGGCTCAGTAGTAGAGTGTTTGCCTTGCATGCATGAGGCCCTGGGTTCAATTCTTCAGCACCACATAAGCAAAAAGAAAAAAAGCCAGAAGTGGCGCTGTTGCTCAACTGGTAGAGCACTGGCCTTGAGCTGAAGAACTGAGGGACAGCACCCAGGCCCAGAGTTCAGGCCCCACGACCGGACCAAAAAAAAAAAAAAAATCAAGAATGTACAAACTGAAAAGGGCATGTAAAGAAAGCTTAATCTTTCACCCAATGGATGTGGAAAAAGGTAGCTCTATTAAAAACAAAAAACCTGTTCTACTCTTGCCAAACATCAAAAAATCAGAAAAAAAAGGCAAAAAATTTGTCCCTGTTTCCAACCCATGTCAGGAAAGGTGAAGGGAGGGTTCTCAGCTTCTACCAGCACCACACTGCACTGCACTGGCTCCTCAAACACTTCCTACCCCACCCTTGGATGGTAAAGAAAGGAACAAGGAGATGGGACCTTGATCTCTGCTAGAATGATAATGAGGGTTCCCACCACTGCAGATGCAGAACCAGTCAACAGAGCCTCACACAGAGCAAGACAGCACAGAACTGCAATGGAGTCTTTGCTCAGGTGATGGTTGGGGAGATGGGAGTGATGACAAGACTATCACCTGGTAGAAGTGAGGTGATGTTTAATAAAGGTCTCATGGTGAGCACTAATGAAGTATTCATACCTGCAGGAGATTTCCAGAAGACAACTAGTGGGAAATCCAGAATTCTCACTCACTCAACAATAAAGAACAGCAATCCAACTGCAATTCAGACTTAGAAAAGGCTCCTTCCCTTCAGCCACCAGTAAAGAATTATCAAGGAAACCGAATCTTAAATAAGATATGAAAATTTACAGGTTCCACATGAAAATAACCCGTCATAGTAAGAATCAGAACTACTTTAAACAGATGTTAAAAGGTCATCAACAAGTTCAGTATTCAAATGATATAGTGAATACCCAAAGCTGCCTTGTTTAAAGAATATAAATTTCTTTTGTCACAACTCTGGAAGGTAGATGGTGAAGAGCAAAGTGGAAGGAGGGTTGATATCTCTATGGTTTGTAGGCAACTGTCATTTTTCAATGTCTCCACACAGTCTTCTCCCTGTATATGTATTTTTCCTCCTTATCTCAAATAAGCTTGTCCAGGAGAGTTCTAAGGCCATATTAAAATGAGCTCCTACCAGATCTGCTGTTTCAAAGTTCTTGAGAGGTCTATTTTAAGGTAAAAGATGTTAACTGCACACCTCAAATGGGAATGTTCCTTACACCATGCAGAGATTATAAGTCTTGTCATTTTAGTTTGCAGCCTACTTTGGCTTACCAAAGAAAATCTAAATAAAACTATAAGAAAAAACGCAGTTATGGCAAAGAATGAGAAAATGGATAAAAGCAGAACACTTATCAGAGTTATATTGTTAACACACACACACACACACACACACACCTCGAATCAAGTCACATTCCCAAGCATTTCTTTTTAGTTTGTATATTTGGAAATATTCAATATAAAACAAATAACTCAAGGCTGAGGACACTTTTCCAAGACTAAATATACTTTATACAGAAATCTGGTTATTTATTACTGATGCTAGAAGTTAAGTTATCTGAAAGGTATAGACTTCATTTCTGTTCTCAAGAAATAGAGATTTATATTGTGTATATATTCCCAGCTGTTGAATATCTGAGTTGGGTATATAGAAGAGATTAAAGATAGTTGATGAGATTAGTCACTGAAATGACAACAACTCAGGGAATTTCTGTGTTATATACAAAATAATTTTTGAGTTGGTAGATATACATCCCTGTGTTTGTATGTCTAAGCCTGAGTGTCGTATCTAATAGAAGACACAAGTTTTGACAGCTTATTATGAAATATTCTATTGTTAAGTAAAAACTCAGTTTTCAGATATCTTCTTGATAAGTTTTTATTATTATTGTTATTATTATTGCAACCATAAAAATCCTATAAGATCCCTGACCAAAGGATCCCCTAACCCATCTTATATTTGCAAAAATGTTCTTAACTGGGCCATGTAACATTTTAGCATCTGTGTGTTCTCATTTGTAAAAAGAAGCCTGACTTTCAAGATTTCATTATTCTGTTTTTGTACTAGACTACAATGAGTTGGAAGTGATCCTTAAGTGATCATATTCTTGGCCATAGAGAATATGAATTTGAGTCATTGGTTTTGCACTCCATGTTTCCCACTCACATAGACAATTGTTCCACAGAGTTTTACACAAAGAAGCTACCAGAGGTGCTCTTGACAGGTCTTGTGAAATCTTGGGAACCACAGGCTGGGGCAAAGACTCAAGCCAGAGGACAATTTAACTTATCTTTGAAATGGAAAGAGCTCTGGGCTTTGTATCTCTTCAACTACCTGGGCAAAAGCAATGCCAACAAAGGGTAATAGGAACATATAGATATGTATCACAGATACATATATCTATATTTCTGTCCACATGTGAGCAGAGCATCCTTAAAGCAGTACCAAAGAACCTGAGAGTAGGAGCACAGTTAGAAATGTTGGTGGAGACAATCTAGTCTCTTTGGTTAGAGTCATGACTATAGACAGGCTAAGTACTTACTGACTGTTCTCAGAACCCAAGAAACAAAGTGTTCTTAAGAATTGGAAAGCAGAAAGGGCCAAAAAGAGATCCCTTGAGCTCTGGTCCTGACACTACTGCTAACATGGTCTGCTTTGGAAACCAAGTGTTTTATATCCTTTGGCTGCATAATAGGGAGAAAATTTGGTATTTTAATCTCCAAACTAAAATTAGGATATCTCTAACACTCTCTACTATCTTCTTTTGTAAACCATTGCCTTTAACATGGCATGTGGCAAAAGATGATGGCATGAGTTCTGTGAACTTTTCTAGGGAAGGTAGGCTTGAAAACAAAGTGCTCAAGGGCAGAGTTTCCTTCAAGATCTATTTTTCGTCACTGTTCCGTTCTGCTTAGTGATTTCCTCACTTCTCAGACTTCTCCTTCCAGGTCTCTTCATCTCAATGGAACATCATGTTCTTATAGAATGACCCAGACCTCTCTCTTTTAGAAAAGTTTGCTTTTCTATTTTCTGTCTCCTGGGTCCACTATTTAATTTAAAAAGTTCTTGCATAAAATAAATCCTTATACAATTCCAGTGGGGGCTCTTGGAAGTCAACATATTGAACAAAAGAAAAAGTCGAGTCATGAGACTTTTAGGCATTAGTTTCTTAAGAATATAAATGGTAATGTTGATATTTGTTGACTCATATTGCATAAGCACATAAATTAACTATAAACTATAATTTTGTATTCAAAATGTAATGTTAGTACTTAAAAGTACTTCCATCCACATTATTATTAAGTAAAGACAAGATTGTAGTTTTTTAAATAATATTTTATTTCATTGTAAAGGTGAGGAACAGAGGGGTTGAAGTTACATACATATGGATAATAAGTATGTTTCTTGTCAAACAGTATTACCCTCTCCCTCATTTTCTCCCACTTTTCTTCACCCCTCGAATTTTCCCCCTCCATTTTGTAAAGTGTCTTGTGAGTATTGCTGTTACATTAGTTCACCATTTGTCCTTCGTCTCATCATTTTGTCATTTCCATTCCCTTCCCCAAATCAGATAAACATATATTTAAGACACAGGGTACCAAAATCAAAACAGTGACAACAGGCAATAAACTAAAAGGAAATACAAATGAAAGATAAAAGAGTCTGGAGGAAGATGGTAGAGGAGAAGCCAGGGACTAAACAAGCTCTCCTGTAGAAAGCACGAGAGTGAAAAGTCCAAGGCTAGAGAGTCACACCTAGTGTACCAACATAGTACAGAGAGTTTAGCCAGAGAGGAAAAATTTGGGTAGCTTGGTTAAGAAGACATATTTGAACACTCATTGGTGTCCATGGCAATCTCAGTGGTGGCTGCTGCTGCAGCCTCCATATCAACAGAGAGAGCCCAGGACAAAGGAGCCAGAGGCAGTGTGTAATTGCATTCTACTCAAGAACTGACTAGGAGCAGAAATCTTCATCCTGCTTACCACAGACAGCCACAGATCATGGACAGCCCAGAAACCAAGAGAAAGGTGCAGTATCACAAGACATTCTCACTTCTTTTCATAGAGCAATGGTGGGAAGGTAGCTTCTCCCCTACCATTGGAGAAGAACTCCATCTTTGATACCGACAAAGACAGGCCAGAACAGCTAGCCTGTAATTCAGGCCTTGGAAGAAGACAATAAGAACCATTCTACAGGTCAAGGAACCAGACTTGCAGGGCTCAGCTCTATCCCTAGGGAATGTTGCTTTTCTCCCCCTTCTTCCCCCGCCCCCCCCCCACATAGAAATCTCTGCCCATGGAGGAGTGACTTTCTTCACTGGGTAAACAGAGTCAGAGGCAGCCCCACCCCACTGTAGCACAGGCATCAGACCCAGTTGTAGGAGGATAAAAGAAAAACAATTAGAAAATCAGTTAACATAAATCCTGAGAATACCTCCAGGCTGGGATGTGTGAGAGTTCCAGAAGCTAGCCCCTCATGGAAAAGCTACAGATTGCTGACAGGCTTCAACCCTACCCACAACCTAGCTTCAACACAGCAACTCCAAGTAAGAGGAAATAGCCATCTCCCTCTTTTATGATACTCAAAGCAGATTACCCTCCAACTGAACTAGCCTTGGAGGAGGGTCATAAAGTCTCTGGTTAGGCAGAGTTCATTCTGCCTGCTCAAACTGACTTAAGAAACCAATCAAGCCAAAGGAAAATCAAACAACACAAGCAAACCAGAGACTCTACCAAGAGACTGTTTACAGACACAGGGGAGACACAAACTTCTCCCCACCCCCCAAAAAATAATTGAAGAACTTTTTTCTACCTAATTTTAATATTTTTTGGGGGGGTCCAGTTGTGGGGCCTGAACTCTGGGCCTGGGCACTGTCCTTCAGCTCTTCAGCTCAAGGCTAGCGCTCTACCACTTGAGCCACAGCGCCACTTCCGGCTTTTTTCTTTTTGCTTATATGGTGCTGAGGAATCAAACCCAGGGCCTCAGGCTTGCAAGGCAAGCACTCTACCACTGAGCCACCTTCCCAGCCTCTAATTTTTAAAAATTGTTTTTTTTATCATTTTTATTTCAGCTTTTTTTGTGATTTTTTTAAATTCACTTTTTACTCTTTTCTTTTCTTGTCCTTTTCATTCTTTTGCTTTGCTTAATTGTTGTTCTGTTCATCCCCAGATAGATACACATCTTCAATTATTAGACCTTATCTTTCATTGTGTGCATACTTAATTCAGATATTGATTACTCAATTCACAAACTCTCAGCCTTAACTCCTTTAATTGTATTATTACTTCTTTATACTTATATAATTGTTAAGTGTTTCATTTATAAATGTTTTATTTTTCATCTTTCCTTTTCCTGTATCTCACTTCTCTTTTCCTTCTATCCTTTTCCTCTCTCTGCATTTAGGTCTTGGTTATAGTCCCTCTCTCCCTTCCCTCCCCATATTCCTCTAATCTTATTTCCTCCTCACAATTCTCCCTAAACCTATTAATTTCTCACCTGCTGACTCCTTCTTTGATTTTCATTTTTTTTGGGGGGGGCCGGTCGTGGGGCCTGAACTCTGGGCCTGGACGCTGTCCCTCAGCTCTTCAGCTCAAGGCTAGCACTCTACCACTTGAGCCACAGCACCACTTCCAGCTTTTTTCTTTTTTTGCTTATGTGGTGCTGAGGAATCGAACCCAGGGCCTCAGGCATGCAAGGCAAGCGCTCTACCACTGAGCCACCTTCCCAGCCCTTCTTTGGTTTTCTTAGCCCATTGAACCCTAGTTGTTTTTTTGTTGAACTAGATTGTATCTGTTGAACTAGATTGTACATTTCTCATTTTGATTTCTCAGTCTGTGCAACTACAGAGCTCTGGTTGATGCTTACCTTAAAATAGTGTTCTCACTTGGTGCTAGAGTGGTTTTCTTTTCATACACAAATGGGCAGAAAAAGCTGGAGAAACACAAGAAAAATGGCAAGTTCAGGTCTCTCAAATCCTGCTCATGATAATCAGGCAACAGAGAAGTTAATGAATAATCCAGAGGAGAGTTCCCAAAATGCTCTACAAACACTACTGATAAATTTGCTGAATGAAAAGATTGAAAGCCTGGCAAAGGACTCGGTGTAAGCATGATAGGGAAATCCATAAGCACAATGAGGCTAACAAAAGATTAATACAGGAATTTTGTGAGTAAGAGAATGCTAATCAAAGATTAACAGAGGTATTGAGTGAGTGGGATGAGAATAAACAAAGATTAATGGAAGCATTCATGGAATCCACAAACAGAAAGCTGGAGGAATACATGGAAGTCACAAAAGGATGGCTGAATGAAGGCCAACAGAAACAAAGGGAGTCCAGTGAAACTATAACCAATCAACCAAAGGAGTTGAGAATAAAAACTGAAAAGTAAATTAAGGAGATAAAGAAGTCCATACAAGATCTAAAACAAAGCTCCAACAAAGAATTTGAAGCCATCAAACATGACCAATTAAAGGAAAGTAAATATAAAACAAAGTAGAAAGTCTTGACAGTAGGTTAATGATGCAGAAGATTGAATCTCTGGGATTGAAGACAGCCTAGACATTATAGAGAAATAACAGATAAATATTCAAGACAAATCCAAGAAATATGATAGATCTATTCAAAATATGGAAGACACCATCAGAAAGCCTAATTTAAGGCTAATGGGTGTAGAGGAGAGCCAAGAGACAGAAGTAAAATGTCTAGGAAAATTATTTAACATGATCCTAGCAGATAACTTCTCAAACATGCAAAAGGATAGGCCCATTCAGGTACCAGAAGCCTGTAGAACCCCAAATAGACCAGATCAGAAAAGGACATCCCACTGTGAAATTGTAATCTGGACAGGATAAGTAGAGACCTAGAAAAGGATCCTTAAAGCTGTCAAGGAGAAAAGATCCATTACCTATACAGGGAAACCAATTAGAATAACCTCAAATTTCTCAACAGAGATAATGAAAGCAAGAAGAGCCTGGAATGATGTGTGCCATGCCATAAAGACAAACAACTATCAATCAAGAATACTGTACCCAGCTAAACTCTCCTTTATAACAGAAGGCCAAATAAAAACCTTCCACAGCAAAGAAAAACTAAAACAATATGTCTCCACCAAACCAGCCCTACAAAAGATACTTAAAGATACCCTACACATAGAAAACCAACAAGAGCATGATAATGGCTAAGAAAAAAACCCCAAACAGAGAATCCATGAATCATAGGAAGAACCTAGTTGGCTGGCACAGCCCCCAAGAAGGTGGATAACATGGCAGGAACTAACAAAAACTTGTCAGTCCTAACCTTCTATGTTATGAACTTAACTCTCCAACTAAGATAGATTGTCTACATTGTCTCTCCAACATGGATTGTCTAATTGTACACAAAAATAAGATATTTCTGTCAAGAAACACATCTTGCCCTCAAAAACAAAAATATTCTGAAATTGAAAGGCTGGAATAAAATATATCAAGCACACGGTCTCCATCAAAAGGTAGGAGTTGTAATCTTAATAGCAGATAATATAGACTTCAAATTAAAATTAGTGAGAAGAGATAAAGAGGATCATTACATACTAATTAAGGGATCTCTCCTTCAGGAGGATATTACAATTCTAAATATCTATTCAACAAATAACGGAGGAAACACTACTTTCTCTCAAATTTCACCTAGATCCAAAGACATTAATCATCAGGGACTTTAACAAAACACTGTCCCCACTGAATAGATCAACCTGGCAAAAATGCAACAGAGAAACTTCATGTCTGAACAACTGCATAGATCAACTAGACTTAACAGACATCTACAGAATATTTCACCCAGCAGCTCAGAATACATGTTCTTCTCAGCAACACATGGAACATTCTCCAAAATGGACCACATTATATGTGACAAAGCAAATTTGTCCAAATTCAGAAACATTGAAATTATGCCCTGCATTTTCTAAGAACACAAGGATTCAACACCAAAAGAATTCAACACCAAAAGCTACCAAAGGAAATCATGTAACATATGGAGGCTGAACAACACCCTGTTGAACCACCAGTGGGTCATGGAAGAGATTAGAAAGGAAATACAAATGTTCATGATATTTAACAAAAATGAACACACAAATTACCATCTCCTCTGGGACACAGCAAAGGCAGTACTCAGAGACAAGTTTATAGCTCTGAGTTCCTACATCAACAAATTGGGAGATCTGAAACCAACAATATAACGAGTCATCTGAGACTTTTTGAAAAAGAACAACAAGCTAACCACCAATCTATTAAACAGAAAGAAGCAATTAAAATTAAATCAGAATTAAATGAATTAGAGTCCAAAAAACTGTAGAAAGAATGAACAAAACAAAGAGTGGTTCTTTGAAAAAATTAACAAATTTGACAGACCCTTAGCAAAACTTATCAGAAAAAGAAGAGAACATGCACAAATAAACGAACTCAGAGATGAGAATGGAAATATCACCATAGAAACAACCAATATTCAGAACATTCTAGTGAAATACTTTTCAAAACGTTCTGCCAAAAATTTGAGAATTTGAAAGAAATGTTCGAATTTCTAGTAAATATTGACATGCCCAAACTAAACCAAGATGATTTAAACCAACTTAACAGACCCATATCAAGCATCAAAATAAAAATAGCAATAAGAAAACTTCTGAAAAGCCCAGGACCTGATGGATTTACAGCTGAATTCTACAAGGCCTTCAAAGCAGAACTCGTACTAATACTCCTCCAACTTTTCAATGAAATTGAAGGTGAAAGTTCATTACCAAACTCTTTCTATGAAGTAGTCATAGCCTCATCTGAAAACTAGACAGGGACTCATCATTTTTTTTTATTTTTTTTTAATTTTATTTTATTTTATTTGTGAACAAACTGTACAGAGGGGTTACAATTGCATGGGCAGGATAATGCGTACATTTCTTACCAAGCATTGCAGCCTCCTCCTTTGTTTACCCTT
>NW_012267220.1:28944491-29008125 GCF_000151885.1 Dipodomys ordii | reverse complement strand
TCAAAACAACATTGAGATATCACCTCACCCCAGAAAGAACGGCAAAAATCAAGAACTCTAACAACAACAGATGCTGGAGGGGATGTGGACAGAAAGGACTCATCATTTTTTTGAGAACACTGATGCAAAACTGCTCAACAAAATTTTGGCCAATCAACTTCAACAACTCATCAAAAATTATACACTATGATGAAACAGAATTCATCTCAGTGATGCAAAGCTGGTTCAATATACACAAATCAAGTAATACAATTCATCACATCAACAAAAGCAAGGATAAGAACCACATGATTTTCTCCATAGATGCAGAAAAAGTATTTGACAAGCTCCAACACCCCTTTACGATGAAAGTTCTGGACAAAGTAGGAACCCATGGAATATTCTTCAGTATAATAAAGGTTGTGTATGACAAACCTACAGCCAGCATTGTACTTAATGGTGAAAAGCTAAAATCATTTCCTGTAAATTCAGGAAGGAGAAAAGGATGCCCATTCTCTCCACTTCTCTTCAATTTACTATTAGAATGCCTAGCTAGAGCAATGAGACAAGATGCAAACATAAAGGGGATCCAAATAGGGAAAGATGAAGTGAAAACTCTCCTTCTTTGCAGATGATATGATCTTGTATTGGAAGAACCACATGGACTCCACTCCCAAGTTACTTGAGCTGTCCAAAACTTTGGAAAAGTAGCAGGGTATAAAACTAACCCTCCAAAATCAATGGCTTTTCTGTATGCCAATAAGAAGTAGAGCTCTGCTAAAGTCAGGAAAACAACTCCTTTTTAAATAGACCCACAAAAAATAAAATATCTAGGAGTTATCAAAAGAAGTGAAGGAACTCTATGATGAAAAATTTAAAAACTTGAAAAAGGAAATCAAAGCAGAAGTAAGGAAGTGGAACAACCTTGCATGCTTCTGGATTGGGAGGATTAACATCTTGAAAATGGCAATACTGCCAAAGGCAATCTACAAATTCTATGCAATACTTATCAATATCCCAACCTCATTCTTCAATGAAATAGAAGAAGCAATCCAAAAATTTATATGGAACAATAAAAGACCCCAAATAGCAAAAACAATTCTTATCAGAAAGAACAGTGCTGGACGAATATCAATACCAAATTTCAAACCCTACTACAAAGCCATAGTAATCAAATCATCTAGGTACCTACCAGTACCAAGATGTTTTGATTACTATGCCAGAAGACCAATGAAATAGGACTGAAACCCAGAAATTAACCCATAGATCTATAGCTACCTAATCTTTGACAAGAGAGCTAAAAATTAGAATGGAAGAAAGACAGCTTCTTCAGTAAACGGTGCTTGCAAAATTGGTTAAAAACTTGTAGAAAACTAAAACTAGATCCATATATATCAGCCCGCACCAGAATCAACTCCAAATGGATCAAAAACCTTGAAATCAAAGCAGACACCATGAAAACATTACAAGAAGGAATAGGAGATACTCTAAGGCTCCTTATCATAGGAGAGATCCAGAAACAAAACAATTCAAAGAAAGATTGGACAAATGGGATTGCATGAAACTGCAGAGCTTCTGCATGGCAAAGGGCATAGCTATCACAATCAATAGAAAATCCACAGATTGGGAGATCTGCACTATCCATACAATGGACAAGGATCTCCTATCTAATATATACTTGGAACTAAAAAAATTAAATCACCTAAAAACAGATCATCAAAGAAACAACTTCCCTATTAATAAAGAGACTTTCTCTGAAGAAGAAATAAGAATGGCAAATAGACACATGAAGAAATGCTCAACTTCTCTAGCCATAAAAGAAATGCAAATCAAAACAACATGGAGATTCTTCTACCTCACTCCAGTTAGAATTCCTATAATTAAGAAATCTAATAACAACAGATGCTGGAGGGGCTGTGGACAGAAGAGAACCCTACTGCATTTTTAGTGGGAGTGTACACTTGTTCAACCACTTCAAAAAGCAGCATGGAGATTCCTCAAAAGACTTCACATAAAGCTCCCCTATGACCCAGCAATCCCACTTTTGGGAATTTTATCCAAACAATCACAAACAACCCATTCTAAAGCTACCAGCACAACTATGTTTATTGCAGCATTATTCAGCATAGCTAAGATATGGAACCAAACTACATGCCCCTCAGTAGATGAATGGATCAAGGAAATGTGATATGTGTGTATACATCTATCTATCTATCTATCTATCTATCTATATATATATATAGAGAGAGAGAGAGATAAAATTGAATTCTGTGCCTACATCAGAAAGAATGGCATTGCCCCATTTGTTAGAAATGGAAAGACTTGGAAAAAATAATATTAAGTGAAATAAGTCAGACCTCAAAATCATAGGTCCCATGGTTTCCCTTATTTGCAATAAATATTATATGTCTAGGACAAACAGAGAAGTTCAAAAGCTATGTACATATGACCATATAAGATGATGCTAAGCAAAATGAGCCCCAAGATAGGGAAATGAGATTTTATCTTTGTTGCTGTTGTTTTTATTGTACTTATAATGTACTATGTGATTTTTTTGTTTTGTATGTTCTTTCCCCATGGTATAACCCCTGTTTTCATTGTATTTGATTCCAGTGCCCTGCATAATTTATATACATTTTTTCTAATTTGGGGAGGGAAAGGGAAATAACAAAATGCTGAAATAAGGATACAGGTTGACCTATTGTAACAATGAGAAGTACAAGAAGGCACTATGTTGAAAATGAATTTTACAGCTTCGGTGGCGGGGGACAGATAGGGAGAAGTTGGGGAGTTGGGGACGGAATAGATCATAGGGAAAACAAAGGAGGAGGTAACAATGCTGAATAGGAAGTGTACTCATGTCACTGTAACCCATTTGTACACTATCTTTACAATAAAAATTTTATATTAAAAAAGAAATAACCTCACACAGTACATTAAAAAATGTCTTGTTTTCATTTGGAGTTCATTTTGATTAATATCATTTTATATGGTCATATGCACATAGCTATTGAGCTCTGGTGATCCTCTGCTAGAACTATCCTAGACATAGTGTATCTTTCATATATACATAATAGTGGTAAAGACTACTCTTTGGGAGCTTATGATATGCTCATATTATTTATTTATTTATTTTTGTTCAATACTAGAGCTTCACAGTCACTTAGCTTGCTTGCTGAGCTGGAGTTCTTCTACTTGAGCCACATTTTTTGCTAGTAATTTTGGAGTTGAATTTCATGGACTTTTCTTTCCAGGCTGATTTTGAACCATGATCCAGTGGGTCTCACCATCCTGTAGAGCTAAAATTAGAGATGCAAAATCACTGGTGCCTGACTAGTATTCTTAAAACTACTTTGAATAAAAACATTTTATGCTGTCCGTGTCAAAAAGTTCCTGGGAACATCCAAATCATAATTATATATTTACAAAAACTAAAATGGCACAAGTATTTTCATTCTTAGGGGTAAATTGAAGACAAAAATCTAAAGTAAAAATGCCATATTTGTACATTGTATAAAACTCAAACTTTAGAAGTCTCATACTAATCACATGAAAATCTGAAATTCACACAAAACTAGATTTAACTGTGGTAAAAGCACTAATTTTTATTTGCCTTTTCTTTATCCATCCTCTGCTTCTTAATTAAAAGTCTGACATTTCTCTCCACCAAAGTTCACTGAGTATCTATGAGGCTCAGTGTTTATAAAGTAATCTGTCTCTATTCTTTGATGTCTGGGCCATTGGTAACGTTGTACTAGTTTCTGTAGCCATCCAAAATATTGTAATAATGACAAATGTTCTCATCCTTGTTATAGGGAACCCTCAAAACTTTGTATTTTTGCTGAAACTGTTAGTGAGATTAATCAGATTTATAGAAAGAAAAACAAATGCCAAAATCCATCAATATAAAATAGAAAGTAATATACTTATTATTCTACCTAAACAAACCACAAACCTGGATACAACATATAAAGCAGTTCCTCTTATGCAATGAAACCCAGACACTGAAGAAGTGTTATCTTTGAGAAAGGGAAGTGCAAAATATGATCACCAAACTCACTGTGGCTAGCTCCCTGAAGTTAAATCCAAATTGCAGCACAGAAAATGGAGTACATCCAGAAATCAGCAGTCAGTCAGCCAGGAGAAAAATACATGTAACTCCAGAATTTCAAACAAGGTGGCTACATAGACTAAGATCCCCAGAAATTTAGAGAAGACATTCTCTATATTGGTGGCTGAATAACAGAATCTACTAAATCGTAAAATGCTGTTCAAGGAGTTTCGAGAACTGAATTCACTTAGGGCTTAAGAGTTCAACAGGATCCTGAAGGAGGAAGTACTGGGTAGCATTGCAGTTCTAACCAGACAAAGGGGAAAGGTATCACAAAATACGCTGGGACTTTGATAGTCATGCTAGAAAGGCTTCATTGGAGAAATAAAGCCATTCTAGACCTATTCCAACAAGATCTAAAATCAAGCAAGGTCTAGCTACAGGTAACAATCCACTCTTTATAATGTATTTCTAGGTCCAGCCCAAATAGGTAGCTGTTAGGTTAAGAATACAGGAGTGTTCACTTGTGTGTGTGTGTGTGTGCACACTGGGACATGTTAAATTATATAGTACTCTAGACATTTACACACTGAGGACAAAGAAGAATATGCATAGGAGTGGTGGACAAAGGCTCGATTGCTATGTGCAAATAATCATATTATAAAATAATGGTCTACAAAATGAGCTCCAAGGAAAGGAAATAGTGATTTTTAAAATTGCCATTGTTGCTGTTTTTATTTTGCTTTATCTTTTGTCTTCTTTATTAATTTATTTGTATTTGGAAAGGTAAAGGAGGGCACATAAAACGTGGAACAAAGTTGAACAGTGGTACTCACTAGATGCTATGTGGAAAATCACCTGGATATCTTGTGGGTGGGAAACAGAGCTGCAAATTGGGAGAGAGTAACAGAAAAGGAAAGATGGTTCAAAAAGAACTGTACGCATTATTCATTACTCGTTACCTGACTCCTGTAACTATAACTCCTTTGTGTATCACCTCCTCAATAACAATAAAAAAGAAGAAAATAAATAAAATCAAACTTCAGTTGGAAGTATAGAGATAAATGACATTATTTGTTGCTGAATATTTTTCAGCAAGTCTGATATCAAAGACGTGGTGTGGGAAGAATCAGGATCATATATACAGTATCACCTGCAAGAATCCCGCCCCATACGAAACAAGTAAAACATTTTCTCTATATTGTCTTATGTTCTTCACTAAATCAAAACAAATGTGAAGGATCAGTATCATTGCAATATTTATCCCCAGTAAGCTGTGAACTGCCCTGTAAAAATGCAAATGAAAATTAATACACTGATTCTAAGATGTATAGCAATTCTAAGATATATAAACAATTTGTTTTTCCCTTCCCCTCCACAAATTATACCAATATCAAATACAGTGAAAACAAGGAGTTATATCATGGGGGAGGGACATACAAAGCAACAAAGAAATCATCTTACAAATGTGTTAGAAACAATCGCAAGAAAGAAAAAATATTTGAATCCTTATCTTGGGGATCATTTCGCCTAACATCAACTTATCTGACCGTTTCTGCTTGGGTGACGTGATTTTTAAAAGATCATATTGTCAATATTGAGAAAAAGTTACTTAAGAAATTATGACAGAGTTACAATTTGATTATAGTTATCAATGGAAAAATATAAGAAATATAAGAATATAAAATATAAGAAACCCAAGAAAAATTATCTTAATAAATACAATGAGTGGTGGGATGTAGCTCAGTGGCAAAGCGCTTGCCTAGCAAGTACAAAGTCCTGGGTTCGATCCCCAGTACCAAAAAAAAAAAAAAAAAAGACAAAAAAAATAAATAAATACAATGAAACCCACACACAGGCAGAGAAAAGTCAAATGACTTAAAGTCAAAGATAAAGAACAAGTCTTGACTCAGCCATTGCTTGTGAGAGAATGGTGACAGCCACAACTTCTAACTTCAACAGGAAATAGCACAAACCAGAAAAAATGGAATGAGCTCAAATACCTCAAACGAATAAAAGAGTGTTCATGTGGAATTCTATAGTCAGGAAAAAGAGAAGCAAAATCAACACATTTTCAAATGAAAAACGAACAGGGGAAATTCTACCAATAGGCATCTACAACACCAAATCCTAAAGGAATTTCTTCCAACTCAAGGAATTTTGAACATTTTCTTGCATCTACCCCACTATCCAAAAGCTAGAGGGTAACTGGCCAAGTTTGAATGTGAACTGCCACTAGTGACTTGCGTCTAAGAGAAGAGAGTGGGTAATGATAGTAATAAGCCTTGTGGAGAAGCCTAGAACTCCTTACCTCAACCAGTAAACACCATCAGTGGTCACACTGGTGACATGGAGTCTTGGTGCTACACAATAATATCAGCCCTCCTCCTATAATCTCCCTTCCCAAACCGGTAACTTCTGTCAAAGTATGATGAAAGCACCCCTCAATTCCAAATTGATGAGAATCTCATCAAATTGCCTTCAATTATAATTTCCACAAAACTTGAAAAGTCATTAAAAACAAGAGCTGAGCAAACTTCATAGCCCAGACAAAAGTAAGTAAACATTCTAAGAGTAATGCTGGATCCTTGATAAGTTTCTAGAATAGAAAAATGACATTGGGACAAACTAGCCAGAATTCAATTAGCACTTTAGGTAATAGTAATGTATCAATATTGGTATTTTGTTGGGGACAAACTTCTTATAGTAAAATAAGGTAACAGCAACAGGGGGAATTAGGTAATGGGTATGTGGAATCTCTGTAAACAAAATTTTGTGTATGGTCTTGGTGCTTGAACTCAGGGCCTGGGCCGTGTCCCTGAGCTTTTGTATTCATGGCTAGCACTCTACCATTTAGGACAAATTCCACTTCCAGCTTTTTGGGTAGCTAATTGGAGCTAAGAGTTTCATGGACTATCCTGCCCAGTTTGGCTTCAAACTGCAATCCTCAGTTCTCAGCTTCTTGAGTAGCTAGGCTTACAAGTGTGCCTGTGTCTCATAAACAATTTTTTCTCTCTCCTATCTTATGAATCTAAGTCTATTTTAAAATTACAAAAAATATAAATAAAAGGGAGAGACTAAGAGAAGGAGAAAGAGAGAGAGATAAGTGATTGCCACTATAATAACTACAAAATATACAGGTAGGAAAAGCACTCTCATTTCTTTCCTGAGGTATGGATAAGATGGGCCTTAAGAGGATTCTGGAAACCAGTAACTGGTGGCTCATGTCTGTAATCTAGCTATGCAGGAAGCTGAGATCTGAGGATCACAGTTTGAAGCCAGCCCACCATCCTTGGAAGGAAAGTCCATGAAATTCTTGTCTCTGATTAACCATCAGTAAATCTAAGGGTAGCTGTGGTTCAAAGTGGTAGAGCAGAGAAGTTTCTCTTTAAGTCTTTAGCCCACTTATTTATTGGGCAGTTGTTTCTTTGAGGATTTGTTGTTGGGGGATTTAATTTTTTGAGTTCCAGCTATATTTTAGATATGAGACCCTTGTCTGTTGTATGGCTAGTGAAGATCTTCTCCCAATCCGTGGGCTTTCTATTGATCTTGCTAGCTATGTCCTTCACCATGCAGAAGCTCTGCAACTTCATGCAATCCCATTTGTCCAACCATTCTTTGATTTGTTGTGTTTCCGGGTCTCTATTCAGAAAATTTTGGCCTGAGCCAAGGAGACCTAGGGTTTCTCCTATTCCATCCTGTAATGTTTTCAGAGTGTTTGCTTTGACTTCGAGGTCTTTGATCCATTTGGAGTTGATTCTGGTGCAGGGTGATATATAAGGATCTAGTTTTAGTTTTCTACAAGTAGTTAACCAATTTTGCTAGCACCATTTACTGAAGAGGCTGTCTTTCTTCCATTCTATTGTTTTAGCTCCCTTATCAAAGATTAGATGGCTATAGGTCTGTAGGTTCATTTCTGGGTTTTCAATTCTATTCCATTGGTCCTGAGGTCTGTTCTTATGCCAATACCAAACTGGTTTTATTACTATGGCTTTATAGTAGAGTTTGAAATTTGATATTGATATTCCTCCAGCAGTCTTCTTTCCGTTGAGGAGCATTTTTGCTACTCGGGGTCTTTTATTGTTCCATATGAATTTTTGGATTGCCTCTTCTATTTCCTTGAAGAATGAGGTTGGAATTTTGATAGGTATCGCGTTGAATTTGTAGATCGCCTTGGGAAGTATTGCCATTTTCACGATGTTAATCTTTCCAATCCAGGAGCACGGGAGGTTTTGCCATTTTCTAAGTTCTGTTTTAATTTCCTTTTTCAAGATTTTAAAGTTTTCATCATAGAGGTCCTTAACTTCTTTGGTTAAGTTAATTCCTAGGTATTTTATTTTTTGTGGGGCTATTACAAATGGAGTTGCTTTCCTAATTTCAGCCACACTTTTCTCATTGTTGGCATACAGGAAAGCCATTGATTTTGGGGGGTTAATTTTATAACCTGCTACTTTGCCAAAGTTTTGAATCAGCTTGAGTAATTTGGGAGTGGAGTCTATGGGATTCTTTAAATACAAGATCATGTCATCTGCAAAGAGGGAGAGTTTTATTTCTTCTTTCCCTATTTAGATCCCCTTTATGTTTGCATCTTGTCTATTGCTGTAGCTAGGAATTCTAGTACTAGATTGAAGAGAAGTGGAGAGAGTGGGCATCCTTGTCTTGTTCCTGAGTTAATAGGAAATGGCTTTACTTTTTCACCATTGAGTATAATGCTGGCTGTAGGTTTGTCATATACAGCCTTTATTGTATTGAGGAATGTTCCATGGATTCCTAATTTTTTCAAAACCTTCATCATGAAGGGGTGTTGGATCTTGTCAAATGCTTTTTATGCATCTATTGAGATAACCATGTGGTTCTTATTCTTGCTCCTGTTGATGTGATGAATAATATTAATTGATTTGCGTATATTGAACCAGCTTTGCATCCCTGAAATGAATCCTGTTTGATCGTGTTGTGTGATTTTTTGGATGAATTGTTGAAGTCGGTTGGCCAAAATTTTGTTGAGAAGTTTTGCATCAATGTTCATCAAAGAAATGGGTCTATAGTTCTCTTTCTTTGATGAGGCCCTGACACATGAAGAAATGCTCAACATCCCTAGCCATAAAATAAATGCAAATCAAAACAACATTGAGATACCACCTCACTCCAGTTAGAATGGCAAAAATCAAGAACTCTAACAACAACAGATGCTGGAGGGGATGTGGACAGAAGGGAACCTTACTTCATTGTTGGTGGGAATGTAAGCTTGTTCAACCACTTTGGAAAGCAGTATGGAGGTTCCTCAAAAGACTTCACATAGAGCTCCCCTATGACCCAGCAATCCCACTTTTGGGCATTTACCCAAATGTTTACAAACAAGACCACACTAAAGCTACCAGCACAACTATGTTTATTGCAGCATTATTTACCATAGCTAAGATATGGAACCAGCCCAGATGCCCCTCAGTAGAAGAATGGATCAAGAAAATGTGGTATATATACACAATGGAATTCTATGCCTCCATCAGAAAGAATGACATTGCCCCATTTGTTAGGAAATGGAAAGGCTTGGAAAAAATTATATTAAGTGAAGTAAGCCAGGCCCAAAGAAATATAGGTCCCATGGTTTCCCTTATTTGCAATATCTAGTATATGTGTGAGTCAAGCAGAAAAGGCCAGATAATGTGATGTTAGGAAAATGAATCTTTAGATATGTATTTTAATGTTTTTTTTTGCTTTCATGCATTTGTTTCTAATGCATTTATAAGATTATCTCTTTGTAGCTTTGTATGTCCCTCCCCCACAGTATAACCCCTGCTTTCACTATATTTGATGTCAGTATAACTTGTAGAGGAGATGGGGAAAAACAAGTCGTTTAAGGATACAGGTAGACCTGTTGCAACAATGAGAAGTTCAAGTTGTCATGTTGAAAATGAGCTTTACAATGTTGGTTGGCGGGAAAGCGTGGAGGATTGGGTGGGGGGGTGGAGAGGGAGGTTGGGAAGGGATGTGAAGGGTAAACAAAGGAGGAGGCTGCAATGCTTGATACGAAATGTATGCATTAAACTGCCCATGTAATTGTAACCCCTCTGTACAGTGTGTTCACAAAAAAAAAAAAGTGGTAGAGCAATAGCCTTGAGAAAGAAGCTCAGAGACAGCTCCCAAGCCCTGAGTTCAAGCCCCATGACTGACCAAAACAAAGTGTGAGTGGAGTCTAATTATGCTGATGCCTACATGCATGTGTGAAATTCTTCAGCATATGTACATTGATGGAAGACTATCCTGCAGAACTAATGTTCTGGGCTAGCAATTACTTCTTCTGCTGCTGCAATCGCTAGTCTGAATCCATAATTATACATAATAAGACAATAACCCTGGGAGCAGAGTTGATTTCCCCCTTTTTGGTAGCCATGGAAACCCTAGAACATCAATTTATAAGGGGATGGACACGATAGAATGTGATCAAGCAATGGACATTCAGACTTTTTGCCGTGAACTTTACTATTTGATAACTTCCCCTGGTCTCCTTAGCTTGCATTACCCCCACATCACTAGAACTTTCTGTTGTCAAAATTTTGCTATTAATTCAAGTGATAGCTTTCACATCACTTTGAAGCTTTAAGAGAAGTAACAAAGTTTTGGTTCAGTGGTCCTAGGTGAAGATGTGTCAGATGATGTCTCACTCCTGAACCTGCTTTTCAGAGTGCACTGTCTTTGGAGGCAGTGTGGAAGTATCATAAAGTTTGTGCTTCAGATAAAACTAGATCTCAAATATTTTCCCTGACACTTAAGAACTGTGGAAATGTGGATAAGTGCATAGTATTACAGTGTCCTATTTCCTTACATGAAGGACATACATAATTACCTTTTACCAAATTACATGCATGCTTTGGGATTCTAATCAGTGAATAGTCAATGGAGTATTTATAATCTTCTACTAAAGAATAAAGTTTTGAGAAATAAAGGAGAGGAAATACAATAATGATGACAATAACACCCTATGATTGGACAGAGCTTTGCCATTGATGATGAATTGGAGTTAGATTCTCACCCCACCCCATACACACATACTAAATATGCACCTGAGCCAGGCTCTCCCCTTTTTTGAAGCCATATTTGATCTTTCAGCTCCCGTGGAAGTAAGTGTAAATGTAGTCAGAAACATGTGTTGCTGTAGGAAGGATTTTTCTCCTTGAATTTATTTTCCTTTAAGTTGTTTCTCACTAACACTAAGACCTAATTTCCCTATCAACACTGCTGCCTAAGTATATTGATTCAGACTCCCCTCTGGTATCTTCAGAGGCAAAACTCAAACAGATCAAAAGAAAGGCAAAAATGATTCCTGAAAGTGAAGTCAACAAAAGATTCCTAGGAGCATAAAGAAAGGTGATAGGAGCAAAGGAAAAAAAAAAGCAGAATTAAGATGGAGACACAAAAAAATGGTTCCTCATAAACCTGCCTGCGTGGATTCAGTTTGCTGGGTGGATAGTTGCATACCAATGTAAGTATGCAAAGTATGCTCCAAAACTTACATAAAACTCACATACAAATAAGCCTCAGACTTATATTATGCACAATGGTTGTTTATGTATCTAATCTTCTGAGATTACAAACTGGAGGTGTAAGGAACCATTTTATGTGGTCTGATTCACAAACAGAACAAAGTTATGACTGGGTACTGGGCTTAGGGGTTTGAAGAAATTTTGTTTATGTGATTATTAATCTAACTGCAGTTGGATTTTTACCATACTATGATTTACTATATTATATTTTATTTACCTATGCAGCTTCCCAGATACCTTGGAAATGCTTCATGAATAAATAAAAATAATTGTTATTTTAGTTGCCCTTAACACACTGGAATCACAAGGTCATCTGACATTAGTCTGCCATTCTTTATACCTTAAGATTTCTCACAAATTGAATGCCTTCTATACCATATCACCAAAAACATAGCTGGTATTGTGCTGGGTCAGAGAGATGATGTCCTTATTGTATTTGCTCATCAGATCACTGACACTATAAGCTGTAATGGATCCTACTATTAGTGTTTCAGGTACCAAGCTACATTGAGGAAGTTCTTAATCCTGGAAATGGTTGTTAATAACTTGCATTTACACAGAACATTTTTGTCTTAGTTTAAAAGTGATAAATTTACAGAAAGTGTTAATCTACCCATTGCTGCAATGATTGCCATTACCAAAATGAAATCAAACACCTGGGTAGTGACTTGCTCTGTCAAAAGGCCAGAGATGAACACTAGATTTAATATGAGCTAAATTAGGCTTTTGAAATCTGTTCCCAAGTCATACTGAAGATTTAAAACAGGTCCTTATGACCCATATTTCTTTATTTGTGTAAGTAAAAGATCCCACGTTTTGTATTTTTCTTTTTTTTTTCCTAGACCACTTCTTTAACCTGGGCTGACACTTGAAGAAAGAATAAAGCACATAGTAAGAATTTTTATCCAGATTATTCCAAACAATGCCATCATAGAGTTAAAAATGAGAGTTGGGTCAGATACTGCTGTCACACTTGTAACCATGAATTTTCAGTAATCTTCAATCTGAAGGATTATGGTTCCAGTCCAGCTTTTGTCACAATAGTTTGCTATGCTGCATCTCCAAAGCACCAGTGAAGTGCCAGACTTGAGACATAACTCAAGTTGTATCAGTTGAACCAGTTCAAGGCTGTGAGTTCAATGCCTGGTACCAGTGAAAGAAGAAAAAAAGGACATTTGAAATTAACAACAACAAAAAAACCCCAACAATTTGAAACTACAATCATAATGTTTCAGTCATTCGGTGATTGACAGCATGAAAGACAGAGTCCCACAGTTCTGTGTTATATTCTCTAGCTCTAGGATAATCACATAAGGAAATCATTTTTCAGAAAAGATACTTGTGAATAAGCAACGTAACATTATAGGATGGTTCTAACTTTAAGAACGGAAAAGACAAGTATCAAACCAGAAGGTTCTGAAAGCTTCATTTTTAGTAGGGCTACAACCAAGAATTTAGGATTCCAGCCATGAACCAAAGAGCAGAAAAGTTCAGGATATTATTGACTGCTTGCTCCAATAATGATGGAACACAACAATGAGTACTCTGTAATCTGTAGTCAAGAAAAACAGCCATACACCTGCATGGATCAGACAGAGAGGCCAGTGGTTATTTCTCAATTGTAGCATGGAATCTCTCTTGCTTTCTTTGGAGAAAGTAAACTGATGTCTAGGTACCTTGGTAATCAATACTTATGAACTGTATGGAGATTTCTTTTCAGTGACTATATGGACATTGTTATTCTAACCTCCATGAATAAAGAGAAGACACACCATTGCTTAAAATCAAACTCAATACACAACTCAAATACAAACATGCAAATACATGCTCTTGAGGCTTATCCTCTGTCATTTCATACCAATGTGATTCAGAACAGGATTTTGAGTATGAAGGGTTTCATATGAAAAGTAAGTATAAAAACACCTAACAAGGCTCCCTAACAAGGATCATATTATTTTGTGCCTGAGCCCCAAGACCTAAGTGTGTGTGTGTGTGTGTGTGTGTGTATGTGTGTGTGTGTCTATTTCTTCACTTTCTTACAACTAATTTAATGAACCTAATATTGAAAAGAACCTAAAATAGCATAGTGAATGTACTTAAAGTATCTTCATAACAATGAGGACACTAGCCAGGCACCTTGACTCACAGCTGTAATCCTATCTACTTCAGAGGCAGAGGTTAGGAATATTAATTCAAGACAAGTCTAGACCCCTCCCCCCAAAAACGTTCATGAACTCTCATTTGAACCAACTAAAAAACCAGCAATGAACTAGGGTCTGGTGGCTTATGCCTATACTCCTTACTACTTGGATACTGAGATTTGAGGATAGTGATTTGAAGCCAGCATGGAAGAGAAGTCCCCTAAAGACTATTATCTCCAATTAAGCTCTCAAAAACCAGAAGTGGAGCTAAAAAGTGGTAGAGTACTAGCCTTGATCAAAAGAGCTCAGAGAGAGTCTCTAAGCCCTGAGTTCAAGCACCATGACCACCACCAACAACAAGAAAAATCAGCAACAACCTGACCGTGGTGGTGTAGTTTGTCATTCCGGCTATTGCAAAGTATATAGGAAGATTTCAGTCCAGTCAGTCTGGGCATACAAGGAGTAAAATAGTAGAATACCTGCCTAGCAAGCATAAGGCACTGAGTTTAAATCTTAGTACCAACAAATAAAAAAAAGAAAGAAAAGAAAAGAAAGACATTATATAATCACAAAAAATTATCAAAGACTTCATTATTTCTTCATTTTCATTTATTTTCTTTTTTGTATTTATTATTACATTTTATTGTCAAGGTGATATATAGCAGGGTTTCAGTTATATAAGTAAGGTCCATTTCTTGTCAATCTTGTTACTCATTCCCTCATTTTTCTCCTATTTTGGAAGTGGCGCTGTGGCTCAAGTGGTAGAGCATTTGCCTTAAGTTGAAGATTTCACAGACAGTGCTCAGGCCCAGAATTCAGGCCCCAAGACCTAAGTGTGTGTGTGTGTGTGTGTGTGTGTGTGTGTGTGTGTGTGTGTGTCTATTTCTTCACTTTCTTACAACTAATTTAATGAACCTAATATTGAAAAGAACCTAAAATAGCATAGTGAATGTACTTAACTGAGTTATGCCAGAATTATCAAAGAATACTTTACCTTGAGTATGCTTTTTAATGGCAAGATCCTTAAATATGTATATCTTAATTCTTTTTTCTTTTGTGTAGGTGCCAGTACTGGAGCTTGAACACAGGGTCCAGGGTTCACATTTGGCTTTGTTGTACAAGGTTTGCACACTACCCCTTGAGCAAACATCTTTACTTCCAAGGTCTGTTGGTTAACTGGCGCTAAGCATCTCCAATAAGAGACTTTTTCCTAGGCATACTTAGAAGAACAATCCTCAGAGCTTATTTCTTGAGTGTCTAGGATTACAGGCATGAGCCACTAGCTCTTGGTTTATACCATCATTCTCAAAAGATTACATTACTAATATGTACCTCATAGTACTTTAGAGTTGAAATACATTTGAGACCTTCTGTTCTGTCAAAAATTTATAGGAATGCTAATGAGAATACCTCAAACATAAAATAGTCTATTCTAAAAGCTATCTGTCCCTATCTTCATGTCTCATTCATCAAGCAGATGTTGATTGCAGAAGGGTTGAAGATCAAAGGATATTATTCTAATTAACCATGAAAAAGTGTACTCAAAGAGACATTATTTAGAAAGCTCGAGGACAAAATTGTATAAACAATAGAAATTTCTGACATCAAGAACTCTTGAAGCATAGTGAGCTTTACACACCTATTTAATTGCATTTCTTCTTATAACCTGTTTATGTTGAACACTCTCCCTCCACTCTGTGTAGCTTAATAGGGTTATTTTCTGCCAAGCAAGAGCAGCTGAAGCACTAACTTTATTAGCTGCTTGATTCTTCCTGTTAGATATTCTGGCTCAAGACCAATTCAAGGTAAACCTCTACTAGAAAATAAGGGGATAAATAAGAATACAAAGTGAACATATTAGGAAAGACTTGAAGCTAAAGCTATTTTATACAAAAATATGATAATACACAGTTGTTTAAAGATGTTAAGTGCTCATAAAATTCTTAACCATTCATCCATCCAAGCAAGATGGGAGGTTGTTTCGAAGATAATAACAAAGACATTTTCTTTTTCTTCATTAACAATGCAGAGGGGAGCCAGAATCAAGAACATTTTAGTCCACCCTACAATACTCTAACCTTCTACAAACAGTCATCTGGCCTATCAAATATGTTTTTACATTCTTCTTAGAACCAATACTCACCAGTTCTAAGGTTATCTTTCATTTGGTACATGAACCACACCTATATTGTGCATATTTAAAGCTTAATCTTGAAGCTGGGCACCAGTAGCTTAAACTTGTAATTTATCTACTCATGAGACTAAGATCTGAGGATCATGGTTAAAAGCCAGCCAGGGTAGGAAAGTCTCAGGCTCTTATCTCCAATTAATCAGCAAAAAGACAGAATTAGAGCTATGGCTCAAGTGGTAGAGCACCAGCTTTGAAAACAAAAGCTCTGGGACAGTTCAAGCCCTAAGACTGGCTCACACACAAAAAGTTTATCTTAACAGAAAATTTATTAGAAACTGAAACCTCCATTTTTTTCTTAACTGATAATTATTCCCTTGTCTATCCACAGTGAATTCTGTTTTGAAAACATGCTGAGCTTAACAACAAGAGTTTATTTCTCACAGTTTTATAGGCTAGAAAGTCTAAGATGATTACAGACCTAGTGCTGATGAGAGGACTTATCTTTGAGTGCTGATGGCCATCTTCTTCTGGTACTCCTACAAAAAGAGACAGAGGCAGAGATAGAGACAGATTGACTCTGTTCCTTTATCCCTTTATAATGATGCTACCACTTCCTTCATAAAATCTCCTATACTATGATCTAATGAACCCTACATATTTTTCAAAGGCCTTACCTCTAAATATCATCACATTATTAGCTGCAATGTGATCACAGTGTTTCACAGTGAACATATTATCCATTTTCATCAGAACAAACAGTATGCTCATAGCAGATATGGGTTTTATACATACAAATCAAAAGACAATGTATATCATATGATATTTTGCTTTTTGGAAGAGCAGCTATTGCCTATTCTAATCTTACAGTTTGCTTCTATAAGTGTATTAGTTTTCTCCAAAGTAGTTTTTTCCTTAGATTTTCTCAATATCAGCAACAACACATTAGACATGTGTTCCTTAGACTATGTTCCTTTCCCCTAAACTCTTCACTAAGATCCCATTGGATACATTATCTGCCTTTGACATTATTTCAGGTGATGCCTTCTACCAAATATTATGCCACTGAATAACATGGCTCATCATATTTCCAGGCTCTAATATTAACTCCTCTTTTCTCTATTTTTCTGGTCTTTAGGACAATGCACAAAAGTTAAATGGATTTTTTGTTATGAGAGCATAGACTCTCTAACAACTATTTTCTGTATTAGAAGAGATAGGCTACATTATGGTTATAGTAGTAATTTTTTCCAAATACAGAGACTTATGCTCCACATCCATCAGGGTTGTTTTGCAATTCTACTGAATATTATTCTATTTAATGGCCCAGATTGCTAGAGAAAGTCCTATCTGGTTTCCAGGGCAAAAGAAAGAGTCATTAGCCTCAGTTCATTTGGGTGGAGAATATAACCCTATCATATACCTGAGAGGAGAGAACAATCCTAATGATGCAATAGTTTATTATTTTCAGAGTTACATTCAAACAATAGGAAGGGATTATGGTTCTTCTCTCTGGGAAGGAGAAAAGGAAGGAAAGATGAATGGGAAAGAGCAAGGGCAAAGGGGGTGAGAGAAACAAGGAAAGGTAAAATATGGTGATAGTATAGCTTTCCATATCAAAGAAGGATCCAGACATGAGGAACATGGAAGATGGATTCTCCCCCTGCCAAATAAATAAATCAACAGTTTGCTCTTTTAGCAAATGTTACAATTAAACTAACAAAAATTTTTGTCAGTATTCTCCAGAAAGATGGAGGCAATTGTCTACTGAGAGAGACCTGTGCCAAAGGATTTACTAGGAGGAACTGACTCAGTTGACTATTGAGATTTAGAAGTCTCATATCAGCTGACTACAAGTGAAGGCAAAAAAAAGAGCCTGGTTAGGCAATTAGAGCAAAAGCTCCCTTCCTATAGGTTTTCTATACCCTTCACCATGACCTTGAGCAGCTCTAAATGCAGGCTTCTACACATCACTACCCATGGCTTAAACAGTTGGCACGAGGCCCCATGCACACTAGGCTATTGCCTATTGTCCCAAGAAGACAAACAAGTGAACAGTGGATTGATTGGACCTCAGCACTGGGCTGGAGTAAGCACCAGTCAGAGGGACTAAATGACTTATGGAGAGTCTGTGCGGGCTGTGTGGCATCTCTGATTGCATCTGTGGAGTAACGTGTCCCATGAGCTGTGCAAAGATTTCAAATGTCTTATAGAAGCATCATATAACCTCTCCCTGCCCCACAATGAAGTCCAGGTGCTACCCTCCCATGAGACTTCTCTTACCCATCTAAGATGAGGTCTGCTTATTTTTCACTTCCAAACATCTTTTGCATCTTCCCTCTGTGTCTATGAATTCATCTGTGGAGACCATGGAGATGAAAAGTCTGATCCAAGCATTGCAGTGTTTGGTATCACAAAGGTCTCAAAACCATGGGAAGGTATGATTTAATTTTCAGTCTAAGGTCTGAGACACTAACCCTTGTTGGTGGCTCATTTGTGTCGCAGAGTTCCCAGAGTCTTAGACCAGAGAACTGAGAGTTCTGTCCAAAGTAAAAAAACAATGACATTCATGCTCTGGAAAAAAAAACAAAAAACAAGAATGAGTACTCACTCTTCTTTTTTCTTTTTCATTCATTCCTCAAACCAACTAGACAATGAATCACCCATACTGAGTGTCTTTTTCAGTTCAGTTCACCAAACTCACATTTCAATTTCCTCTGGCTATGTCCTCACAAAGCACCTGAAGTCAGTTATCCTACTCTGAAAGGTTGTTCTTTCAGTTACAAGATTGATGAGCTCAAAAGTGTCCTGAAACATTGTGATTAAGTAATGCTCCACAAGCTATCTGATTGTCACGAATGCAGTTAACACCTCAAACCAACCATCAGATACAGCTAACTAGCCATTGTCTCCAAGGGAGAGCAAAGCAGACCTACCTTTAGCCCCTTCTCTGCCTCCCACCCTCCAAAGCAAAGCAAGAGCAAATAACTTGACTATTCTTCCCCTTCATTCATATGCAGAATAGCTTTTGTTGTTTCTGTTAGCCTACATTAATTTTACAGAGGGGACTTTTATTATTTTCCAGATATGTCATAGTATGTATTTTCAATTCAAAGCATTCTAAATTCACTACAAAAAGATATTTATTCAATTAAGACTAGACTTTACCTGAAAATGAATTACTACTTTGTTTAATATTCTCAATTTATGTCCGGATGTAACAACCAATATATCCCATAAGAGATAAGACAGCTATTTTAGATGTCTTTCGATTTTCATTCTACATATTCACATTTTGTTTTCTCTTTGGGGTATCAACCCAGTGACATATTGAGGAATGGACTTTATAACAGATTTAAATATTGTAGTCAATAGTTATTTATTTTTTCATGAGCTTGACCTATAGAGGTCAAACTTGTGAGACCATGTGGACAAACTATCTGAACCTAAGTCCACTAACACAATATTCCTCTTGATCCTAAACGCATAATGCAACTTGTTCCTTTCATCCACCACTTTCTCCAGAGGCCATTATCTTCTCTAGAGTCTAATGAAGTGGTCCAATCTTGAACTTTGAACCTCCAAAACTGGGAGTTCAATAAGCTTTTCTTCTTAGGTAACCTGTCTCAATAATTTTGTTATCATAATAAAAGGTGACAATATATTTCTTGTTTGACATGTGACAATTCTTTGCAAAGACCATGCTCTTGTTGAAGTCTGTGTACCTTTGTTCAAGAACAAGGATGCCTATTTATAATCTGTTGGATATAGAATTTGTTTTAAGTTCAGTTCAATTTACTTGCTTTAGGAATGCAAGACATCTTCATTATATCTCCTGTTATCTGGGTTCCACATTTTACTCTATCTCTGTTTCATACTCAATCCATGCGTCAGTTACTAAGGTGTTTTTACAGTTTTTTTAAAAAAATAATAAGTAGTATTTTACAGGTGTTTGTTTTTACTAATAAGTAGCTGCCTAAGCTCGAAACAATCCAGGAAATAAAACAAGGGCAGTGGGGAGGATGAGTTGGGAAAAGACAGAATTGGACTATACTTCCAAGTATTAAACCTGAAAATACAAAGGTATATCTAGTCTTAGGCAGAAGCAGAAGACAATGCATAATGCTTGACAAGAAATGTACTCATTACCTTACTCATGTAACTGTAACCCTTCTGTACAGCATCTTTACAATAAAATAAAATTTTAAAAAAAGAAGAGACGGCCCTATGTATTCCCTATTCATCTTTTCAAACTCAATAATCTGATTAAGCTATTTCTCTTGGAAAGAAGGGATAATGAGAGACCTCTATTGCTAAAGTAGAAAAGCTCTCTCAAAGAGAACATATGAGGAAAGATAAATCAATTCTGTTGTAATTGATTTATTTTAGTTTATGTATCAACAATACTTTAAGATGTATAAATGTATGTGACAATAGAGGAACATTTTAAGATATTCTAATATAGACAAAAGCAAAAGGAGACTTCTCAGTGTACAGCAAAGATGTGGGAAGAGAGATTACAGAGTACTGGTGTAACAGGAATTTTCAGACCCAAATTATCAAGATATCAAGCCAGGTAGACTTGAGTTATTGGTACATTCAATGTCACCCAGGAGAAATAATGGCTGGGCACTGATATAAAGCATGCGCAGGAAAATGGATAAGAGTGGACATCTTAGGTGTGGCAATTTCATATATATATATAGAGAGAGAGAGAGAGAGAGACATATATAATATATTATATATTTCATTTCCATCATAGTGTCTTGTGAGTATGGCTGTTGCATTGGTTTACCCTTTGTCCTTTGTCTCACCATTTTTTTATTCCCCTTTCTTTCCCCAAATCAGATATATATGCAAGACACAGGGTACCAAAACGAAATATAGTGACAACAGGCAATAAACCAAAGGAGGAAAAAGAAAAGAAAAAAGACATAACTTCGTTAAAAACAAATAACTACATTTAAAAACAACAACAACAAAGGAAAACCTCTTTTTTCAATATTTTGGAGTTCATTTTGGTTAGCATCATTTTATATAGTCATACGTACATAGCTGTTGAGCTATTGTGATCTTCTGCTAGGACTATCCTAGACATATGCTAATTAGTATAAATGAGGGAAACCATGGGACCTATGTTTCTTTGGGTCTGGCTTACTTCACTTAATATGATTTTTTTCTAAGTCTTTCCATTTCCTTATGATGGGGTGATGTCATTCTTTCTGATGGAAGCATAGAATACCACATTTTCTAGAGCCATTTATCTACTGAGGGGCTCATAGTGTTATCCTTTTATTACAGATTGCTTTAAACCTCATGACAGACTTCTTCACTGATTACAGTTATACAAAATTCTCACTCCTGAAACAATACTTCTCCCCTAACAAAGAAAAGAAGACATAGAAGAATACCCATCTATGATTTTGAACTTCTAAAACTGGTACAAATACAGGGTCAGGTCTGCTTTTGGTCTTAAAACTGTGTTCTGTGGTAGTATTGGGTTTGCTTTCATATCCACCAAAGGAGAGATGAGTGAAAATACCTATCTTTGATTGTGAATCTCTAAAGTTTGTGCAACTACAGGGCACTGGGTTGGTGCTTGTCTTAAAATTGTGTTCAGGTGTGGCAAATTATTCACATCAAAGAAATTACTTGCTACTCATGATTCTATTTTCATTTTCAGTATATTATCATTGAAAAATACACAGGCTGTCCAAGAAATAGGTTTATGTATCTTCCTTGTAGATGTTGTTCTCTTGTCTCTTTATAATTATTGTAGTAAAATATAAGTAACGTAACACTTAACATTCGAGTCACTTACAAGCGTGTGACTCAGTGGCATTCAACGCATTCACAAAGCTGTGCAGTCATCAATTTTCACTATCTGTGCAGTTTTGATGGGGTAATTGTAGGCATTGAACTGAGCAAAGCCTGTTATATTTTCTAATCTAGTACTTCCAAGCTTAATTTGAGTCTTTTAGAAATTGAGAATGAGAAATTGTAAGTGTGATGATCATTAGCTAGGATTGGATTCCAAAACTTAGGAGTCTTAATGTGCTGGTTTCACTAGAGCTTCTTCCTCCTCTGTAATTGTTAGGATGCTTTAAATTCAGTTGTAAGAAAAGTAATTCAAAGCATGACCAATTGTTTACTACCTGAAGCACTTTTTTATTTCTTTTTTTATTTAATAATTTTATTGTGAGAATACTGTACAGAGGAGGGGTCGCAGTTACATGAGCAAGGTAATGAGTACATTTCTTATCAAGCATTGTTGTCTCCTTTGTTTTTCTCCTACCATCCCTTCCCTCCCACCTTCACAACTACAAGTAAATATTCTTTTATGAGAAAGTATTGAGGAAGGAAGAATTGACAAGGAGGTTTTAATCCAAAGAAGTTAAAAAAATAGAAAATACTAGAGAAAATGTGATATCAGGGAGAAGTGATAGGCAACTGTAATGTAAAATGTATAGAATAACAGTATTTGATCCATTGTGTTTTGATGTCTCTCCAGGAGCTAGCTCTTAACTCCAGATATGTTTGCTTGTACCTGATGCAAGAGAATTTTGTAGGCTTAGCATTAACAAGACAGGTATGCCACCCAACTGTTATTTGAATTTGCTTCTATTTTCATCACTTCAGAAATTTTTTCTCTTTCCTTATCACCTAACCAAAGACTTCATGATAGCGTGAATAAAGACAGAAGGATGGACTAATCTTAAAATCTTTTATAAGACAAGGAAAAGTGACTCTCAATATTTCCAGTAAATTAATGAGTTCGGGACAAATCTGAGCAGCTAATGTCGTATCACTTTAAACCAAATTCATCTTTGTTTTGTTTACAGATAGTAAAATTTGCCTTTCCTGGCCATAGAACTCCATGAGCTTTTGCACTTTCAGTTTTGTAACCACCACCACTCCCACCATAGACAGTTTGTATGGTGTCCCTTGCATTCCCCAAATTCCTTCTATTCTCTGCTCTGTATTCAGATCCTTCCCAAACCCTTAACCCTTGGTGACCATGAAGGAAGGAAAAGACTAGGTCTAACTAAATCACCTTTTTTCCATAGCCATTCTGATGGGGGCTGTCCACCCAGCTTCCAAGACCTAGAGATGAGAAAAGCCATCCTTTAAATAACAGAGAAAACATTTTGTTTAGACCCAAACAGGATATGTAAATACATAAGACTGTTTAGCCCTATGAAAATCCTACCTCCCATGTGATGGGCCTGCCTGAATCCCTAGAAGCAGGGATGGGAGCTTGGACAAGAGGCTACTGGACCTGCCTATCTGGGGTGGTTAAACTCTCAAGTTCCCTGTGACCCTGCCCCCTGCCATGACTCTATTTAGGTCCAGATCAGCTCAGGAACCATTACTCCAAGCCACATGTATCCACATTTGTGTCCTGTCTTCTGGCTCCTGGCTCTTCTCCAGTCACCATAGTGTCCACTTCAGCTCTCCATTGGAGCTGATCGGGATTTTTGGTATTGTTTTTCTACTTTTTCTCTCCTCTCCGGCTGGTGTGGTTCAGTTTCCTGACAGGGCTAAGTGTATTTGTAGAGCTGCAGACCTTTGGGACCAGAGTCCATCTGCAGACTGCCCATGCTTTAATAAATACTCCAGATTGAAACTCTCAAAATACGGCTTATCTGTTCTCACCAAGTAACTACCACTGACTACCTCTCTCTTCCTACATTGTGTCACCTCTTCATAAATTTTGCTCTTTTCCAAATGTACTAGTGTCATAAAAAAGATACAACATTTTAGATTAGTAATGGTTATTCTACTTACAAACTTTCCTGAAAGGACCTATAATATATCTAATTCAATGAGAATAGGTGAAACTTTGGTCAGTTACAGTCTAGTTTCTTATGCCAAACAAGAAGAAAACAGTAATAATTATAGGACATGAAATAGAAATAAACTTGGTACAATTACTCACAAGTAATTCTGAGTAATTCTGAATATTTGGTTTGAAATAGGCCTTGAATTTCTCAAAAATATGTTTACTTTTATGATATATCAGATGACAAAAAGAATCTCAAGTATTTGCTTATAAAAATCAGGATTTGCCATGTGTCAGTGGTTCACTCCTGTAATCCTAGCTATTTAGGAAGCTGAGATCTAAGACCATGGTTCAAAGCCAGCCAGGGCAGAAAAGTCCCCATGAGACCCTTACCTGAAATTAAGTTTTCAATTAAGCTGTGGCTCAAAGTGGTAGAGCACTATCCTTGAGCAAATGAGCTCAGAGACAGCATCTAGGCCCCTAATTTAAACCCCACCACTCACAAAAATAAAAATCGAAGTTTGAATGTCTCAGTTTTGGGGAAATTAAAACACCATAAGTAAATACTTATTTCCTTTAAAGACCAAACAAAATCATCAAAATATACAGTTGTTTGTTAGCATACTGATACAATTTTCTTAATTCCCTATTTGCTTCAGAGTTAAGAGAAGTGTACTTTCCCATGTAAAATGACTATTCAGATAACTTAGGTTCTTGTTTTTTTATATATGTTTGTATACATATGACTATACTATCTAAATAATAAAAATATTCTTTATTGAGCTGTTAGAATTAATAACAAATATTTTAATTTTCCTATTAGTTTTTTTACACACCCACATATATATATATAGATATCATATCCTAAATGGTCACTGAGGTGAAACTGTGAAATATTTTTTTGACCAACATGGCTAAGTCTTAACTTCGAATGGCCCAGAGTCAACAGTATCCTAGAGGCTTAGAAAGTATATCACTTAGCACCATATTATCTTTATGAATGAAGCAGTATTTATTCTTGCAGCAGAATGTAGATTTACAACCTCATTAGGTGTTGTAATGTTTCCATTAAAATTTCTATTTTAACACACACAAACACATACCATTGATTTGAATAAATTCAGGGTGGAATAAACACAAAGTCTAAAAAAATGAATAAATGCTGCGCCTCATGGGTAGTAGACTATGTCATAGTTTGCAGAACAAATACATAGTACACCCAAAATATTTTACCTTGTTGCTTGTCTATCAACGATAAGGACAAAGTTGTGAGCATATCCTTTTTTATATGCATATCACTCAAAGCACTGTAGCAAAATCACCTTTTATACTTTAGACATTTTATCCAAAAATAAGACTGGATTTTTATTCTATAGGCATAAATGCACACTTTTAGTAATAGGATTTCTATACTATGTGACATTATATTGCACAATATCCATTATTATCAGGATTTGAGGGATAAGGTTCAGGGCAAAATGTTTATTAACTTTTTGGCTGATATTACAAGTTTCTCTATTTCAATATGTGCTAAATCTCATTTTAGCTAGAAAAAAATTTGAATGATGCCTAACTGACATCATTTTTGCTTGAAAACATTGTTTTACCTTGATAAAGAAAACACTATTTGGATCATGATGGAGGTTATTTTGCTTTGTTTTAAATAACATGAAAGACTTATGTAAACATCTGACAATTTTTTTAGGACCAACTGCTGTGTCTCTAAGATCAAGCAAGATCAGATGGAACTTGTTCCAGAAAAATTACAATCCCCCTTGAACAATGCATAAATATCAGCCCTGAATTCCATAGACTGAATGTTTATAAATTTTAATCAACAGAAATTATAAGAGGCTAGAGAAGGGTCAGAAAGATGGGAAGGAGGGAAGAAGGGTCAGAGAAAGAGAAGGAAGAGAGGGAGGAAAGGAGAGATAGAAGGAGGGCAAAAAGCAAGTGAAAAGATCAATCTGTCTTGGCAGGGGCTCTGTAATGAATGTGTTTACGAAATGAAAGGAATTCTTCCCACATTTGTGCACATTCTCGTATTTAAATAGTTTTCAAAAACTTTTATAAAATTACCCAACTTCAATTAGTGATCATTTCTAAAAAGTTTCCATGAATATATGTCTATTTTACCCTCTCTTTTTCTCTTTTATTATAAGGGAATTTGAATAGTCTTTCTTATATGGCAAGTCACGATTCCCAAGCCATATTTTCCACTAAAAACTTAAGAGGTTGGTTAGAAGATGTGCTGTCACTATCCTGCATTCAAATGCTGAAGAACTGACAGTATTTACTGTCCCTTTTTGCTATGTCTTTTCCTTATTTCCCTGGGGAATATCTCTGCCCATAACTTACAGAACCTTCAAAGAGGAAAGATGCTAAATACATTTGGAATACTATTTCAGTAAAGATAGGCCAGTTGAACCATAATCGAAGCATTCCATATTTATTCTATCACAAATTTGCAAGTCAAACATAGCTGTATTTTTTTTACCCTTGCCTATTGGGTTGCTGAAAAATCAACTTGGGATTCAAAACTCCATCTGGTCCTTCTAGTTCCCTTCATTGTCATAGGCAATGACAAGTTTGGAATAATTTTTCAGGAGGATGGCTTTGCTCACTGATTTGTGAAATAGAATGGAACTTGATCAGTTTATGCCCAACTACTGGAGTCTTCAGAGGTTATAACAAACAGATTAGAAATGCTTATGTCAGGATAAAAGAACAATAATAGACAGATGGACTTCTGAGTCAGATGGAATCATTTAAACTAACTTTCTTATCCTTGAAAACGAAGACAGAAATTTTCCGTGGAATTAATATACACTAATAAAAAAGAATATTCATTTTCATATCCATGATTCTGAAGGAAGCCCATTTTCCATGTAATCTGTCAAAGAATTGATGTCACTATGTTTTGTTCTTGACTTGGTTTGCCTTTCAGAATGAAAGATGTATTTTATTATCAGGAATAAAAAGAAAAGAGGTCTCATCTTTAAACATGATGAAAATATAAGAGCTAAACTGAGTACCTTCCCAGGAGATGGGCAAATCCCTGTAACTTCCATTCCTAGTGATACCTTTGCAGATAGACTACATCCTAGGTTTGCAGCAGAGATCTGAGCAGACAAGCCTTTGAAAAGAGAATGTGCCCACTCTGTGGTGTTAGAGGTGAAGTACTCACAGCTCACAAGGGGTCAGTGACCCTGGAGAGTCATTTCTCACTACAAGCTCCTTCAAAGGGAAACCAGTGATTAAGCAGATAGAATGGCAATTGGTAGTTGGATGATAGTGGGAGTGTGTGAGGCAAGCTACCTTTGGATACAGTTCTCTGATGCTAATAGACTTCTCTTTGACTTAAGTGGGGAACCTAATTTTCCATGTGGCATTCTGATATTGCATGACAGCATCATGAGCAGCTTCTCTTCTTCTATTTATGGAGGGAGTAGGGAGGGTTTTCTCAATAGCCTTCTTATATGAAAGGTGACATCTATACAATATTTGTAAATGGAATATCTCTCCTGATCTATGTCATCTGCAAAGCTACCTGTTGTCTTGGTTTAGTGGTTTTCAACAATGCCACACATTAAGAAGCATTCTGAAATCCTCATATGAAGACTAACCCCCCCCCAAAATTCTAGTTTAATTGGCCTTGGTGACTTGAGAGACATCCCCATGTGTGTTTGAACACCAGTACATGTGCATTTGGGTGGGGCTCCTTTTGTTTCTATTTCGTGCTGGTCTTGGGGCTTGAAATTGGGGCATGGTGCTTTCTTTACCATTTCTTTCCTTTTTCTTTTCTGCTCAAGGCTAGTGCTCTGCCACTTGAGTCACAGCTCCTTTTCCTGTTTTCTTGGCCATTAACTGGATATAAGATTTACAGTCTTTCTTGTCTTTCACAGTCTTTCCTGCCAATACTAACTACAAATTACAGCCTCCTGAAGAGCTAGGATTGCAGTCATGAGCCATCTTCATATGACTGGGGTCCCCAATTTTTAATGTGCATGCTAAAATGCCCAGTTTAAGTCCTGACTACAGGGCTTTCCCCTTTACACTAAAAATGAAAGTTGACCCTGTACCCTGATGGACCTATGTTCCACAATGCCAAAACAGAAGCTCAAATAGTCTTTTCAATAGGTACATATGTTTAATAACTCTTTCAATAACCAACTAACTCCCTCATAATGGATTCATATTACACTATCTAAACAATGATCGCACCATTTTGGACTCCTTATGACAATAATTTCTCAAAGCACTGCATTATTTATGTTTCTCATTCAAGCATGGATCCTTGTGTTTATTAAAGAAAAGGATGACTTTGAACCAAACAAAGGCTTCTAGCAGATGTTTTGGACATAATTCTCTCTCTAGAGGAAAGACCCATTTTTATCTTTGCTGCACCATCTCCAAGAGCTTATACTGACATAGTTGGCTGATTCAACACAATGCAGCGAACAGGTAAGCTGTCAAATTAACACAGGTAATCAATGCAAATTAAGTTTTACTTCTTTGCATACCACACTTATTCCTTCATAAACAATGGGTTTAAGCTCTCTTTCCATAACTAACTGCCTAAATTCCCTAAGCAGATACCATGCCCAAGAAAACCTCTACATTAAAATGACAGTAATCATCATAATCATAATACTGACTTATTTCATAGTATAATAAAAATATTTGTGTCACCTTTGCTACATAAAAGTCATAGATTCTGCAAAAATAACCACAATAGTCGGGCACTGGTAACTCATACCTATAATCCTTAGGCTCAGGAGTCTGAAATCAGGAGGATCTTATTCAAGGCCAGCCTAGGCAGAAAAGTTTGCTATAATCTCCCAATCTAAAATAATTTGCAAAAGGCATGGTTGGAGACTTGGCTCATGTGGCAGAGCACCATTCAAGCAAGCTCAAGACCTTGAGTTCAAACCTCAGTACTATCAAAATTGCCATTATCATCATTACTACCACCATTACCACCACCACCTCCCCCTCCTCCTCCTCCTCCTCCTCCTCTTTCTTTTTCCTATTTTTCCTTCTTCCTTCTTCCTCTTCCTGATCTGCCTCCTCCTTCTTCCCTCTTCCTCCTCCTCCTTCTTCTCCTCCATGTGCTTCTTCCTCTTCTTCTTCTCTGTTCACATAATAATCAGTAACTAGAGTATACCTGTAAATAGAATATACCAGTAACTGTGAAGTGTGATAAATGGAATGGGAATCTGTGAGTAAGGAACAGTAAGTCATCAAGGTAGTACCCACAAACTGGAGGATAAACAAGAAAATTTTCCTCACACATGCACACACCTAAAAGCTAAGAAACTAGAAACACTCAGCACATGGAAGGAGGTATCAAAAAATTGCATCTGGTTTTTAAAAGTACAGAATACATAAAGTTCAGCTTCCCAGCACAACTTGGAGCACACAAGCAACCCACCATCCCTGTACTTCCTTAATGCCTTCATAGGAGACAGGTTTGGTTGTCTGAGGGAAAAAAAGGAAAGAAAGAAAAAAAAATGATTGAGAGACTCCAGACTTAGAATTGCAGGCAAAAAATCATTATGATGATTGTTGTCATAAAAATATAATAATTAAGAAAGCCTGTATATTTCAGGATAAAGATGCTCTGTTCCACTTACTAGCTCTGTAAGAGTCATAGTCTGGCTTAAAAGTTTTATCTTAAGCCAGATAATAGTGGCTCATGCCTGTAATCCTACCTATTTAGGAGGGTGAGATCTGAGGATGGAGGTTCAAGACCAGCCTGGGCAGGAAAAGTCTGTGAGACTTTTAGCTCCAATAAACTACAAAAAGAAGGCATGCCAGAAATGGAGCTGTGTCTCAAGGGGTAGAATGCTATCCTGGACAAAAGAAGCTCAGGGACAGGACCCATGTCCTAAATTCAAACCCCAGGTCAGGTGTGTGTGCATGCGTGCACACACACACACACACACACACACACACACTTTTAAAAAATTGTTCTTCACTAAGGCAGATAAAAAGTGGTAGAGCACTAGCTTTGAGCACAAAATTCAGGGACAGCACCTGGGTCCAGATTTTAAGCCCCAGATCAACAACAGAAAGAAGGGAAGTTAGAGAGAGAGAGACAGAGACAGAGACAGACAGACAGACACAGAGACACAGAGAGAGACAGAGAGACAGAGAGAGAGAAAGAGAGAAGGAAGGAGGAAGGAAGGAAGGAAGGAAAGAAGGAAGGAAGGAAGGAAAGAAGGAAGCAAGGAAGGAAGGAAGGAAGGAAGGAAATAAAAGCAGGTAAAATGTGTGGGTATTATGGAGGTGCACATGGGATAGGAGGGTATTCTGGGCTTATCAAATGCAGCAGTATTATTTATTGCTGTTACAAGGACAAAAAGATCCTAGAATTGAAATAGGATGTTCAGGTCTGGCCTGAACCATCTTGTCCACATGGTGAATAGTGGGGTCTGCCATCTTGTCTGAATGCTGAAGGAAGGTGAAGCCCCTGCCTCCCAGGTGATGGGGGTACCTGAATCCCTGGAGGCAGGGGTGGGCAATTGTGTTTGGACTGGGAGTTTCCTGTGACCCTGTCCCTTGACCTGACCCTTTTAAGGCCTGGACCAGCTAAGGCAACATTATGCCATGCCACATGTCTCCATGTTCGTGTCCTGTCTCTTGTCTCCTAGCTCTTTTCTGTTCACCATGGTATCTCACTTCAGCTCTCCGCTGGAGCTGAATTGGTGTGTTGGTACTGTTTTTGTTCTTCTCTTTCCTCTCTGGTCTTCATGGCTCAGTTTCCTAACAGTGTTAAGTGTATTTGCTGGCTGGTTTATTGGAGATAAGAGTCTCACAGACTTTCCCACCTGGGCTGGCTTTGAACTGCAATCCTCAGATCTCAGCCTCTTGTTTAGCTAGGATTACAGGCATGATCCACTGTATCCCAGCTTGGTTGCTAGTCTTTGAGACAGAAGTTCACCATGCAGTCACCAGCTTTTTAATAAAGAGTCCAAGATTTGACCTCTCAAATTGTGGCTTCTCTGTTTTCTCACCTTAAAAAAGAACATACAAGTAATTGTGTAGCAAAAGCTCCCTGGCAGAAGATGCGTGCCTCAGTGGACTGATGCAGTTAACTAAGGATGAATATCCTAGAGACAATCTGAAAAACAGCACAAGTATACTCTCTCTTTCCCTCTAATCTCCCATAGGAGTGTTTACCACACTCAACCACAGAGTGAACCAAAGAGGTAGTGAGAGGTTTAAGAGGTTTATTTGGGTATTATGTACATGTCAGCTTTCCATAGCAGTTGTTAAGAGAGGAAGATTGCAGAGTGGAATATGAAAGTCCTCTCCAAAGTGTCATGGATTTTAAGGAGTCACTGCTTTGTAAGAAAAAGAAAATCTATCACAACAGGAGAAGAGATGCTGGTGTTTGTTAAGATGCTGGCAAAAGGGAGAAATGGTTGGAAAGGAGGCAGAGAAGCTGTTGCTGTTACTCCTCTTATGCCAATGTGGTCTTTTTTTTAATTTTATACAGTTTATTTTAATAGAAGGGATTGTGTTGGAGGGCTAGTTCTCTTTTTGTGGACTTTCTTGAATGTCTGTCTCATTTTTAAACTATGGTCTAAATTTTCCAAGCACAGAGATAGCTTAAGCTCTTGATTATTTTTTTTTCCTTTTGGTCAGTCATGGAGCTTGAACTCTAGGCCTGAGCACTGTCCTTGAGCTCTTCAGCTCAAGGTGAGCACTCTACAACTTATGCCACACCACCACTTCTGGTTTTCTGGTGGTTAATTGGAGATAAAGTCTCACAGACTTTCTTGGTCAGGCTGGCTTTGAACTGTGACCCTCAGATCTCAGCCTCCTGAGTAGGTAGGATTATAAGTGTGAGCCATCAGTGCCCTCTTGATTTTTTAATATCCCCCTCTACCTGGTCCTTTTTGCATAACTGGCTCACCTATGTTCTACCCAGAGCTTCATATTTCTTTGTCTATCATGTCTCTTTAAATGGTTCCTACTGTACAAAAGAGAACACACGTAGCACAACCCCTGGAGTGTTTACTCAGCATCTTTTCTTTCCCCTAACACTTTCTCCAAAAAGGTACTTAAAATGATTTTTGCTGAAGAAAAATAACACTTTACCTGGGCACACAAACTAGCTGGGAGCAGGAAAAGACTAGACATCTCAGTCTCTTCTGCTCTGTATCTATGTCCTTTATCTATTGCTGTTTTTTGCTGCAGTAACCTGGGAATCCAGGAAGGACCAGACACCTGCTAGGCATCAGTGACTCACTCTTAAAAAGCCCCACCTGACCAATCCTGAGACAATAAACTATTGGATTGCCTAAAGCCCCTCTGGATAGTTCTGGACATGCCCTCAGCGTAGGACTTTTAGTTATGCCTACCTTCTCATCCCTTGCCCCCAATTTTTATTATTTAATCAAGGTCAAATTTCTGAGTGCCAGTCACTCACTCCTCAGGAGGCTGCAAGCTAAAGATGAAGATAGCGGTTCAGAGCCAGCCCATGAAGACAGACCTGCAATGAATAGCTCCAATTAACTAGCAAAAGGCCAGAAATTGAAGCAGCGCTCAAGTGGTAGACATTAGCAATGAGCTGGCTTGTTTGAAAACAGACAAAACAGACAGTCAATAAGGCCCAAGAAAAGAAAGATAACCAATCAACAAAATCTTCGTTAACTCCATAAAAGCTTGTCTAAGCCCTGTGTCAGTGCTTCTCCATGCTTCTCTGCTCACTGCCCATGATGTCTCTCTTGTACCATCATGCTAATCAACCTTTGCTTCTCCAGTTCTCCTATCTCAGTAAATTCTTTTACAAACCTGAGGTTCGAAAGATATCTACTACCAGTATACTATGGTATCATGGCTCTTCCAATGACTTTAAGATAGGAGATTTTTTTTTAGGGAATGTAGAAGCAGGGCTAAGAAGAGTCAGCTTCAAATCAATGTGATGTTAGGAGAATTCAGTGGACCATTATTTGCTTGAAAGGAGAAGGAATACAGAAACCTTTCTGTAGTTCAAAAAAAGGCTAGGAACCAGATCTCCTCTAAGATTTTGCAAGAAACACATCCTGAAGTTACCTTTATTGCACTCAACAAGATAGCTTTCTGCCTTCAGAGCCATATAGCTGAAAGATAATGTATTGGAATGCTTTAAGTCACTGTTTGTGGTCATTTGTTACAACACCAATCAAAACCTTATGTAATATGTTTTAATTTTACTGTAACCAAGAAGCTCATATGTATAAATATGGGCCTCAGTTTGCAACTGAGGAAACCATAGTTCAAAAGATGTGTGTGTGTGTCTGTGTATGTGCACGCGCGTGTGTGTGTTTGTGTGTGTGTGTGTGTGTGTGTGCCAGTTCTAGGGCTTGAACCCAGGACCTGGGCCACTGCTGGTTTGTTGGTGGTTAATAGGAGATAACAGTATGATAGACTTTCCTGCTTGGGCTGGCTTTGAACCACAGTCCTCAGATCTCTAGCTCAGAGCCTTTTTATTTTATTTTTAAACATAATTTTATTGACAAAGTGATGTACAGAGGGGTTACATTTACATATAGAGGTAGTGAGTACATTTCTTGTTGAAATTGTTACCCCCTCCCTCATTTTTCTCCCATTTTCCCTTCTTCCTAGTCCCCCCTCAGAAGACTTTAATAGAGGCAGTAAATGCTTTGGCCATGATTTGAATTAGTTCTTTGGGAATCTAGAGCATCATACATTCAACATTTTGTACAATCTGTCCTCTGAATCATAGCCTTGAGGTTTTGTGGTTCAGTGTTTGGCAACCAGTATGTGTTCCATTCAGGTGAGGCAGCAAGAATTCAGGTTGGGATCAGATAAATCTCCATTTAAATCCACTTACTAGCTATGTAAAATAAAACAAACTGCTCAATTTGAGCCTGTTTTCTGTGTATAAACTAGGAGAAATAAGTTCCACATTATACAGGGAGAGAAAGCATTTAGTGGAATAATGTATGAAGAATGTCCAGCAAATAGCCTGGTATAGATTTTGTTTTTAATAAATGTTATTTATTGTTGGAGAGGACGATTACTTTGTTCTAATGACTCCTGGAAGCTGTTTTTCCTCCAGATGAAGTTTTAGGTTTCGTCCCTACCTTTCTCATTCCTGTCAGCTCCTGATTCAGAGATGGTGATTAGTGCCTGTGGCACAGAATTACAACTACAAACTTGGGGGCTGTTAATGAAGTACAAGTGTAAAGGAAGTGGCTTTTAGCAGTGGAGGCACCAGTGATCTATAATATGAATCCAGTAGCAAAAGTATACTATTAATAATGTATATCTATCTCGTGGGACTGGGTCACAAAAGAAAAAACGAGGGAAACAACGAATTTTCTTCTGGATTTAAGCCTAGTTTTTATGCTATGGAAGTTAGAAAAAAGAGAATTTTTTTCAGAATCCAAATTTATGTTGGTCTTCTGTTTTCTGATGATCAGATCCTAGGCTGAGTGGTAAAGAAACACATTCTACAGGTCGAGGACCTTTACAAACTACTACAAACAATTCCTTGAAAAATTCCTCTCCAGGTTCTCTGTTCTTTACTACTTGGAGTATTTTTCTCTTCACAATTGTATTCAACAGATGATTTGTGAATAACTGTGAAGATCTGGTGGTTTTCTAGAGAAGATTTTTATCATTTATACCTTTTTGGCAGGACTGTCTGGTACAATGCCTGATATACTCTGTATTCAATCTGGACTCAATAAAGGGTAGAGGGAAGAGAGAGAGGGAGAGAGGAAAGAGGGCAAAGACGGAAGGAGGAGAGATCAACTGAACTGAGCAAGGAGACAGAGCTTTAGCCTCTCACATCTTATTTCCAGAAATGGTATTTCCCCTTGTAGAAAGGAAATTAAGTTGGAGTTGGTATTCATTACCAACTTAGTGGTCCAAAGCCTTCAAACCATCTTGTCCATTTGTTTATGTGCCTTTTGTGCTTTAGAAAACTGAGGTATAAAATATAAAACCACCCTGGGAGTTTTGTTCTATTAAAAAAACCCACAAAGGTAATAAAGCGTTTGCACTGCTAATGGCTTTTTCAAAATGTGTTGACATCCAAATGGGTTTGGAAAAGGGTTTTTGCATGTGGGAGATACCATTATGACTCTTGCTCTTTCTGATGAAAGGTTAGTACTTGTACTACCCTTCATCCAGGTGACCTTGCTCCTGAGTCTTATTTTAGATTATTTGAACCAGCTGACATGCAAAGGAAATAGCAGGTAACTTAGCAGAATGGAACATTTGCAGTCACAATTTAAGACCATCATTATTAACCATGACACAGGGCTTCCTTAATCACCCTGATGATTGCTGTAATTCCTAATGACACTATATCATTTGTGCTCTGATAGTCCAACATGCTTATGATATGTTACAAACCAATTAAAACACAAACCTAGAGAGTTATTGATAAAATATTTCTCATTTTTCCATTGTTCAAACTGCACTTATTCACAGTTCAAAATATGACAGGCAAAATATATAAATGACTACAGAATTATATCTTTGAAGAGGACCTCCAAAAATAATTATATCCAACCCACTGAATTAAACAGTTACATATCCAACCCCATATGGTTATAACTCCAGTTTTACAAGTCACAAGGTACAGAATTGCCATAATACCTTAAATAGGCTGCTGTGGCTAATGTCACATTTACTGATTGAGTTTTGCTCTAAATTAGTAAGAGCAAACTACATATATATATATATATATATATATATGAAATATATCTATTTCTGTGAGATAAAAAGCCATTTGACAACTCCCTGATCATGCCAATGCCACATAATAGAATTCATTTTTTGAAATCTACCATAAAACTGTCCCAATTCCTTTAGCTCCCAGTTATAATTGCTGCTACCATTGACTTTATCCATTCAGGTATTACTTGGGTCCTAAATGCAAACGTATTATTTATATTTTCTAGTAATGGTAACAAATAGGATATAAAGAACGGAGGAAAAGAAATGCGAATCCCTGCCTACATCTTTGGTGTTAGTTCTATTGATTTATAAACATAATTCAAACATATTGATTGCCTCCATTCAGTATCAGTCCTGCTGAAAAGTCTGTAACTACAAAATGAGGCCTAGTAAACCTAATATATCTATTGTTGTTCTCAATCTTAAAGTGACAGAATTACGTTTCTCAGAGAACCATGGGAGAGGCTTAAACATGTAGATATTCTCACAGAAGACAAAGGCATGAGCTATAAACAAGGAAGAAATACAGAAGAATTTGAGCAACTGATCAAACTTCATGGAGACTGAAACATCTGCTGTCATGCAGAAACCAGAGGCAGTAGCTTTCTTGACACCAAGGAGGAGCAACTAAAACCTGTACATCTTGTCCATCCAATGCTACCCTGTACGTCTTGTCCTTACAACTCAGCATTACTTCATCATTCATTTTCTGTTCTATTTTTTCCTTCACTTCTCCAATGTAATTAAGAATGACTTCAACACTTTCTATTTGTTTCTCTGTTTCTGTCACTTGTATTCTAAATTCTATAATCACTGATCAGATTAAATAGTCACCCTTTAGCCAGGAACTGTATGATAGACTAAAATTCTCAGATCCTAGTGCTTCGTTGAAAACTGATCCAACCTTTCAATATGTCCTGGTACCCAAATCCAAAACATTGTGTTTAGAGTAACAGTATTTCACAATTAAACTTAACACCTTAAGTGAAAGGAAATGGCCCCCAAACCATTTATTTCTAATTATCCTTGAGTGTGCAAATTACTTCTTACAATCAAAGGCCTGATGATAAAAGAATACTTTTAAAAGGCCTCTTAGCTTAAAGACATTTTCAAGAGTCATGTCTGAAAATCGCTTGCACTATTCTCCATGATCTCCCATGGGAAATAACAATTCACGGTTACTACACATTAGATTTTTGCACAGGTATTAACAAAGGACAGCATTTCATTTAATAATCTCACTGATACCTATGAGCAGAAGGCCATGCTAGAGTCTGTATGAAGGTGATGATGAAAAAATAAAGAAAAAGTAATGTTATGTACCTCGTTCTCCAAAGAAGCTTAATATATGGCAGGTTAGGGTGAACGTCAAGTAAACACAAATATTATAATAATGTGAGTGTCTTTTAAGATAGGAAAGAAATACAGTATCTCTCTGGAAACTTTAACAGGTTTCTTGGGGTAGGATTCTTACTAGAGCTGGGTAGTAGACGCCACTCCATAATTGAAAGTCACTCTTCCCAGTATCATTGGCGAAGATGCCTGAAGAATGGAAGGAGATACTTGCTAAAGAATGGACAAGACAGGGAGAATTAAACTGGTCTCAGGCATCTTTTGGAGCTTTACCTGGTAATGAGGAGAGATGTATGGACCAAAAAAAAAAAGACTTTAAATACATATATAAACATATATATAATTCTTGCCCTACACATCATATAAGGAGATACATCTATTATAATCAATTGTGTATTGTTATGTAATAAATATTCTCATTGCAAAATGCTACAGAAACAGAACAGTAATGAAAAACTGTGTAGGAATACTAGGAAAATTAAGGAAGTTAGGTCTTTAAAAATCTATTACACTCTCCAGGTGAGAGACAGCATAGAAATAAATGAAAGAAACATGTATTTGTGTAAAGAAATGATTGTTTCATGATTATTATACTTTTCTATGGGAATAGAGGATCAAGTTACTTGTAACACCTGCACAGCAGCACCCTCCCTCAGGCTTATCTCTTGGGGACTCTGTGGATCACAATTTGGATTATAATGAACTATCAGACTGTAGCTTTTCTTCAAGACAATTTTTTTTTTTGTCTGTCATGGGGCTTGAGCTCTGGGCTTGGGCACTGTCCCTCTGCTCTTCAGTTCAAGGCAAGTGCTCTACCATTGGAGTCACGGTGCCACTTCTGGTTTTCTGGTGGTTTATTGGAGATTAGAGTCCTATGGACATTCCTACTTGGACCAGTTTTGAACCGCAATCCTCAGATCTCAGCCTCCTGTATAGCTAGGATTACAGGTGTGAGCCACCAGCACCTGCCCAAGATAAATTATTAAATAAGCAGATGGATAATAAGATGGATTGATATAGAGAGTTCTCCTCTGGAATTGCACTTTTAGGAGTTCTTTCAGGTTTTGGCATCTGATAAACTCTTTAATGTATTTTTACACTGTGTCCACTGGAAGTCTGTGATGAGTTTTAATATTACCTACTTTGAGGTCACTAAGTTAGTGACTGTTGTAGAAGTCTATCAAATAACTTTTATTACCTTTAAATGCATGCTACCATCAAGTAAATCGAGAAAGTCTTCCCTCACTTCTGGACTACTTTTAGATGGAAAAGGTCTTAGCAAGCCAATGGAACCTTTCTACAAATTAGAAAAAGCTAACCATTTGTTACTTAAGCACATCCAGACCTATGCTATATGTAGGCTCAATCATGGTTGGGTTTCAGTTCTAGCTTCATGAAATCTGTGCCAAAGTTGATTGAACTTTGTGTGCATAACTACATGCAAGCCATAAAATACTATTATACTTAGCTCCAACTCCAATTCAATATGAGATGCTTTAGAAACAAAAAAAGGGTTTATATTTATTCTAGATCCTGATGAAGTCTTATTTTTAAGAGAATTCCAAGCATAGGCAATATTTTAAGCTATTTTATGGCACTTGAAGACTATAATAGGGGCTTTGGGGTATCTATTTGTCCCTTTGAAATACCCTCAATGGTGTCATTTCACATTCCAAACAATGGCTGGCACGAGAGGCTGAAGCAAGCAAGGTGCTGTTGGCAGGCAGGAAATGAGAGAAATACATTTCCTAGCACTCACCCTGCTTCATAGGAATAAGCTGTAAAGTTGTTCCACGCTGGATATCTTGAGGAAAAGCTTTAGGCACGATGTCCAATTACTGTAGACACAAGCATATGAGTCCATGAGTAAGAGCAAAGTTACTTTATGCATAACAAATGAATGTGAGACCTTCAAGAGAGGAAGGCTTTAAAATTATATTGTCTAGAGCTTTAAGAGCCTGAAGCATTGGAATAGAAAAATCAGCTTAGAGGAGGTAAGAACACTTCTTAGGTACAGAACAAGTCAAAATTTGAAACACAGGTTCTGCTACAGTTAACCACTTAAATTCCACCTGCCTTGGCACCTTCATTTTTACATAAAGATACTATCTCCTCTTGTGATGGTGCATACATAAGATAACCTATATGACAGTGCCTGCAGCCTAAGACATATTACATTTTTCTAAATGATTTATTATTTAGAATACGTTAATCTGAATTTTATCTTCATTCAATTTGAACCCTGGGGTCCATGAGTTGGGAACAGGGCTGTCTGACAGGAGTGTCTGTAGTGATGGAAATATTATCCATTTGTGCTGTAGCCCCTAGCCACCTTGAAATTATTGCAGGCCATATGGAATGATGTGATGAAGGAACTGAATTTTTAATTAATTGAATTTTTAAAAAATCATGCTTCTAAGGTATGGATAATATACACAAAGATGCTCATGTCTCAGTGAGTTAGGAGATAAAGGATAATGTATGAAACCATTATTACTGTGCAGGACAATTTTTATGGAAACACAATTGGGATTTCCATACAATTACACAGGATACTTGCATTGCTTTAGGTTGTCTGGCCATTCTAACAATATTAATTCTTTCAATCTGTAAACATGTGTTTAATAACCTGAAAGTTAAAATAACCTGAAAGTTGGATACTATGTGGTAGAATATAGTTTTAGAATTGAATTTAGACCAAACAGGAAGGCCTTGTCACAGAGCACTTTAATGGAACATTTTTCTAATTCTCTCTCATCTTTCCCAACACATCCACGCCCTCAAGTTAATGGTTCAATTTCTACATATGTGTTTTGAATATAATGATTATTTGTCCACACTTCCTCTCTCCATATGTCTGCCTACCACCTTGACATCTCCAAACCCCCAAAATTATGTTTCATTTTAGAAATCCATTGGCTATTAGACATGATAATTTTTTACAATAGAGGTAAGAAACGAGTGCTCTCTTTTTATTAGCTCTACATGTGTCACATATAATACATGCATTGTCACCTCATCTTAGTAGTTGTCTGTATTAGTTTGTTTCCATTTATAACATTATGTGTAGTTTTCAATGCAGTCTCCACATAAAGGTTTGAACATAAGCATTTGAGCATATACGGGTTTGTGGAAGAGATGACATTACACAATGAAGAATTTGCCTAATAAAAAGGTAAATATACTCCTATTCAATCTGACCCTTTTCCCACAGTGTCTGCCTAATTATTACAGTCTCTATTCACAACCTAAGAGGCTTGGTGAAGCATATCCTTGGCCAGTAGGATGCCAATAAGAAGAGACCAATATCTTAGAAGCCGTGTTGACTAAATGCAAATGGCTCATGCTTACAATATTTCCTACTCAGGAGGCTGAAATCTGAGGAACATGATTCAAAGCCAATTTGGATAGGAAAGTTTGTGAGACTTTTATCTCCAATTAATCACAAAAAAGAAAGAAGCAAAGCTGTGGCTCATGTGGTAGAGTACTAACGTTGAGCAAAAATGCTCAGAAACAATGCTCAGGGACTGAGTTCAAGCCCCAGAAGCAGCATACACACAACATACACACACAAACACAAACATACACACACAAACACACACACACAAATCCAGATAAATTTTGGTTCAAATATTTTGGTTTGAGTGTCCACCCAAAATGAAATAACTTGACTATGGAGAATATATATATATATATATATATATATATATATATATTAGAGATAAAGAATAAAAAAGACCTAAAAATAAAAGCAAAAATACCAAAGGATAAAGCAAGGATCAAAGTACATATAGAAATTAAAATTTATATAACTAAGAAAGTAATAATAAAACAATAGTTTGGTAAAATATCAACAGTCATAAAAATGTTCATAATCAGTGCACATAAAGTACTTTTTTTCAATGAAACAATTCCACTTAGCTGAATTCCCAGGAGTAAGGTTTTTTTAATTGAGGTTTATGGTAATAGATTGCCTAAGTAGTGAAAGAATAAAAGTAACCAAGAAATAAACATTGTTATAATTAGACAGGTCAAGGAAGATCTGACACAGCGATCAATAGGAATATATTGAAGCTACGAAAACTTAATGGAAATAAATATGTGGAATCTCGAGTCTATGTGAATGCCATGTTCTTCACAAAGATTTTTCTGTCTTGTTCACTTTTGTTCCTTGTAAGGCTTCATGTAGAACTTTATGATGTTAGTCTAGCATTCATCAAGATGAATTATGTTTGTTGTTTTACATTTTTATGATTCATTTCTGGATTTCAAGGTCTCCAAAGTTTGTGTTAGGTTTTCTTTAACATTCTGACATAGAGTTTATGTTTTTCAGTTAAAATACACTCAGCCATTGTTTTCAAGAAAAACAAAATTGTATGTAGACCACAAATATAATTATGTAAAATTATATAAATATGTTGATACCAACTAGAAGGAATGAAAAATAATTCTTGCAGCACAATCAGAGGCTTATATAGGTGCAGTTTCAAATAATTATTCCACAAGACAGGGTTTTTAATGCATAATAGAATAAAGGAGAAAATTTGCATGATCCGTAATTCTTACCTCTAGAGATAACCTTTGTTAATACTGTGACCTACCTATTCCTATTAGAGCCTAGTTATATCTTTTAAAAATTATGGAAATCATTACACTAATAACATTTTCACTATACTTTTTCTCCTGTTTCACTTTAATTTACATTTTAGCTCTTTATTTCTAGGTCCACAAAAGTAGTGTGTCTAGCTGATTTTTGGCATTTTAAAGAGCAAAACAAGGCAAATCAAATATCCCAGCGAAAGTGAGAGACCCAGAACAAAGATGTTCATTGAAATGGTTATGGGCTCTTTCAGGAGACTTAATTTGTTTTGTTTGTTGCTGCTTATAGTTGTCTTTGATTTACTTTCTGTGGGCAAAATGACAAAAGGAGCTCTCTTAGGCTCTCTAATGAACTGCAGTGAGGGAATCTATCTCTACCTGAATTATCCTACAGTAACCAAGAGTACAGCATGAGGAGCTTTAAATACTCAAGAATTAATTTTTATATTTTACTTAAGTTTAATCTGTTTAATAGTATACTGAACTAGCCCAATGTAAGAAGGAGATACCATATCAGGCAGCCATGGCAGTAACAATGCCTTTGTCTTCATCTCTTTATAGCTTTCCCAATCTGAGCCAAGTTGGGTTTACATATAATGGTCCAGTCAAACCTCAATCTTTGATGATGGTCTACCCCTTGACACACTGCTGCAGGCTCATAAGGATTTCATGCTTGAAGTCTGTAATGATTCTGCTACATGAGGTCTTCGTGATGATCTATTTATTATCTAAATATGATTCACCTTTGCAAGTAGAGTGCTTATTTTTAAAATAGAAATAAGCAAAGCATTAGTGACTCATGCCTCTAATCCTAGCTACTTAAGAGGCAAAAGTCTGAGAATCAAGGTTCAAAGCTAGCCTGGGCAGGAAAGTCCATGATATTCTTATCTCCAGTTAACTTCCAAAAAGCTGGAAGTGGAGCTGTGTCTTCATGGTAGAATGGTAGCTTTGAGCAAAAAAGCTTAGGGACAACACCCAGGTCCAAAGCTCAAGTCCTAGGACTGGCATAACAAAAAAGAAAGAAAGAAAGAAAAGAAACAAAACTACAGTACATCTTCAATATTTCATGGTAGTTTACTAATATCATACATGTCAAATTGCTCAGTCCTGGACTCATTTTATGTAGCTATGTCATACATATATGCATATGTGTGTATTCATATATGCTTGAGTTTCATTTCCAAAAGGGAAAATTGAAGTAGCTTTTGCTCTAGTTTAAATTATTGATATTATTAGGTAGTTTCATAAAAGTTTTGAGGTTTTGAGTAAAATGTTTCTTGGTCAATGTCACCCCTTCCTTCATTCTCCCTCATATTCTCTGCCCTCTTCCTTCCCTCAAGTTGCACAGTTTATTTATTATGTAATGTACATTGAATATGATAACCATATTCACTCATACTTCCTCCCTCATTCCTGTGCCCCCCTCTACCTATCTGCCAAATCATTAAATCAATACTGAATAATTGACTACAAACAATGTGGTGACCTGGGAATAAATATTCCATGCGTGCTAATATGCCCAAGACCAGCTTTTCTCTCTCCTCCTAGCTCTAACTGATCAGACTCTTTTAGCAATCTTTCATTATGCGTCTCAATATTTGCTTTCTGATGATGGTCTTCTTCCTTTGCTTACCCATCAGAACAAATGGAATAAACGGTTCAGAGAGATGAAGTCGCTGGGATGAAACTAACGTACCATTGAGCTACTGAATAAAAGGGATGAACTTCAGCAAACCTTTGAGTGGATGGGAAATTAAGAAGGCTGAATTAAGCTTCCTGGAAGATGTACCTGCAGAGATAATGCTTCTCTGGTTCTCAGTAATGAGCTATAAGGGAAATTCAGTCCAGGGATCTTTTTCTTCCTTTGACTTCTTGCTGTTTGCCTCTCAACAAGACTAGCGCAGAGCTGGGTATGACAGAGGCTTTTTGTGGATGAAGGTGAAGCTATGGAAAGCTAGTTTTTTTTTAAAAAAAAGTTTTCTTAGAACCTAAACCAATTAGAGGAGTAAATGAGAGACAAACTGCTGCCGGGTTCTGAATAGGAAATGATCTGTGAGTAAATTGAACAAGCTGGGAGACAGTAAATAGGCAATTAACATTCGCTTTGGCAAATCTGCACCTGTTGGAGCTGAAAATACAAAAAGAAACGTAAAGGGAACTGACAGAGCTCTGTCAGACATCCTAGTGTCAGGAAGTGTTAAATCCTGAGCTCTATGAAATCATGGGTGAAAATAAATGAAGCTGCAAATTTTGGTCAGACATCAGGAAAGACACAAAGAAGTCATGTTTAGGCCACCTTTTGTCTATTTGAATTTGTCTGGAGAGTTGTCATGGAATTTGGTGCAGATGCTGGTGTCATTTTAGATACTGTTATCCTTGAATTTTTGAGTCTTTATTGATCTTTTAGGGAGAAGGAAGAAATGATTTAGTGGATGCCTTCCATTGTCTTCTTCCAGAAGATGACATCTTCTCACAGAGATGCATGGCTTACAAGGAGTCTACTAGAAATGTTAACATCACATTTTAGAGAGTTAATAACTCTGCTGCCCTGGGAAATGGCCCATCTTACATCTTTTGTCTTGGGTGTCCATTTCTACTATCTAAGGTCTAAGTAGCTCTTACAAATCCAACCCCTTGGATTTAGGACTGCTCTTTGCAACTCTTAGTTTCATTTCAGCAAAAGCCCCTTTTTTGATATGCTTCCCAATGGCAAACAGAATAGATGGTTAGAAGCCTTGGCCTCACTGGAACCAAAAGATGATATTCTAATGCTGGTAGGCATATAGCTTTAGTTAAATACATAGAATAGGGAAGCCTTTTGATAAGGAAAACTGTAATGGGAGAATGTAACCTAACTATAAGGGATCAACTCTTCTACTGGCTACTTAAACAATGAAACATCTCTCTTCTCTAATTCTGAAATTATTTTTATGTTCTTACTCAAGAAGCCGAACCAATAGATATTGTAGTACATACCTGTAAACTTAGCACTGTGGAGGCTGAGCCAGGAGGATCAATAGCCTAACCTAGTGAAATACTCCTTTAAAGAATAAGGAAGGAAGGAAAGAGGAAAGGGAGGGATGGACAGAGGGAGGAAAGAAAGGAAGAAAGGAAAAAAGAAAGAGAAAGAAAGAAAGAAAGACAGGTAGGAAGGAAGGAAGGAAGGGAAGGAGGGAGAGAAAAACAAAGAGAGATGAGAGACAGAGAAAGAAAGAAAGAAAGAAAGAAAGAAAGAAAGAAAGAAAGAAAGAAAGAAAGAAAGAAAGAAAGAAAGAAAGAAAGAAAAAAGAAAGAAAGAAAGAAAGAGAAAGAGGAAGGAAGGAAGGAAGGAAGGAGACAAAGGAAAGAAAGATGAAGGAAGCAAGGAGACAAAAGGAAAGAAAGGCAAAGAAAGGATGAAAGGAAGAGGGTGAGGAACAAGCTGGAACTAACTGCTAAGACTGTGATTTATGATTTAATATCACATATCTTATTATATTCAATAGAGTATTTATATCCTGAAAAATGTCAACAGGTGTTTTCCATCGGTAGTTAGTTCTAAGAAAGCTGTGGCTCTTTATACTATATTTGAAAAGTAATAGTGAATAACTGAACAAAAATTTTGGATTATATTTTTATTTTTTGAAGTAGTTGTACAAAGAAGTCACCATTCAACAAATCAGTGCATGGATGCATTGTCACTCCATTTAGCATTCTCACCCATGCCTTCCATAAGGGTAGAAGATGCTTTGTGGACTCATGAAACCAGCAATCATACCAAAGTCTAAACACATTATGCTACTCTCTATTTGTTCTTAGCAGCTCAGCATATTCCATTTTCCTTTTAACTAAATCAGTTAATTAATTTTTTTACTGAAATGAAGGACTTATAGCTTCTTTTTTAGCATACCAATAAGTGCCAGAATCACTGTTCTTATACTGTAGGACCATTCTGTACAAATAACCTCCACACAGTCCTGTGATTTTGCAGCACTACATCTGATAACCAAAGTCTTTGCCAAGTCATAACGGGAGGGTAGCCTAAATACTGTTGGTACTGTGAACAAAGGAATGATTGATCCCTTGAACTGGATGGAGTGAAAGAACGTAGGATTTCATCTTGCTACTCAGCACCGTGCACAATTTACAATGTATAAATTGTTCATTTCTGGAAACTTCCATTTAACATTTTTCACTATAGAGACATGGCTAAGAAACAAATAAACTGAAGCCACAGATAGGGTAAAACTGCTACATTTAGTATATTTCTCTTGCTTTGTCATATGCTGTAAAAATGATGACTGAATTTGTAATATACATGTATCAGTCATGTGTTTATTCATATTATTAATTATAATATGTTATGAAAATATAAGGTAGATCATGTCATTTACTCTATGTTTGCACAGTAGGAAATTAAGCCCAGAGAAATTAAGCAAAAATCATTTGGATAGGAAGCACATCTAGAAGCAAAATGAGTTCCCAGATAGCCCATACCTTGAGGTCTTAGTTTTAGGAGAGGACAACAAAAGAAAAATACTCATACTGCAAGACATGTGCTGTAATTCTAGGTTTCCCGTCTCCCTTTTATCACTTTGAGACTTACTTGTGTACTTTTAATATGTGTTCCCTGTTTCAATCTGTTTTATACTACTATAACAAAAGATCTGAAACTAGGTGATTTATAAACAACATATACATATATGTATATGTGTATATATATATATATATATATATATATATATATTCATATATATAGAGGCTGGGAAATCCAAGAAAAACCAAGCAGCAGTTTAGCTGTTGGGAAGAGTTTGCTTCTGCTTCCAAGGTAGTGCCTTGATGCTGCCTCCTATGGAAGGAAGGAATGTGGTATTTCCCATAACAGAAGTAATGGGAAAGCAGAAATGAACCAATCTCTCCCTCAAAGGCTCTTCTATAATAGCACTCATTATCTATTTATGATGACACAGCCCTTAGGACCTAAATATATCTCCCCAAACCCAATCTTGTCAACACTGATGTAGTAAGGAATATTTCCAATATATGACATTTGAGGAACACATTCATACCTTGCCCAATCATACTATGTGTCCATGTTACCTGAACACTTCCCAGAACCCTGTGCAAATCAATCTCTGCCTGCAGTATCCATCCAGAAATGTAGAGTTTGGCAATGAAATAAATATAATTAAATTCTATTTTTTATTTATAAGTTACATAGGAAACCAAACAAATCCAATTAGTAATTCAAAATTATCCAATGCCTCTATCCAGTGTAATTTTAACATCTTATTTCTCCAAAATTTCAGCTAAACCATTCATTCAATCCCTCTGTCAGAAAGGAAACAATCTATGTGCTGGTAGCTCACACCTGTAATCCCAGCTACTCAGAAGCTGAGCTCTGAGGAATGCATGAAAATCCATGAGACTCAAATTAACCAGCAAAAAGCCAGAAGTGGAGCTGTGGCTCAAGGGGTAGAGCATCAAGCTTGAGCAAAAAAGCCAAACAGTTGTTCAGGGCCCTGAGTTCAAACTCCAGTATGGACATACACACACACACACACACAGAGAGAGAGAGAGAGAGAGAGAGAGAATAAAAGAAACTACTCAATTCCCAGATCACATGGCTGAATGGCTCATGCTCTCATTTTGTCAAACACCTTCTATCTTTACCTACATCTAGTTTATCGTCTACATTTTATCTATACAGTAGTTTCAAGGGATCAGCCTCAAGTTAATAAATCCTGTCAACTTCACTCCTCCCTTAGAGCATTTACAATGTTATATATTATCACTCTCTGCCCATACACAGGTTATTCCAATACTCCCTTTCATAGGGGACAACTTATGTGACTATTAACTCTCTTCCTAATTAATTTTAAAACTGCAGTGTTTCAGTCAATGCAAACTTAAACTCAAGAATCATGCTGTTAATATCGATAATATGCATTTATAATTACATATTTCAGTTAACTATAAAATCTATTATAATACTAATAAAATGTATGAAACTCCCAAAGCACAGCCAGGAACTTGAGGTGACTGCCACATCAGCGCATGCCATTTTACTGTTGTGCACAGACTGTGCAAATTAATGTGTAAAAAGAGTAACCTGAGGTGTCAGGAAGCTATTTTTGCATAAAATCACAACATATTTTTAAACACCAAAATGCCATGCAAGACCTTGGGTTAGAGAACGCAATAATTACAGAGCTATACACCAAACTGTGTTTAGAATTAAAAAATAGTAGAAGCTTTGACGTGCTTGATAGAACAATGAGTAGGTATTCCTCCACTTACAGCCCCCCCCGCAAAAAGAAAAGAAAATATGCAGAAAAAATGAACCATAAAAATGTACTTATTACCTTACTTATGTAACTGTGACCCCTCTGTACATCACCTTGACAATAATAAAAAATGAAAGTCCTTTGAAAAAGAGGCTGCTTGCTCTGTGTTATTTCAGATTCTTGAAGCAAAGCTTGATATAATAGAGTAGTCCCTTACTATCATAAGTACCTACTCAGCATAATCAAACAATTGTGGAGAGAAAAATATTCAGAAAACAATTCCATTTGTACTAAACATGTACAGACTTTTTTCCTCTCATCATTATTCCTAAAACAATAGTGTGGCATAACAACTATTTGCAAGGCATTTACAATGTATTAGGTAGTACAAGTCATTTACAAAAGACTTAAGATCGCATATCGGAGGGTGGGTATAGGTTATATGCAAATACTGTGCCATTTTATACATGGGACCTGAGCATATGCAAATTTTATTATCCAGGGAGGTGATTGGGAAAGTCCTAGAATCCATTCCTCCTAATTCCACTGTCCTCAGTAGATGTAGCTAGCACCACTGTATTTGTAGAATAAATAAGCCTAAGCTCCATCCAAGAGGTAATAAAGCTGATCTCTACCATACAACCAAGAAAGTTCAAGATGAGAGTCAGGGTGCATCTTGCCTAACAAAGAGGAAGTTCATATAAGAACCCCGTACATATTCTGGGCTCCAAGGTGATGAAGGTAAGCCAAAGCTCTAAGCAAAGCCTTTACTCTCATTCTTTCTAGTGTTCCTTGGCTCTGTTGATAGCTGAATGAACTCAATGGAGATAATATGAAGTCCAGTATTGCCCTGAGTTAGTCCTCAATGAGAAATGCTGAGCCTGTATTCCTTCTCTTCCCTTACTGTTCTCTCATAGTAGGAGCTGACATACCCTTGTCTTTCCTGTGTTCATTCTATCCTGAATGTCTTTATCCTGCTTCCTTTGATCCATCCTACTATTATCTTCTTCTGTATCTGATTTTTATTCAGTCATTCCTTTTATCCATCCATGCAAATGTCTTGCTTTGTCAGATTAGTAACTATGAATCAGGTCTCTGTTACTTGGCATTCATGGCTCATGCCTATAACCCTAGCTACTTAAGAGTCTGAGATCTGAGAAGCGTGGTTCAAAGTGAGCCTGGAAAGACAAATCTGGAAGACACTTAGCTCTAAGTAACCAGTTAAAAGCTGGAAGAAGAGACCTGGTAGAGCTATGAACAGGAAAGCTAGTGTGAATGTGAGGCCCTGAGTTCAGTATCAACATCTGAACAGCAATATTTTTATTTTAATATGAAAAATGATTGCATTTGATTTAAGGAATGGAATCCCAAAGCCACACATAATTTGAACTATGCATTTGTAAAAGCAAATGCTGCTTACTGGCTAAAGTGGCATTAATGTGGCAGTTACAGAGTCAACACAGCTCTTGACATGTTGAGGTTTGAACAAGACAATATTAACCTGTCAAGAATGTGTAAGATGATTGCACTAATCAAGGATTGGTGGTCCAGATACCAGTGTTTGAATGCATAGTCCAAAAAGGAGTTCAGAGAATCTAGGAAGAAGTACTATAAAGGTAGGAATTTAAAAGAAGAAATCAGGTCGAGACTCTGTAGGGAAAATCCAAAGAAGTACAGTGGGGAAATGAACTCTCCAGTAAGAGCAGATACAATGGAGGCAATAAACAGCATGTTTTTGGATATTGTTGATGGGGGCAGGATTTTCACAGGACAGTTAGGAAATGTTGATGGCTTTAATTTTGGTGGTCATCTTTAGCCTATCACAGCTAAAGCTACAAAAGTAAATGGGTATCATTGAAAGAGATCTTTCTGAGATAATAAGCTGTGAACAGAAACCAAAGTAGGAATCAGGAAAGAAATGCAAATCCGAAAGTTCAGTATTTTCTGAAAGATAGCAGATGAGCTTCAAGCAAAGGGATAAGCAACTTTTCCAAATATTAGAAGTCAGCTATATAAGACTTGGGTAAAATAAAAAGTGCACAAGTGACATTTAGGAAGATCTGAACGGATAGGGAGGATCAAGGTTCAAGACTAAACCAGGCAGAAAAGCTGCTAGACAACACCTCTCCAAAATAACCAGCAAAAGCAAGGCTGGAGCCTGGCTCCAGGGCCTACAGTGCCAGCCTGGCAAGAACAAAGCTGAGTTGAAACCCTAGAACAGTGAGTCAATAAGCAAGAGAGGAGAGGGCAGGGGGAGAAACAGAGACAGAAACAGAGAGACAGAGAGAAACAGAGATAGGATAGATGCATCAAGACACACAGGAGTACAAGCTGCACAAGATGGGTAAGGATGAGGAAAGGTGTTAAGCTTTGCCAGAAAGAGGATAAGGGATTATGTGAAGATAATGAAGAACTTGAAACAGAGATCAAAATGGAATGAATCGTATATGGAGAACCCTTTAACGTGATTACATAAAAGTAACATCTATCTGCTGAGATCAAGTAAGATTCTGGAGCCAGAACTCGAGGTCTTGGAAGATTTAAGTCATTAAAGTGGGAACAGCTTAGCGTGAGGACTCTTAGAGAAGCCTTCAAGTGACCTTCTGATTGCAGTCTCCAGTGAGAAAGCAAGAAAGAAGGAATCATGTACCATGTCCTGAATCACAAGAGCTTTCTATTTTGTATCTTACTCCCTGCAACTTCAAGGAGCTAATCTACAGTCCATCCTGGGCTTCCATTACAGACTAATGTAATACATCACTGGCATTTGTGCTGTAAAGTTTTGTTTCCCAACAAAATTCAGCGAAAAACAGCATTTGCTTTGTATCAGAATTCCTGTAGTTTCTATCATTGCCTAACAAGCTACCACAAATTTCACAGCTTAAAACAACAGGCTGATTATCCTACAATCACTGCTTATTAGGGATCCAGTAAGAGCTTACCTCACCTAGACTGACTCTTCCTGGCTCTCCCATCAGGCATCACAGGAGGATTTCATCTGGGGTCTAACCAGAAAAGGATGCCCTTTCTTAGGCTAAGAGCTTCAACCACCTGATGGCTGTTGATCCAAAGCTAGCTTCAAGTCCTTGTCATGTGAGCCCCTGCATATCACAAAATAGCCCATCCAAGTTAGCAAGGAAAAAAGGCAGTATACAAAGCCTACTGATAAGATTGGAATTATACTCCTATGTCATCTAATCATAAAAAACGATGTCTGTTACCTTTTTGCTTCTGTTGTTAGTAGCAAGTTGCAGGTCTGGCTTGAACTAAGGGAAATATATCAGGTCTTCTTTGTTTCCATTACTACTATTGAGTACACTACTATTGTGAAGTACTATTGAGTACTTTACAAAAGAGGTTTAATCAGCTCAGTTTTGGAAGCTGAGAATCAGAGAGCCTAACAGTGGTTCTGATAGAGACACCTCAGTCATATCCCATGGTGGGTGTGCACAAGTTATGCACATGGTATGTAAAACGGGAGCCATCCCATAGTAGCATGGGACCCAGAAATGTTGCAAAAGGGTCAAGTTTGTTGTTTCATAGCAGCCTTCCTACAAGAAGTAATAATTTCTTCCCAGTGTCATGCCTCCAGTAACTTCCCATTAGTTCCCAACTCTTTTTTTTTTTTTTTTTACAACTCAAGGTCTTATACTGGCTCAAACAACTGCTTTGTACTGGTTAATTGGTGATGGAGTCTCATGGACTTTTCTTCTTGGGCTGGCTTTGAATCTCACTCTTCTGATTTTCAACCTCCTGAATCACTAGTATTATAGATGTGAGCCACCAACACCTGGCCTTGCCCCTCCTACTCTTTATATTGCTATTTGGGGCCAAGTTCCTAACACACAAACACCATAACAGGGAGTATTTGGACACGGTGGGTCCACAGAAAGGGACATAACTAAGGACTATTTGAGAGTATTTCTGCCAAACTCTCCTATCTTAGGAGAACGACATTCTCTCTGTGGCAGCAAGGTGATCTGAAAAGCCATTGGGAAAGACATGCAAGAGTGGTATAGACTTTTGGCTTGTAAATCCACATGTTTACCTTTGTGAAAGGCAGAGTGGAAGACCCAAGAGAGAACAATCTATGTGGTCCACATGTGTATATGAGCAATAATTAAATCAATAAATTAATATGGGAATTGGACATAAGTTCTAAGTAGTTTAGATTTAAGAAGTTGTAGTTTTTCCCTTATAATTAAAATATTTATTTTAAACCCATGTAATTTTTTCAGGTAATTTAGGGCCTAGCACTTGCTAGGTAAGTACTCTGACACTTGAGCTATATTTCCTTTTTACTTCCTTTTACACACCCCTTTTTACTTGCAGTGTTTTTTAAAATGAGGACTTATTCTTTGGCTTAGAGCAGATTTCAGATGTAAATGTTCATGTCTCTGTCCTTCCAAATGGTCAGGATTTCATGTTGAAATGAGGTCTACTTAACATTTTGTTCAGGGCCAGCCTTTAATTGCAATCCTCCCAATTTTTACTTCCTAAGTAGCAGGGTTACAGGCGAGGACCACCGCACCTGGCTATATTCTGTGTGTGTGTGTGTGTGTGTGTGTGTGTGTGTGTGTGTGTGTTTGTGTGTAAGGGACAGCCAGAAGCTCTTCCTTAGCTTTTTTGCTCAAGACTGGCACTTTACCACTTAAAGCCACATCTCTACTTTCAAATTTTTGGTGATTAATTGGAGATAAGGATCCCATGAACTTTTCAATCTGGGCTGGATTTGAACTGTAATCCTCAGATCTTATCTTTTTGAGTGTTTTAGAATACAGGTGTGAACAACATCTATTCTTGATGAGTAAAAATGATTTACATTGATATAATAAATATCAAGAGATGCATTTTAAAATACAATTTATTCGATTTCATCCAGCTTAAAGGAAACCAACAGGATCCAGGTAAAAAATTATACTTAAATGATAAATTACAATATTATCTAAAACAGAAGTGAATAGGAAGCATAACCATATATCAGTGGGTTTAGATATCTATTCGTGTATTTATTACAACTTATTTCATGAGCTATCTTACATGGCAAAGTGCTATTTTTGTAGCCACAATAAGAACCATCTCTAGACATGGCTGACATATAGATAAATACATACAGCAAGCACCTTATGTGAATAATTTTGACCAAAAGGAAAGAAACTTCCCAAAATATGTTTTCTTAAAAATGACTACAAATTCATAGAAAAAGAACCTCAGGTGAGAAACACTTCAAAAGATATTTGATTTCACCAGTATTTGGAAAATATAACATAGATGATAAGACATTTTCAACTACAATTAAGACAAAGTGTATATATTACCCATTTTTTGGCAGACGTGTAAGGAAAATGCTCTACATTGTGAGGGAATAATTCATAAGGTTTATCATAGTTTTCAATGCTCACATCTAACCTTCATGGCTACTTTCCTTCTCAGCATCTATTGAAGAAGACAATATGCTTACAAACATACACAGACACAAATGTTTTACTAAGATATGTTTTTTTTCTTTTCCTTTTTTTTCTGTTTTTACTGGTACTTGAGCTTGAACTTACAGCCTTGCATTGAGCTTGATTGCTCACAGCTGGTGCTCTATCACTTGAGCCACACCTTCAACTTGGATTTATGCTAGTTAGTTGGAGATGGAGTCTCATGGGCTTTTCTTCCAGGGATGGCCTCTTAAATATCCATCCTCAGATCTCAGTCTCCTAAGTAGCTAAGGCAACAAGTGCTGACCGCCGGCACCCAGACACACTGCTTCTTAGAGTTAAAATCTGGATGCCGGCCATAGCATTTTCAATAATACTGTCTTAATTATAAAGAGAATGTTTACAGCATTTAAATAGAATTATACATATATGTGTGTGATATATACTTATAAATATTTGTGGACATGTTTCTGCAGTGACAGAAATATTCCAAAATTTGTTATCAAAATGTATAGTAGGTATATTATATAGTACATTTATTTAAAAGCTAATCATATATGTGTGTATGTAAACCATATAGGAAAAGTATTGAAAGATAAACATTTACTGATTATACAGATAACTGTACATATGAAGTTCATTTTGAGACAAGTGACGTGATTTTTGTATCTGAGTGCCAGAATTTTTATTTTTTTCCTTGGAGTCACCAGTTTGAACTCAGCATGCTTACTTAAGTTGTTGCTCTACCAATTGATCCTTGCCTCCAGAACAGCTGTTTTCTGATTAATTGGAGATAGAGTCTTGAGAACTTTCTGTTCAGGTTAGCTTCAAACCATGGTCCTCTAGATCTCAACTTCCTCAGTAGATAAGGTGCTTAGCACACTGGAAATTTTAACTGGCCAGAGACTCCCATGTTTACAAGTAAGAATATTGTAGGGCTTTTTAAAAATATGTTAAATACTGTAATTATAACATAAACTAATATTTTATTTTTTATATTTTATTATCTTTATGGAGTGATACAAAGGATTTACCATCAACAAATCAGTTTCCAAATATCATGCATCTTTTTTTAAAATTTTTTTTTAATTTAATTTTATTTTATTTGTGAACATACTGTACAGAGGGGTTACAATTGCATGGGCAGGATGATACGTACATTTCTTACCAAGCATTGCAGCCTCCTCCTTTGTTTACCCTTCCCATCCCTTCCCAGCCTCCCCCCTCATATCATGCATCTTGATTCAGTGTAACCCCTTTCATCATTCTTCCACATCCTTCCCAACACAAACCCTCCCTCTGATTTTCTTAATTCCATAGGGTATACATGGAATATTATGACTGCATTCTCTCTTCCTTCCTCTCTTCATTCAATTGAATAGCAGCATCCAAAAAAACTAACACCTGGATGTTTTTCAGATAAGTAGCTAATCTTCTCTGTCTGTGTGTCCCCAGGAATACATCTTCTTCCTCCTTACTGCTCTCCCTAATTAGAATGGGAGGTGGCTGTACAAGGGCTGCCATCTCCAAGTATCGCCTAGTAGAAATCATTGCTTGTAGTGCCACCAAAGAGAATGGAATTGAGTCCTAAGAGGTCCATGATGCTGGATCTGTATGATTTATTATTCAGTTAACACCCCTAAAGAGGGAAATAAGACCTCGTTGTCAACTCTGATTTATACTTTCTCATTTCGAAATTCAATGAGCAAGTCAGATGGGTATTGCTAAAAACTAGTTATGGATTTCACCCAAAGACATATAATTGTATTTGCATCCAAAATTTCAGTTTCATTCTTTTTTTTCATGTGATTTCATTTTTAGCCCCTTTCTTTTATTTAATTTTTATTTATGTATTTTCCTCATTCACTCGGCAGAATGGCAGAAGGTAGCCTTGAAGTAGTTCATCCATTTTTCATGCATCTCTTTGCTTCCATGCGAGGCCTCTCTTTCCTGCTCTGGAAACAAGCAAGCTGCTCACAATTCCCATTCCCTCCCCAGCACCAATCTACCAGAAGCTGCTAAGGCGCTTTAGGTCTCCTCCAGAAGGTACATTTGCACTCTGCATCTGTAAGCAAGTGAAATAAAGTTCAGAACACATTTGGCTTTAGGTGCTAATTTTGGCTCTACTTCTATTTATGAAGTGGGATGATTCAGTCCTTTCTGGAATTATGCTTGCTATAGGGAATAAAAGAAATTCAAGGACTCCTGCATGGGCAGAGACTCCAGCTTTTGGAGGGAGAGTTGGTAGGATCAAGTTAAGGTCACAGAAATCGGGAATTTAGAAAGCTACATGCATAAAACCTAAGTATTCTTTTCATTTGAAGGTGAGGGTCCTCTACAAAGTGCATGGAAGCATGAAGATATTCATAGGCTCTACCTAGTAATTCTATTCATCAAGGAAAAGGCAGTAGTGAGGAGGAGAGGCATTGCTCATTAAGGTGACCATCGGGCCATTATTTACTATATTAAAACGGGGGAAATCACTGGACCCAGGTAGTAGAGAAATGATGCCATAGGAGTTTATCTCCAGTCTTCGGTGCTACATAGAGACTTAAGTAAGTGGCAATGAAAGTGATTTTGAGATGTGAGAATTACTGACATCATTAATGGAAGGAAAGTGACATTTAATGTGTACACCAAATAAAGCAATGCCAGAAAACACATGGAGAACAGACTAAGAAGAAACAAAAAATTTATTAGGAGGAAAGAGACAACTTATTCCCTTTTTAAAAGCAAACAAAAAGCTGGAGTTGGAATCACATATTATAATATTAAAATCCAGAACGTCCTCTATTTACATCTCTGTATTTCTATTTTCCAAATCCCACATGCAACATAGACTCATGCACACACAAACACACACGCACCAATGTGTATACACATAGACACTCCTAAGTAAAGAAGATCAGGGTCCCAGGCTTTCATGGACTTTTCTAGAGTCTCTGCCAGTGATGTGAATTTAATTCAGTCTCAGTGATTTGTATTCGTCTATATCCCTTCCCCAGAAAACTATTCTTTTCCCTGTACCACTCTTATTGGAACAAAACATCAGAGCCATCTGCACTGGCACAACCTAAGTAAGTTTACATGCTCAAAGAAACAGGACAATCTCATCCCAAACATTTTCTTCTGAGCAGACCCTAACTAACCTTCCCAAAAGCATAAGACTGATTCTGAGATAAGAGATTTAATCTATTCTTGAGTTCCCCCAGAAAGGCAATGCCTCTTTAAATCTTAGCATGAGAGACACCATACTGTCTGCCTTCATCTTTTCTCATTGCTATGAGAACATACTAAAGACTGAGAAATTTGTAAAAACGTGGAAGTTTTTCTTCTCAATTCTGGAGGCTGAGACCTTCAAGATCATGGCACTAGCAGGTTGGGTGTCAAGTGAGTGCTGATTTTTGGCATTACATTGGTGTTTTGTTCCATGCTGTCTAAAAGGGATGAACTCCATGTCCTCTCTTGCAGAAGGGGCAGAGAAAATCCCAAGCCTAAGTCATTTCCCCCAGCTCCTTCTCAAAGTACTCCTGGCCCTCAGATCACTTATCCCAGGGTTCCAGCTGTTCGTACCACCACTCTAGAGATTAGCTCACAATATGTACTTTAGAGAGGATTCAAAATTCAAATGATAGCACCACCCCCATGTGTGTGTGTGTGTGTGTGTGTGTGTGTGTGTGTGTGTGTGTGTGTGCAGGCACATACACTCCACATTTAAATTCTTCCAAATAACTTGATTGCTTCTGTGTAATAGAGGCAGGCTATGAGGCTTCAACTTAATTTCAGTTTTTTAATAGAATATTCTTTGGAGAAGTTTTGGGTTTAGAGCCAAACCAAGCAGAAGGTATGAAGTCCCCATATACACCTGTCAACACATATTCCTAGCTTTCTTGCTATTAACACCCTTACTGGCATAGTACAGATGGCATGATTGCTGAACCTGTATTATTAGCACATCATTAGCACTGGAAGGCTGTGGCTTGCTCACATCTTAGTTTGTGTCTGGCTGCTGGAACAAAATACCAGAGACTGAATGGCTTATAAACAACAAAACTGTATTTCTCATAGTTCTAAAAGCTAAAAATTCCAAAGTCAAGGCCACAGCAGAGTTTATATTATGATTTCCTTTTGATTTAGTACATTCTCTATATATTTGTACCAATTCTACAAATATAGTGTCACAGAGTTATGTCAGTGAACCCTAAGAATCCTTTTTGGCTTCTCCTATTTTTCTGTCCTCCCTTAATACTTAGAAATCATTATTTTTACAACTTCTTTAACTTTGTCTTTTATAAAGTTATATAATTAAAAGTTGATACTATTTATTTTTTGAAAATAGTCAATAACTTAATATATGACTTTATAGTATTTTCTTAGCAGTAATATGTGTAATCAATTACATAGAAATGAACAAAAAACTCAATTGTAATAATTCACATATATTAAGTATATTTATTAATTATATTATTAATAAATATGTTACTGCATGTTGTTAATATGTAGTATTTTGTGGTAATGTTATAGGCATAGTATTAACAATTATGTTTTAATAATAAAATATAATGTATACATATTATATATTATTAAGAAAACAAGTATTTTCTTTCTGTGTCTGGATTATTTCACTGTATCATGAAATGTAAGTTTTGGTTAATATATGGGAATTGATACGTTATATACCACATGAATGGAATATAAGATGAAAACCACACTGTCATATCAATGGACTTGAACCAAAAAGTATTATGACTAAATTTGACATTTTTCCTTCCAGAAATTCAACAATTCAGATACATGTCCATGAAAACTGTACAACCACTGAAAGCTTTATTTCTAAGACCCAGTACAAGTATGAATGAAAACCCTGTATTTCTCTTCAATATGATACTAGAAGAGCAATGAGGCAAGAAAAATAAATGAAGAGCACATTGGAAACAAAAAGGTAAATTGATCCGCATATATTTATTTCTTTAGTTTCTTTTATCAGAGTTTGATAGTTTTCCTCATACAAATCTTGTGCATATTTTACTGTACTTAATTTTTGGACTGCTAATATAAATACTCTTTTGTTTCTAATTTCAAATACCATTGGTTTATTCAAATACCATTTTCTTGTGTGTGTATGTGTGTGTGTGTGTGTGTGTGTGTGTGTGTGTCCACACGTTTGCATGCTTGTCCTGGGATTGAACTCAGGGCCTGGGTACTGCTCCTGAGCTTTCTGGATCATGGCTAGCACTCTAGTATTTGAGCTACAACTATACTTCTGGCGTTTAAGGGGCTAACTGGCGATAAGTCTCATGGACTGTCCCACTCAGGTTGGCATTAAAATGCAGTCCTCAGACTTCAAACTCCGGAGTAGCTAGGATTCTAGTTCTAAGTTGCTCCTGGCTTATCAGTCTACTTTTGAATACTAACCTTTTATCTGAAAACATGCTACAATCACTTAGTAGTTACAGACTAGTTTGTGGATTTTTTCATGGTTTCTATATGAATAATCAAGCTATCTGTGAAGAAAGACAATAATTAGTATTTCTACCTTTTCAATATGTAGAGTTTGCCTTTTTATGCCTTATTCCATTAGCTACAATATCTATTATGTTAAAAAGTATTGTAAAAGGGAAACAGTGTTCCTATTTAGTAAAATTTCTTCAAGTTTATCACTAGTAGGATGCTAGTCAAAGGGTTTTGTAGACAATTTCTTATTAAGTTGAGGAAGTTCTCTTTATTCTTAGTTTACTTCATCTTATGATGAAAAGATGCTGGATTTTGTCAAATAAACTTTCTGTATCTATTAAAATGACCATAATGATAATTTCATTCTTTTTATTTTTTTAATTGTGAAAATACTGTACAGAGGGGTTACAATTACATGGGTAAAATAATGAGTACATTTCTTATCAAGCATTGTAGCCTCCTCCTTTGTTTCCCCTTCCCATCCCTTCCCCTCCCCCCCTTGCTCCCCTCCTAATCCTCCTCCCCCTCCACCAAAGTTGTAAAGGGTCCACCTGTATCCCTATTTAAACAATTTGTTTTTTCCCTTCCCCTCCACAAATTATACCAACATCAAATACAGTGAAAGCAGGGGTTATTCTTTTTAGATTGTTATGATGACAAGGTGTTGCTATTTCCCCAGCTAGTTTTGAATTATCGACCTCCTATCCCTGCCTTCTGAATAGATGAGATTACAGGTATGTATCACCATACACACTTGGATATGGTGGTTGCCCTAGAGTTTGCAAGCAAACAAAATATATTACTTCATGGGCAATGTGGCTCCTTTTCAATAATGTAATCCTATATCCTTATTCTCATCTCTGTACCATTACTGTCATTAATTTCTTATGCATATATGAACATTTGCATTCATTGTTCTTTGTATTATATAATATTTGCAGGATCAGTTAAGAGTAGAAAAAGGTTTTATTCATTTACTCCTTTTCCAATATCCTTTTTTTCAGAGACTATACCTTCTAATATTATTTTTCTTTAAAGGGCTTCATTCAACTTTTTTTTTGTTCAGTGCAAGTTGGCAAGCTGAAAAGACTCTCTGTCTCTTTTTCTCTCTGACTCTCTGTCTGTCTGTATGTCTCTCTAGCTCTTTGTCTCTCATTCATTTGAGAAAGTTTCTATCTTCTTCACTTTTGAAGGATAATTTCACCCAGGACAACATTGTAGGTTGTTGGGGTATTTTTCTTTCAACACTTTAAATATTTTACTTCACTTCCCTTCTGTTCTCATTTCTTCTGTGAAGTCAGATGTAATTCTTAGCTTTGCTCCTCTTGAAGTAAGGTGTTATTTTCCCTCTGGCTGATTTCAGGATCATTTATTTATTTTTCATTTTTCTGTAGTTTGAAAATGATAAGCTTAGGTGTAGTTTCCTCTGCCATTTATCCTGGGTGGTGTTTTCTGAGCTTATTACATTGATGGTTTGGTGTCTGACATTAATTTGGCAAAACTCCATTATTATTCCTTCAGCTATTTCCTCTGTTTTTTTTTCTCTTTTCCTTATTTCTGCTGTTACTATTAGGTTCACAGTGTAGATTCTGTTGCTATCGCACAGTCCTTGAATATTCTGTTTGTTGTGAGTGTTTTCAGCCTTTTCTCTTTGCTTTTCAGATTTGCAGGCTCCTGCTGAGGTATACCCAAGGTCAGAGATTCCTTCCTCAAACTCCTGATAATCACACAAAAGGCATTCTTCACTTCTCTTTCAGGCCATTTTGTAATCTATCACATTTTCTATCTCAGAATTTCCATCTTTTATTTTGTTAATTTTTTTACTATCTTTAGGTAGTTATACATAGGGGTTTCAATTCAACATCTCAGTTTGTGAGGACAATGCATCTTTTTTTAAAAAAAATTTATTGTGAAAATACTGTACAGAGGGGTTATAATTACATGGGCAAGAAAATGAGTACATTTGTTATCAAGCATTGTTGCCTCCTCCTTTGTTTCCCCTTCTCATCCTTTCCCATCCCCCCTCCCAAAGTTGTAAAGTTCGTTTTTAGACATAGGTCTTGTTGATCACTGCCACCCCCCCATCTTTCTTCCATATCTCTCAACACAGTCATCATGTCAATTTCCCTACCATTTCCTAGTTCACATATGAGTGTGTCTGTGTAATATATATATATATATGTATATATATATATACATATACATATATATATATATACATTCCCTTTGACAGTTCACGTTCCAGCTTTCTGGCATTCATTTTTGTTAGACTGTAAGTTAGTTGTCCAAAAGAGTAACACTGGAATCAGAATTTTTATTTTTCTGTTTGCATCAGTCTTTATATTCTCCTTGATCTTTCTGAGGCCCTTGGCATATTAATAATTTTAAATTCCCAACCTCTCTTTTCATCATTTTAAAATTATCTTTCAGTAACTTAATTCAATATATCAATTTATGAGTATAAAGCATCTTGATCAAGGAACTTATATACCTTGAGCATGGTTATATTGCTCAATCTGTTTTTATTTTTGTTTCAACCTGTGTTTTTGCTTTGACCTATGTCCCTACAACATTTTCCTCACAACTGAACACAAAATACCATTAAGGAGACCTGTTGTTAATAGTCACTAGTGATAGGGTGATGGAGTGTGAAAGGAGAGGCATCTGTATCTTACGTGAATTTTCAGTTCGTAATGAGCCCATAGCTCTAGATTGTGGACTTCACACATATTGCTCAGTTGCTTTTTCCCCTTAGGTTCTTAGGAAGGGGCTATTTCTGCCACAAGGAAGGCTAGGGTTGACTATTCCCCTTTCCCAGGACAGGTAGGTTATGGTGAAATAACAGCAGGGCCACCTTGGGTAAAAGAGTTTCTCCTGAGGGCAGACCTCGCTAATAAGAATGAATATTTTGTCAAATATCACAATGGTTCTTTTTCCTCTCTCACCTCTCCCCCCTCCCACCAGAAATAAAGGAAGTTGTCTGAAGGGAATAGGCTCATGCAAACTTTGCCACTAAGAACCTTTAGTAACTACAGTAGAGTTTCACTCACCCAGCATCAAGAGTTACTTACTCTAGTATTGCTAGAGTATTGCTCTAGTATTACTCTAGTAACTTTCAATCCTCTTATTTGCCTGTTTGTCTTTCTAACTGTAGGTGGGAATGGTGTCTTTCTAACTTTTTATATGCAAGTCTGGAAACCAGATTGGCTCTTTTTATCTTTTAATTTAAGAAATATAGGGACCACAGCTAAAATCCAAAATTTAACATTATGATCAATAATCCACTGAATATTTACCTGTCATTATTATCTTTGATCCTCAAATCTATCATATGAATGAGAGACAGATTTTTACTGGTGAGAAACTGAAATCTAAAGGAAGTACTCATTTTTCCAAGGTCTTCCACAGCTGCAAATAGTGAGGAAGTTGGATCATATCAACCCATGACCCAAGTTCATAGCTACTGCTCTGATTCCAGCTCTCGTTTTGTTACATTCTTTATCAAAGCCACACCAGGCGGTTCATGAGCTTACATTACTGCAAAACTCCAGTAGCACTATTTGTTTTGTGAATGATATTCTGAAGCTCTTTGTGTACTTACATGATCTCTTTGGAAGTTTCACATCCCACACCAGTTCAGCCCTTCATTTTCATAGTCTTCTCCATGAAGCAACCATAAGAAATACTGTTTCTTCTTCCAAAATTAACATAGGTACAATAAGAAGTAATCTTTGGATTATAAAACTAATGTGAATTTTTAACTCTTTGTTGACACAGACTTTTGGGGGGAGGTAGAAGGGGTAAAGGACTTCAACTGGGGACCTGGGCATTCTCCTTCAGCTTTGTTTCTCAAGGCAAATGCTCTAGTACTTGAGCCACAGCTCCACTTCTGGGATTTTGTTGGTTAATTGGAGTCTCTAGGATTTGCATGCCTAGGCTGACTTAGCCCCAGTACTTAAATCTCACCCCCCTGAGTAGTTAGGAAGATTATAGTGTTAAGTGATCACCACTTGGCTAGATTTTCTTAATTTGAAAAATACCTCTATACTTCAGTATAACTACTTGAGTAGTAGGTCCCCAAACTGGTACTTATTTAATGCAAGTTAGTCAATTGTATGATCTTCTAGGAAAACTACTATAATTCATATAATGGGATCTTTAGAAATGCATTTGGAAATATGTCACAAAGGCATTAAGTGTATTTCAGGCTATAAATTGTATCACTGCATACTAGGAGGCTCTTCTGCAAATGAGCAAGAGCAGCTACTAAGTATCTGTGTTGATGAAAATTTAAACTAAAGTTCTTGTGTTCCAGCTCTATAGAGAAGATTTGCACTTTTATGAATATTCAATTTTGTGATCTTCTGGTCCAACCATGATGCAAATTACTGACAGTTTTAGCAATGATTTAAGAGTATGATTATCAAAATTCCTAGACTAAATCAAATACAGTGGTATGAATAAAAATAAGATTGTACATGGTGCCTGCTGTTTTTATGTAGTTATGTTCTACTTGCAGGCCTCTTCCCAGTTCTATCTGACTCTAAATGTGATTCCCCATATACAGATGGCAAACTAAAATAAGTGATGAAATAGATGAAAACACTAGAGTTCAATATTTTGTCAGCCATAAGCAAATTTTGTTGGAAAACAAAAACAAGACAAAAGAAGAGGGTGTCATACAATTGGATTCCTCTGTTTTCTGTTTGCTCAGTAACTTATACTGACCCAGGTTAACTGGACAAGAGTGTGTTAAATAGATCATAAATACTGAAAAGAAATGATAAGTCAGTCTTTTGTTGCATGTACTGTAATAGCATATGCACACACAAACAAGCATGAATTCACACAAAAATTCCCTTAAGGAAGAATAGTCTAGATACATTATATCATAAGCTTCCAACCAGATATAGACTTCATATAAAAATGAATAGGTATATTGCTGGGCACCGGTGGCTTACGCCTGTAATCCTAGCTACTAAGGAGGCTAAGATCTGAGGATCATGGTTCAAAACCAGCCGGGGCAGGAAAGTCCGTGAGATTCTTTTTTTGGGGGGGTTCCGGTCGTGGGGCCTGAACTCTGGGCCTGGGCGCTGTCCCTCAGCTCTTCAGCTCAAGGCTAGCACGCTACCACTTGAGCCACAGCGCCACTTCTGGCTTTTTTCTTTTTGCTTATGTGGTGCTGAGGAATCGAACCCAGGGCCTCA
>NW_012267220.1:28899159-28941776 GCF_000151885.1 Dipodomys ordii | reverse complement strand
GCTTTGCCACTGAGCTACATCCCAGCCCTTAAGTAACATTTTCTATGCTGGAATTACAACTCAGTTTTGTTTTCTTGATTTGCTCATATTGATACTATTTCCAGTGTTCACCCACTAAACTAATGAGGGAAACATTTGATGAGGAGGAAGTGATTCTTTACAGTAAGCACTGCGAAAGTCAGTGCTGGACTCAACAGTTAAACTGTGTTGGGCACCATGTTGGGTCTCACCATGGCAAATGTCTAACTGAAGACCTTGATACTTTGTCCGTTGTATCACAAAGTAGGAGGGAAATCATCCTGAAAGTAACCACTAAAAATATTTTTTTTAAGTTTAGTACTATCAAGAACAAATAAAAAGATTGATTACAGAATGAACATTTTTTTCTTTTGTAAAATCAATACAGAAAAATCTATAAACACAAGAACAAAATTTTAAGAATAGCAGTATTCCACTCATAGCATTTCTTTTCATTACTTAAAAGGACATCTTTTGTTCCTTTTGCACCTGATCTTCTGAAGGAGAATTCAAAACAGAAGAAAGTCAGTTTTAAAATGTGCCTTATGCTGAGATATTATTTAGATTCTTTTATAGACAAGAATTAAAAATTGTTACCTATATCATCATCATCACCTTAGAAGGAAAATTGCAGCTGTCCAGTGCTTTCTGACTGTTGCTCTTGGTCCCCTAAAAATTAACTCCAAGAACAGATTTCTAGTGCACAGGCTAGGATTCAAAAGGGGAGATAGGATCTGAGGAACAGAAGGCTGAATAACCAGGCAAGTGACCTGAAGAGAAACTCAATTATCAAGCTGCTTGTTACATATTTCTAAAGTCCATGATAAGAGATGAGGTTGGGGGAGGGGGAGAAGATATTAGAACTCTAAAACTGTATTTGATGTTGGTATAATTTGTGGAGGGGAAGGGAAAAAACAAATCGCTTAAATAGGGATACAGGTGGGCCCATTGCAACAATGAGATATACAAGACGTTATGTTGAAACAAGAACTTTACAACTTTGGCGGGGCGGTGGGTGGGGTGGGGGACGGGGAAGGGGAAACAAAGGAGGAGGCAACAATGCTTGATAAGAAATGTACTAATTATCTTACCCATGTAACCCCTCTATACGGTATTTTCACAATTAAAAAAAATAAAGGAGTCATGATTTTAAAAACGCTTTCCATTTATACTCTTCAATAATCAGCATAGTTTGGGCAACTAGAAATCAAGCACCAGGTCTACTTTTGGTAATAATCTAAAACGCTAGCTGTGGGAAAGTTGAAAGATATAGATTTTAGGGACCCAGTCCTTTGGAAAGGGTTTCTAGCCTAGGAAAATTTTAGCGATGTATTTGTATATGCAAATACCCATCTTTTGGCTGAAAGAATATATGCTCATGAATTACTGATGGACTGTTGCTAAAACGATATAAGTTGAAGAAATAAATATTTACCGAGGAGAAGTAACAACAAGAAAGCCTCAGAGCTGAAGTCTGTGTTTTGTGCTTTAGAAATGGGTCTTTATTGGGGACTTTGCATCGAGATAGACTATTTCCACAGGCAGGCTAGAATGCTTTCTCTGTGCACTAGAAACATCAAGGCACTCAAGAGAGATCAAATCTACCAGACGCCAACCCCACAAAACTGCGAGATTTAGGATTTCATTTGCCTGAAGTCACTGGATGAAATATTCCTCAAATTTTCCTTAAGGCTCTGCTTCTGTAGTTACTGAGTTTCCTGGTCTGGAGTCTAGCATTTCCCTAGGCTTAGCCATCTTTATAGAAGCTGTTTCAGTTCAAGCAGGGTTTTTTTTTTGTCTCAATTTCTTTTTATTTTTATTTTTTATTGTGAAAATACTGTACAGAGGGGTTACAATTACATGGGCAAGATAATGAGTACATTTCTTATCAAGCATTGTAGCTTTTGTAGTTATAATTTTCTAAGCCAGGAGCACTCAATATTTTCCAGTAGATACATGCTGTTCAATGGATTAAGTAAACACCAGTTGCTGTTGAAGAATGCTAAACATTTGTTTACATGTTCTTTTTCAAAAATTTAATTTTATTTAATTTATTGTTATTGTAAAGGTGATGTACAGAAGGGTTATAGTGATATAAGTTAGGGAATGAGGACATTTCCTTTTGAACAGTGTCACGTGTTCCTTTGTTTTCTCTCATTTTTCCCTCCCGATCCCTCTCCCCCACAAATTGTACAGTTCATTTTCAGCATACTGTCTATTAATTATCACTGATGCGTTTGTTCACCCTTTGTCCCACCAATTCTGTACTCCTCCTTACCCTCTCCAAAGTAGATAAACTTACATTTGAGAAAAAAGGTACAGAAATAAAAAACAGTAACAAAAGAGAAAACAAAAGAAGCAAAATAACATAAAATATCTTTTTTCCATTTCTTGGAGTTCCTTATGATAAACATCAATTTATATGTTTATATGCACATAGCTATTGAACCTGTGTGATCTAAAAATATCTTCCTTTGGTTTCACCACCTTTCTTATTTTTGTGCTGAAAACTTTTTTCTCTTATTAAAAATCTGATTAAATACATTTGGATTTTTGTTAATTTTGACATTCATATTTAACAATTATCAAACACAGCACTAGTTCTAGCTCTGCGATTTCTTAAAAATGTATATATAGTCCATGAAATTCCAAAGATTAGTAATCATTTTCCAGAAAGATTATTGTGTTTTCTCAGATGCAAAGAACAGAGATTTGTATTCATAATGTCATTTAATAAATAATTACTAGTTGTGATCAGGAACTATTTTAGACATTTATCAGTAATAGAAACATTAGATTCATGGATTATAATCACTGGGAGTACAGACAGATAAAATATTCATTACTCTTCACCAACGTGACCAAAAACCCTATAGAAACAATGTAAGAGAAGAAAGGTCAAAGGGTTCAATCCACTATCATTTGGACCCTCACACTTGAGCAGAATATCATGGGTGATGGGAACACATGTCAGAGGAGTTTCTTCATCTCACAGCAGTCAGAAAGTACAGATGAAGAGAAAGACACACACAGAGAGAGACAGAGAGACAGAGACAGAAGCAGAGCTGACAGAGACAGAGAGATGGAAAGCAACTGGGGACCTGGAACTCCTTTGAAGACATGTTGCCTATGACTTACTTTCTGTAATGAGAACCGACTTCTCTAAGTTTCCACAGATTTCAAAGATAGTGCCCCAGGTGGAACCAAGGTTTCAAAACATGAACCTGGGAGATATTTCATAGTCAAATGCTAATAGGAAATTAACAAAAATACAATAACTAATTAGACTGTTTGTTACAGGTATACAAATTTGAAGCGAGAAGAAATATACTTTAATGTAACTTATTTTGTAACCCAGATATACCAAAATCCATTCCCAAACTTGCATTCAGGGCTCAGTTGATTTTAGTGATGATTCAGGCCAAGATTTTTTCAAGATATTTCAAAATACAAAAAGAACTAGAACTCGATTTCTTTCCCTGGATTGTGATTATTTTTAAATTATAGTAACTAAAAAAGCAGATCAATAACTTCTATAAATTATGGTGCATCATTATCGAATCTAGCATGATCATTAACATCATAGAAACACTTGCCTTGTGACCACTCTATTTAGGGTACCAATGAGTTTCCTTTTCTCCTTTTTCCTATGATAAACGTAACCCCAAGTTTAAATTTTATCCCTGTATCCCACGATTCAAGTCGCTGATTAATTGTAATTAGGGGAAGTAGCCTTGAACTGAGAGAGTATGGGACTGAATATGCATAGACCAACAAGCTACACTGTAGATTCCCATCAATCTCTCAGTCCAAAATTTGCACCTTTCAAAGCCTCACTTGTTTTCTAGAGACAATGAGCCCTGTGTGGACATGTGGATTAAGAATACAGTTCCGAAATCAAAGCAAGAACTGAACATTTAGAAAATAAATTAGCTCTCCTTGGACTGAGTTCTATTACAGTCAAGTTTTTGTAGGAACATAAATGGTTATGTTTTCCCCTTAAATTGCTGCACAGGTGGGAGATCACAGAGAGATGATGCAAATGAGCTGGCAGTTTAGAACAAATTAAAAAAACAGTGTCAAATATTAACATGCAAAATGCCAATACTGCATATGTACAACAATGTGTGGGATATGGAATAGGATTTTTATTTTTATTTGACTGCCAGCTTATGTCAGTGGGCACAGCACAAGCTGGGAGAAGAGAGGAGAAAAGGAGAGGATGCTATGATGATGGTTGAGCCATAAGACCCATCAGGTTCCTGCTTCTGGTGAAAGGGGATTATAGGGTAGAAAGAGAGTGGCAGAATGAAGGAGACCTTAACGAATGGAAGTGGGAGAGAGCCACGTTTTGTATGCAAAGGGAAGCTTTGGGGAATAAAGCCTTCTGGTGCTGTGGTTATGTTTATCCAAAATGTTTGAGGGGAAAACACAGAGCATGTGCATTTTGTAAGCGAATGATGATAATAGCAGGTTTCTCGGCGACATAAATCAGAGAAGATTCAATAAAAACAGAAAATTTTAAATATGAATGTTTTGATCCGCCTCCCACCCCAATCATAGGCTCCAGATGACAGGGTAGGCGGGGGGGGGGGGGGGGGGGGGGGGGGGGGGAGGGAGAGAATGGGGGGGGGGGGGGAATAAGGAGTCAGCATTTGCATTTTCACATTCTGTGGTGGAAAGCACCACAGACCCTTGATAGGATCCCTACTTAGGTTAGGCTTCTGGCTGGAGAACAGAGCAAGGCTCCCTGTGTTATGTGGGAACACCATCCTCCTCATGTGCCTCTGCCCTGTCTCCTGAGCTTTCCCATCTCTCTGCCTTCCTAACTACAGCTTGAACACCTGATGCCTGAGAATGCACACCTTCTTCTTCTTAACACTTCCCACCTAGTCAATAAACAGAGTGAACTGATCAATTCCCTTCAGCCAGTTCTGAAACATAATGTGAATACAATAATTAGTTTATATTTGATTTGGATAAGTTGCCCACTCTACCAGTCCATCTATTGATCTACTTAATAATATATACAATGTTTATAGAAAATACCTTGACATAAATAAGATTTCTCTGACTTGAAAAAGGAAAGAGTTACAATATTTAATTAAATTACAGGTCAAGTAAACAATCTCTTTTTATCCTTAAAATTATTCACAGGTGTTTAAAAATAGTCTTTCACCAAACAAATCACCTATCATTACATTACTCTTTGATATTCTGCAATTGTATTTACAGATAATCTCGGTATGATAAACACATATTGGTGGTCACTAGATGCATAAATACTCTACAGAAAATTAACTTACATGGATCTTAGTCAATATGTTCATTAAGATTCCCTGAACTAGCTGGGTACCTTTGGCTCATGCCTATAATCCTATCTATTAAGGAGGCTGAGATCTGAAGATTGTGGTTAAAAGCCAGTTGGAACAGGAAAGTCTATGAAACTCTGATCTCCAATTAAGCACCAAAAAGTCAGAAGTGAGCTGCGGCTCAAGTAATAGAATGTTCTCCTTGAGCAAAAAAAGAAAAAAAGAAAAGAAAAGAAAAACTCTTACCACAAAGCCACATTCCAGCCCCCATTAAATATTTAATATATGAGGTTTTTTTTGTTTTGTTTTGTTTTTGCCCGTCTTGGGGCTTGAGCTCAAGGCTAGCACTCTACCACTTGAGCCCTAGTGCCACTTCCAACCTTTTCTGTTTATGTATACTAAGGTATCGAACCCACGGCTTCATGCATGTTAGGCAAGCTCTCTTATGCCTCCATCAGAAAGAATGAAATTGCCCCATTTATTAGGAAATGGAAAAACTTGGAAAAAATTATATTAAGTGAAGTAAGCCAGGCCCAAAGAAACATAGGTCCTATGGTTTCCCTTATTTGCAATATCTAGTATATGTATGAGTCAAGCGGAAAAGGTCAGATAATGTGATGTTAGGAAAATGAACCCTTAGATATGTATTTTAATGTTTTTTTCTTTCATGCATTTGTTTCTAATGCATTTATAAGATTGTCTCTTTGTTGCTTTGTATGTCCCTCCCCCACATTATCCCTGCTTTCACTATATTTGATGTCAGTATAACTTGTGGAGGAGATGGGGAAAAACAAGTCGTTTAAGGATACAGGTGGACCAGTTGCAACAATGAGAAGTACAAGTTGTCATGTCCAAAATGAGCTTTACAACGTTGGTGCGGGGAGGGGGGAGGGAGGGAGGATTGGGTGGGAGGGGGAGTAAGGGAAGGGATGTGAAGGGTAAACAAAGGAGGAGGCTGCAATGCTTGATAAGAAATGTATGCATTATCCTGCCCATGTAATTGTAACCCCTCTGTACAGTATGTTCACAAAAAAATTAAATTAAATTTAAAAAAAAGAAAAACTCAGGGACAGTGCCCATGCTGTGAGTTCAAGTCCTGCCACCAGCTCCTACCCATTCCCCCCTTCAAATGAAAGAAAACAAAATATTTCCTGAACTTAGGTAGCTCACTAAAAAGGTTATAGGGGTTGTACATTGGGGTACATACTTGTAATCACAGCTAATTGGCCAATGGGGATAGGAGAAGTATAGTTAGGGGCTAGCACTTGCAAAAGTTAGTGAGACTCGATGTCACAATCAAACTAAAAACATGGTGGCACAAACATATATTAGGGAAAGAAAGGTAAGAGAATCGTTATCATGGGAATCATGGCTCATGGATAAGTACCAGATCGTAACTGATTGGTGGGCTCTTTCCAGTGATAGAGGCTCCTAGGCAAGTCGGAGGGTCTAAGTTCAAATCATAGAACCCTTCCTGATAAAAAAGGTTTAACAATAAACTTTCATGTTTATGCAAATATATGTAGACATATTAGAATATATATAACAGTAAAGGTCACCTTTGTGTGTGTGTGTGTGTGTGTGTGTGTATGTGTGTGTGTGATTGAACTAAGGGACTGTGTGCTTGTTCCAATCTTCCTTTGTTTAATGCTAGTGCTTTACCACTTGAGCCACAGCTCTACTTCCAACTTTTTGTTAGGTCGTTGGAATTTTACAGACTTTTCTGCCTAGGCTGGATTTGAACCACAGTCCTCAGGTCTCAACCTCCTGAGTGGCTAGAATTGCAGCCATTAGCTGGGGATCCTGGAAACTTTACCTTTTTAATAAGTATAAGTAACCTGTGGTTACCATCTTCCTATTCTGAGTCATGTTCCTAGAAAGAGCTTTCTCTGTTTCTGTTTTTGTGGGGTTTTTTTTGGGCTGTTTCCTGATTCCCACATACCTCTAAACAATGTACCTTCTCATCTGCTCTTTCATTCCTTTATTCTGGAAATAAGGACTTATTATGAGTTAGCCCTTTCCAAGAAACATAAATTCAGAAGCATTTCTAAAACTTCATACTGGTTTCACCTATTCTTGTGATTATAAATTCTTGCTATTATTTACATTTGTTTTTAGGACAGCATTATTTAAAGAACCCTGAGGAAAGAGAGAAGCATTGTGGTCTGTCTCCTACCTCTGACAGAAATGTGCTGATCTCTTTATGGACACTCTACATGCAGAAAAACCTAGAAAGAGAGGAAGCCACTTCAGCACACAGAGAACCACAAGACAATATTCACAATAGCATTAGATAAAATGTGAAGAGTAAGAAGATCACTAGACTTGGAATCGGGGAGCTAAGGCCATATCTACAATCTCATTGATAACTATGACATTCACAATGGTAGCCTGGCAGAATGGGCCAAGTTAATTATACTAAACATAATAATAAGTCACAGTAGTTTCTTCTATTTGCCAAGAACTATGAGTGCTGTATCAGTTTTCTCATATAAAATAGTTTACCAGTATTATTCTATTTTTTAAATAGGAGAACTAAAACTCTAGGGCAATCATGAAGTGTTTTCCAAGTTTTCAAAAAGGCACTGGAAGTTTCTTTTAGAACACATGCTTACTTCCTTCTCCCCTTTCAGCTGTCAGTTAAGTAACTATTGAAGATCTACTATGTATTTATTTGTTTGTAGGTTCTAAAGATGGGAAGATGAATAATACCTGGGGGAAATCATCTACCCAGGGTGAACCTGATTGTATCTCAGTGGTCTCACCTGACTCCAGCGATGTCTGGGTAGAGTGCTCCAGTTCATCCCAATTCTGGACTCACCATGTGCTCACAGGCAAGGCCTTCAAATATCAGCAGGTGGCCTTCTCCTGCTCATGTGAAATAGAAAAGTATGTGGGAGTCTTCTACTAGGACACCACTCAAAAGGCAAAAGGTGGTGAATAGCAATGGTTCTGGGAGACAGTCTGTAGGTTTGTTAGGAAGTCCCTATACCTACAGCAGCAAGCCTTACATGACATCCTCATTTTGACTTTTCCTCTTCCCTGCTCTCTTTCCTCAGCTCTCACTTTCTGTTTCTTATAGCTGCTCCTAAGAATCATCTATCCAACAAAATTACTTGCACTCATACTTCTGTCCAGTGCCTATACTGGGGCTTAAAGTCAAGTCTGGATGTCCAGCACTAGCACTCAACTTGCTTGCTCACTGCCAGTGCTCTATCACTTGAGCTATGACTCCAGTCTGACATTTTGTTTGTTAATTGTAAATGAAATCACACATAATTTGCTACCCAGGCTGGCTTCAAACCAAGATCCTCAGCTTTCAAATTTCTGGGTAGATGACAGAAGTGAGCCACCAGGGCCAGCTCCATGTTTCTTTTATTAGGACTACTTTCAAAGGAACCCAAGTAAAGAAGTTTAGTAAGGAGTAACTAACAACTACATTTTGGAAAACACTGAGAGAGAAATGATGTGTAAACATACAAAGAGTGATACCTAGACAAAGAAAGAAAACTTTTCTGGAAGATACAAACAAAATGAGCAATAAAATGTCATTCACTTTCTTCAATATTTGTTTTTGGAAGACACGCCCAACAACACTGGAGGGAATCAGTGTCTAAATATAAAAGAGATACTCACCACAAAGAAATAATTGACATTAAGGGTGATGAATATGCTGATTCTCCTCATCTGATTTCATTGTATACCATAAATATGTACAAATACTATGTGTAAACAACAACAAAAAGCTCACAAGTTAAAAATGAAAGCACAGCATTGTCCTTGTGAAGGTGACAGACACAAGCAAAATTCTGGATGAAGTAGGAAAGGACAAATGTTATAAGGAAATAAAAGCATAACAGGGTGACACAGATGGACAATGTTTTAGAGAAATCAAAGATAGCATTTCAAAACAAGGGACATTTGATCTAAGAACTGGGTGGCTCATTTCACTTAACATCAACTTATCTGACTTATTCTGCTTGTGTCAGACACATATGCTAGTTATTGCAACTAAGGAAAACCATGGGACTTATGATTCTTTGGGCCTGGCTTACTTCACTTAATATAATTTTTCCAAATCTTTCCATTTCTTTGTTGCTTTGTATGCCCCTCTCCCACAGTATAACCCCTAGTTTCACTGTATTTGATGTTGGTATAATTAGGGGAGGCGAAGGGAAAAAGCAAATTGTTTAAATAGGGATACAGGTGGACCCATTGCAACAATGAGATGTACAAGTCGTTATGTCCAAAAACAAACTTTATAACTTTGGTGTGGTGGGTGGGGGGAGGAGGACATGGGAAGGGGAAACAAAGGAGGAGGCAACAATGCTTGATAAGAAACGTACTCATTACTTTGTCCATGTAATTGTAACCCCTCTGTACGGTATTTTCACACACACACAAAAAGAACTGGGTGGCATGCCTAGAATGTAAAAAACAGACAGAACTTAATTATGTCAAGTGTGTTCAGGAATCAGGAAAGGAGGCAGTGGATGGAGGCAGAGGAAGGAGACAACTGGAGTATAGCCAATGTTCCAGAGGCTCAGTTATCCTGTCCACACTGAGGGCTTGAATCCAACACTTTTGGCACTTTGGGGGGTATTTGGTTTACTCAGAAAGTAAAGAAATCATACATACCCAGGGTCTTTTATGATGGTAATACCCAATAGTTTTTTTATTGTGAAAATACTGTACAGAGGGGTTACAATTACATGGGCAAGATAATGAGTACATTTCTTATCAAGCATTGTAGCCTCCTCCTTTGTTTCCCCTTCCCATCCCTTCCCATCCTCCCCTCCTGCTCCCCCACCCAATCCTCCTCCCCCCCTCCACCAAAGTTGTAAAGTTCGTTTTCGACATAACGACTTGTACATCTCATTGTTACAGTGGGTCCACCTGTATCCTTATTTAAACGATTTTTTTCCCTTCCCCTCCACAAATTATACTGACATCAAATACAGTGAAAGCAGGAACCCCAATAATTTTATACCTCTTCCTCTCAGGCCTCTCTCTCCCTTCCCACCCAGGGTAGCCTTTCTTTGAATTGTTTGTGGGCCGACAGGCTTCATTCTCAAGCAGAATATGATTTTTCTTTAAACTCTTTCACCCTAAATTTTCCTAAACATTACTAAACTTAAACCCTTTAAAACCCTTGCCTGATCTTAAACCTAAAAGGGACACTGGACAATATTCTCAACATCTGCTCCACCCTCATGCCTTATCCACTTCTTCTTAAAGTAGAACTTCAAGCCTCTGTCTCTCCTTTTTTAAACAGCTATTATTCCAAGTTCAGTGACAGCTGTTTCTGGGTTTATGCCAAGGCCTGAGACAGCAAGATCCACCAGCCATACAGAGCTCAGCCCAACCCTTGACAATAGGCTTTGTGAGGAATAGAAGCCAGAGTCTAGAGGACAGACACTGGCAGCCAGCTTCTGTAAGGCTGACCTTCAAATGTGGTATGTGGCAGGTCCTTTCTGGAAAGTTTCTGACTGATTACAACATGAACTGTCCTCATTAAATAATGAAAGAAAACTAGGGCAGCACTTCCTTCCAAGTCAGAAAGGGCAAAATGAATGAAGGTCAGATTGGCAAAATTGAAACCAGAAAATATTTAATAACATAGGTTAGACTGACTCCTTGCTCTACCAGGATATCTCTTCAGAGTTGCTATAACCTTTTGGATATGAAATTCATCCATATGTTACACCTTAGATAGTAGTTCTCATGACTGCCTCAAGTATTAAAAAAAAGCACATACATAGGTGGCCGATTCCAAATAAACAGTAGATTTGCCTAATAGTATGATCAACAATAGACATAATTAGTATCTCATGGATAAAGAAGAAATTCTAGGTGTTTAGACAAATCGCTTCTTTGAGCACTCTCTATGTTATACAGATCATAAGTTAGTCTCCACAATGCTCTCCACCATGGATGTACATTTTTCCCCCTTTGGCTTGAAGTTTTAAGCTGCTTACAGCATGTGGAATTCAAAGCTGCAGGCACAGGACTGTCAGAACTGTCAGGAAGATTAACAACAGGTATTCGAAAAGAAAACAGTAGGCAGTTAAGGAGCTGTTCTTGGAGTATGATTTATGAAGGTTTCCATGACAAGACCATAGTTTTGATGAGAAAACAGTACATGTTTCATGAAACTCAACTACATGGGTGTTTCAATAAATAAGTTGCTTTTGGACATTAGATACTATTTATAGTCCTAAAACATCCTTGGGAGTAAACAGTCAAAGGGAAATAACGGAGTGATAGAGGGGCAGCCCTAAGGTGCATTCTAACAGAATAAACTTTGGGTGTCCCCATTTTTATGTCACCTGAACCATGGGTGACTGACCATTTATATTTCACAGATATTAATTTATCAGCCTCAAACCGTGTCTTCTACAAAAGCACCCAGTTATTTTATTAAGTGTGGCCATAAAATAATTGATATATTAAAGATAAAAAAGTCTCATAAAACTGTGTTTAAAATATGAAAGTCCCAGGAAAGGGCTTTAGAGTTATAGTTCACCACTATGATCGTAAGAATTATTGGCATCAAAAAGGCTTAGTTTCACAGGATTCTCACCATAATATATTTAATATGACAATGAACTAGGGTCATTAAGGTGGTGTTATACACCCAACCATACAATTTGAACAGTATTTGCTTCTGGTAGTCATTGTTTACAACTAATACACTCATTTTCAATTCTATTTGATTTGGACTCTGTTTTATGAGAGGCTATTTGAGTAATCAGCAGGTTAAAACAGGTGTTGGGGATAGAGTGCTGTGTCTACAAATTTATCTGTTGCTTTATTTCATCGGGAGGCACAGAGCACCCATCAGGACCTACCTTACACATAAGGCCGTGGCTACCCTCTCTCTCTCCACTATTTTATTCATTGCTTTCCTTCCATTCCAGAGAAACAGTTCCAGTCTAAACCAGGTGCACTGCTGGAATAACTTGATTGAGAAGATTATATCTAAACAAGGAGCTGCTATTAAGTTTCATCAAGCCACATTTTTGCTCAATTTCATAGAAACAGCAGGTGAGTTAGACTAGTTGCTTGCTAAAGAAAAACACATTAAGAAGGCTTAAACCTCAAGCAAGCATGGATATAGAAATGTCATTGGTGATAAAAATCTAACCCGTAGGACATTTCTACAGCTATAATCTAGATGATTGAAATGAACATTACTATTTTAGGTTTTAACACAGAGGATTTTTGTGCCTCAAGGGGTACTTTTGAATCCCAAGACAGTACCCAGCATGGCTGAAAAATGTCCTTACACGTTCCACAGCTACATGGAATCCGACAAAAATATTTTGAACATACGTCTTCTGCATTGGGATCTGGGCTGCTGCAAATCCATCAAAGGATGGTGCTGGCACAAAGATGGGAGAAAGGAAGGGAAGTGACAGTTTTAAGGAGATTAAAAAAGCCAACCAACTTTCAGGAGATTAAAAAAGAGAGAGCCAGGAGGATCATTTATAAAAAGAAGGATGTAAATTCTTTACAATCTGATTGGTTTTCTCTGGAATTTGCTTGCTATAATGAAACTGTTAGTCCTGAAGGACTGAAAGCTCATTCTTGCTGTGAATAAGGCAATATGAAGGTTGGCATATTGTTAGTCTCTGGCCTCAGGAGACCAACTCCGAAGACCTAATTAGGTTACAAACATGTGAAAATGAGTTTAGCATCCCCTGTGCAGGGGTGTGTAGATTGGCTGCTTTCTGAATGTTAGATGGCTAATACTTTCCAGAGTATTCCCTTTGCGAACTCTACATACCACTATTTTTCTGCTTCAACATAGCGACTAAATCATCAACAAAGACTTATGTTAATCAGGTTATGTTTTTTGGGGGCGAAAGCAATAAAGATGTCTTCAACTTTTCATTGCCTTCTTAAATATATATCTATATAATATGTAATGTGTACTTATATATTATATATAATCTTTAAGTAGTTGTACAAAGGAGTTACCATTTAACAAAGTAGTTTATAAATACAATGCATGTTGATGTTAGTCACCCCTTTTAATATTCTCACCCATCTCTCCCAACCCACCCTTCCTTAACTTTTCTTAATTTTGTAGGCTATACATTGACATTTTTAATGCATTTCACCCCCACTTCTTTTCATTCGTTGACTTTTTAATGGTAAAATTTGTGTAAGTTTCTCCATTTCTAGAAAAAAATGCATAAAAAAGCTTGATTCAGCCAAACAAGCTTAACTTATTTTAAAATCAAGAAATCCATGGAATTCAAGAGCAAACATATGTTCAAGATACTGGCATTACAAAAGGGAACACTATGGCACTGTTGGTATGAATGTAGTCCTAGCAGACGTCCATATAAAATGATGCTAATAGAAATGATCTCCATGCTATGGAAACAAGAGGGATTTTTGTGGTGTTTTTTTCTCTTTTGTTTTTGTAGTGTCTGTAGTTATTTCTTTTGTCTTTTGTTTTCCTCCTCTGGTTTATTCCTTGTGTAAAAAAAAAAAAAAAGAGGGCTGGGAAGGTGGCTCAGTGGTAGAGCGCTTGCCTTGCATGCCTAAGGCCCTGGGTTCTATTCCTCAGCACCACATAAGCAAAAAGAAAAAAGCCGGAAGTGGTGCTGTGGCTCAAGTGCTAGAGCACTAGCCTTGAGCTGAAGAGCTGAGGGATAGCGCCCAGGCCAGAGTTCAGGCCCCACGACCGGAACCCCCCCAAAAAAAAGATGCTGTTATTCCTTCTCCTTTATTTTATTTTTTTATTTTTTGCCAGTACTGACCTTTGAATTCAAGGCCTATTCTTGATTGGCTGGTGCTCTTAATTACCAGGACAATGCCCCCCCCCAAAAAAAGCCTAGAATTTTTGTGATTGTTTTGGAAATGTAATCTAGTGAACTTTTCTTCCGATATTAGCTTTGAAATATCATCTTGAACTCAGCCTCCTGAGTAGCTAGATTACATCTAAACCATCAACACCTAGTTTTAATATTTTTTTAATTTTATGAACAAAAGTTTTGCTTGCTAAGAGCTTGCCAAATAAATTGCAGGTGACCTACTAGAATTCAGCAAAGGTAGGGTAACTATAGTGAACAGAATGGGCTAGGCAGTCAAAGGGAAAAAAATTACACAAATTTCCTAAGCATTTTGCAAACAATACAAGGGGAAATAATATGTTCCCTACATTGGAGGCCCTCTAATTAAATAAGATAATTTAAGAGAAAGTAGTGGACAACTAGATTTTTTAATATGTATAAAGCCATGTAAATGCCATTGTGTATTAGGTAAATTGTTAAATAATTTACTGTAACATTGACTACTGAGATAAGATTCTTATTATTGGACCAAAGACTGAAAGAGATATTAATATAAGCTACTGGGGTTAAAATGAATGCCAATCTCCACTTAAATGAATACCATTACCTGCTGGGAAACTCTGCCTACATAGGTACCCACCTACCTATTGACCTACCAGAAATTCTTTTCCTTTAAGGTACATGGTCTCTAGTTGTACAAATAACAGCCTACCATGCTGGGCTGTTATCTAAATCTTATCATCATCTCTACTCCTATATTTTCTCATTTCCAAGAAAGAACAGAACTGGCCGTAGACATCAGATGACTCAGTTTTTACAAATAAAGGACTTGGTATTTAAGAGACAGTATTTGGCTATTTTCTTCCTTTCTTTTGGTGACATGGCTTTGAATTCACGAACTTGTATTTGCTAGGCAATCCACTGGTTCCATGCCTCCAGCACCAGCTACTAAAAGTTTCTTAAGGACTATCTATTTATCTCTTTTTTCACTAATCCAATAGGTTGGATAACTTCTTTATTATTCTTATTATTTTTGGGGGTCGGTCGTGGGGCTTGAACTCTGGGCTTGGGCACTGTCCCTGCATTCTTCAGCTCAAGGCAAGTGCTCTACCGCCACAGCGCCACTTCTGGTTTTCTAGTGGTTTATTGGAGACAACAGTCTCACAGACTTTCCTGCCTGGGCTGGCTTTGAACCGAACCGCGATCCTCAGATCTCAGCCTCCTGTGTAGAAAGGATTACAGGCATGAGCCATCGGCGCCCAGCTTGGACAACTTCTTTAATATAGTATGAACTAAATATATATATGTATTGATTGTGAGAACTAAATAAAAAAAAAACTAAATAAAAATCTTCCCATAAGTCAATTTGAATCTCAGTTTTCTAGCTTTTTGGTCTACAGCAGACTCCAGTAAGTTCAATGATTCCAGATGGTAATCGAGCTAGGTAATCCTCACTGAGTTCATTCTTCCTTTGACCAAACTGGTTTGGAGATACTGTACAGAGTTCTTGTTCTAAAAAAGTCCCTAGTGAATCACCACAGATATCACTCTGCCTGTCCATTCCAGTACATATGTTTTATACATCCATGGCTGCTCAGATAATGCCTGCTCTCTTTTTTGGGGGGGAGGGGGGGGTCTGGTCGTGGGGCCTGAACTCTGGGCCTGGGTGCTGTCCCTCAGCTCTTCAGCTCAAGGCTAGTGCTCTACCACTTGAGCCACAACGCCACTTCCGGCTTTTTTCTTTTTGCTTATGTGGTGCTGAGGAATCGAACCCAGGGTCTCAGGCATGCAAGGCAAGCGTTCTACCACTGAGCCACCTTCCCAGCCCCTGGTCTCTTCTTTTATAGCTTGAATTCCTTTCTTCTACATCCCAACCAGTACTTGTGCTTGAACCCAGGGACTGAGCATACTAGACATATATTCTATGCTCTATCTCTGACAACATGTCCCTAGCCTTTTGTTTCCGACATTTGGTCTTACTAACTTTACCTGGGCCAGCTTAGAATTCATAATCCTTTGCCCTTGCCTTCTGAGAACCTGGGATACAGATGTTTACCACCATGCTGAGCTGTTATCCAATACTTATCATCATTTCTACTTCTTCTGTATTTGCTCATTTCCAAGCAAGAACAGAACTAGCTGTAGAGGTCTGAGTAACATTTCTTTGAAACGCAATTGAAACCTTTGCAATTGAAACCTAGTATGCACTGCAGTTGAGTAGAACAGGTGAATAAGAAAATTAATTAACCCAGGTGCTGGTGCTGATGACTGATACCTGTGAGCCTAGCTACTTACTCATGAAGCTAAAATCAGGAGGATTGAGGTTTGAAGCCAGGTTGGGCAGAAAAAAAATCCTTTAAACTCTATCTCTGAAGTAAACAGCAAAAATCAGGTCTAGATGAATGTCTCAAGTGGTCCAGTGGCAGCCAAGTAAGCAAGCTGAGCAAGAGCCCTTGATTGAAAAAAAACGCATTATTTGAAAAACATATGAATTGCACACAGTGTACAACAAAGTGGACAAGACCCTTATTTGGGCCCCTTATATTCAACAAAACATAGGACCTATGCATTTGAAGAAGTGTCACATCTCATAGGTAGACATTATTCATATAGATAGATTTTCCTGGCCATAGGGTCCAAAAGGAGACACAGGTCATACTAGACAGGTCAGCAGATATAATTTTACCTGCTCTTTGGAGGATGCATTTGTTATAGAAGGGTAAGGAAATGATCATTCTAGGAAAGAAACTATAATGTGCAAGGAAATTTTCTGGAAAAGTAAAGGATGAATTTGTAAAATGTAAGAATAATCAGTAAACAATGGTGCAGAAAAAAGCATAAGGTTGAAAATAAGGATCATTTAAATTAATGACCTTTAGACTTGAGGTGGTCTCATTGAAGCCATCCAGGGCCAGGCTAGGGACCAAATATTGAATAAGAAAACACTACAGGGTATGACTCCTAGTACAGGACTTGAACAAGAAGATTTCAAATCAATCATGTTGAATTTTTTTAAAATGCTGAATCCATCGAAAAGTTAAGTCTGCTTTGCAGCCACCATTTTGCAAACTGTAGTGAAGAATGGAATATGTAAAAATAAGGATATTTTGAAATAAATAATGCCCAATCAAATGAGAAATAATGCATATTTATGTACAGACACTCAAGTCCTCTTTGTCATCAGAAAGGGGAACAAGAAATTACTTTTTCAGAAATAGAGTTACTATGTAAAGTTAATGTTCTGAGCTCTCCAAAAGAGTTAGTAAACAAGAAATTGGAATTGTCAACTTTTATCAGGAATCACATGGAGAATCTCTTCAGATTGCTTCACTCTGCTACTATGAGGGATCCAGGCTCAAGAATTTGGATAGGTGATAGTTCCATAATTGAGGCTGATCTATTAACTGCACATTGACCAAATCCTTCACTCTGGACCAAACCTTGCAACTTGGGTACAATTGATAAAACAGTTTTTCTTATAAGGGACATAAAAAGAATGACATTTCTCAAATCTAAGTGCCATTATTAATATTGTCCTATTTGGATTGACATATAACTTTGTCTAAATCTTTTTATGTGGGAGGAATGAAAATAAATTTTGTAAGGAAACATGCAAATGAAAAGACCCCCTCCACTTCAACAACCTACAAAACTTATACCCAGCTTGACTCCTCTGAAAACATACTGTTTAGAATTAATGGGCAATGTAGAGCAGTTACATTCTACGCATCTGCTAAGGAGTTTGCCATCATTTCATCCAGTATCTATTTTTAAATTATGAAACAAGTTACATTTGCCACACTGTGCCAGGAGGGTATGCAGTATTCATATTCCTCTCTGGGTAATATGTATAAGTGTAACATAAAAGTCTGTCACTGTCAACTATAGGGCATAGCAGAAGCCATTTTTATAGTAAAGGGATTTGAAACCGAGATTTTCAAATGCTTTCTTTAAAACATTATTTGATGTTGAGCAGACATAAGTTTCTTCCTCCAACATTATCTCAGTGAATCTGTACTCTGAAATACCATTTCCAACTGGAAGAGAAAGCCCTGGGATTTCCAAGTCCTGCCTTCCAGACATCTTGAGCATTCAGTATGCCTTGGAAGAATTGTCAGCCATAAAGTGTAAACCAAAATAGCTACTTAGATGCTTTTAAATATGTCCTCCATCAGATGCACCTGGAGTGCTTGTTAAGATGTGTGTCCCCAGGGCTGGTGAATGAGAACTTCTTGGGCAGGTGAGGGCTGCATATCTGTATACTAACAAGCCACATCTTGGTGCTACAGATCTGCTTGGGAAAATGACCTCCTTGTTATTCACTGGGGGCTGTTAAGAGGAATAGCTTGCTAGTCTACTTTGGGGCTACATTGAAGACACTGGAGGGAACTTTCTGTTACATTATAAATTATGTTACTTATAGTGACTCTCAGAAAAAAAAATAACTTTTTATTTTGTTCTTCTATCTAAATTTCTTGGTTTGCTTTTGGGTAACTATTATAAACCATATCTATAAAGACTATTTTTGGGCAGGATTGTAAAAAGCTTGGAGCCAAACTTGTATTCCACCATTAGTGAGAAAGACTACAATGAATATTTCCAACTCCTGCTCCATATCTCTGGAATTGCTTTGTGTATTTTCTTCTTTATTATGTTCTTTTTTTAAATAAGTTTTTTATGGCAAATACACTGTACAGAGGGGTAACAATTACATGAGCAAAGTAGGTAATGAGTACATTTCTTATCAAACATTGTTGCCTCCTCCTTTTTTTCCCCTTACCATCCCTTCCCTTCCATCTACACAACTACACTCCCTTCTCTCCCCTCGCAAAGTTGTAAAGTTTGTTTGTCAGCATAGAATCTTGTACATCTTATTGTTGTTATGGGTCCACCTGTATCCCTATTTAAACATTTTCTTTTTTCCTTTCCCCTCCACAAATTATACCAACATCAAATACAGTGAAAACATGAGTTATACCGTGGGGGAGGGACATACAAAGCAACAAAGAAATCATCTTATGAATATGTTAGAAACAATTGCATAAAAAACATTTGAATACGAATCTTGGGGATCATTTCCCTAACATCAAATTATCTGACCTTTTCTGCTTGTCTCAGACATATACTAGTAATTGCAATAAGGGAAACCATGAGACCTCTGTTTCTTTCTGCCTGGCTTATTTCATTTAATATACTTTTTCCAAGTCTTTCCCTTTCCTAACAAATGGAGCAATTTCATTCTTTCTGATGGAGGCATAAAATTCCATTTTGTAAATATACCACATTTTTTGATCCATTCATCTACCGAGGGGAATCTGGATTGGTTCCATATCTTAACTATGGCAAATAATGCTGCAATAAACATAGTAGCTGGTAGCTTTAGTATGGTCTTGTTTGTGATCATTTGGGTAAATGCCCAAAAGTGGGATTACTGGGTCATAGGGGAGCTCTATGTGGAGTCTTTTGAAGAACCTCCATACTACTTTCCAAAGTGGTTGAACAAGTTTACACTCCCACCAACAATGCAGTAGGATTCCCTTCTGTCCACATCCTCTCCAGCATCTGTTGTTATCTGAGTTCTTGATTATAGCCATTCTAACTGGAGTGAGGTGGTATCTCAGTATTGTTTTGATTTGCATTTCTTTTATGGCTAGAGAGGTTGAGTATTTCTTCATGTGTCTATTGGCCAGCCTTCTTTCCTTTTCAGAGAAGTTTCTCTTTAAGTATTTAGCCCACTTATTTATTGGGCAATTGTTTCTTTGAGGATTTGTTGCTGGTGAATTTAATTTTTTGAGTTCCTGGTCTATTTTAGATATGAGACCCCTGTCTATTATATGGCTAGTGAAGATCTTCCAATCCGTAGGCTTTCTATTGGAACTTGCTAGCTATGTCCTTTGCCATGCAGAAGCTCTACAATTTCATGCAATCCCATTTGTCTAACCTTTCTTTGATTTGCTGTGTTTCTGGGTCTCTATTAAGAAAATTTTGGTTTGTGCCAAGGAGAACTAGGGGTTTTCCTATTTTGTCTGTAACGTTTTCAGAGTGTCTGCTTTGACTGCAAGGTCTTTGATCCATTTGGAGTTGATTCTGGTGCAGGGTGATATATAAGGATCTAGCTTTAGTTTTCTACAAGTGATTAACCAATTTTGCCAGCACCATTTACTGAAGAGGCTGTCTTTCTTCCATTCTATTATTTTAGCTCCCTTATCGAAGATTAGATGGCTATAGGTCTGTAGGTTCATTTCTGGGTTTCAATTCTATTCCATTGGTCCTGAGGTCTGTTCTTGTGCCAGTACCAAGCTGTTTTGATTACTATGGCTTTGTAGTAGAGTTTGAAATTTGGTATTGATATTCCTCCAGCACTGTTCTTTCTGTTAAGGATCGTTTTTGCTATTCGGGGTCTTTTATTGTTCCATATGAATTTTTGGATTGCCTCTTCTATTTCCTTGAAGAATGAGGTTGGGATTTTGATAGGTATCACATTGAATTTGTAGATAGCCTTGAGAAGTATTGCCATTTTCACGATGTTGATCCTTCCAATTCAAGAGCATGGGAGGTTTTTCCACTTTCTAAGTTCTGTTTTGATTTCCTTTTTCAGGTTTTTAAAGTTTTCATCATAGAGGTCCTTCACTTCTTTGGTTAAGTTAATTCTTAGGTATTTTATTTTTTGTGGGGCTATTATGAATGGAGTTGCTTTCCTGATTTCAGCCAGGCTTTTCTCATTGTTGGGATACAGAAAAGCCATTGATTTTTGAGGGTTAATTTTATACCCTGCCACTTTCCAAACATTTCGAATTAGCTTGAGTAATTTGGGAGTGGAATCCTTTGGTTCTTTATATACAAGATCTTGTCATCTGCAAAGAGGGAGAGTTTTACTTCATCTTCCCCTATTGGGGATCCCCTTTATGTTTGCATCTTGCCTTATTGCTGTAGCTGGGCATTCTAATACTAGGTTGAAGAGAATTGGAGAGAGTGGACATCCTTGTCTCATTCCTGAGTTAAGAGAAAATGGCTTTAGTTTTTCACCATTAGTATAATGCTGGCTGTAGGTTTGTCATATACAGTCTTTATTGTATTGAGGAATGTTCCATGGATTCCTAATTTTTCCAGAGCCTTCCTCATAAAGGGGTGCTGGATCTTGTCAAATGCTTTTTCTGCCTCTATTGAGATAATCATGTGATTGTTACCCTTGCCCTTGTTGATGTGATGAAATATATTAATTGATTTGTGTATATTGAACCAGCTTTGCATCCCTGAGACAAATCCTGTTTGATCGTGGTGTATGATTTTTTGGCTGAATTATTGAAGTCAATTGGCCAAAATTTTGTTGAGAACTTTTGCATCAATGTTCATCAAAGAAATGGGTCTATAGTTCTCTTTCTTCGATGAGTCCCTGCCTGGTTTTGGGATGAGGGCTTCATAGAAAGAGTTTGGTAGTATTCTTTATTATCTTCAATTATACCTTTTTATTTTCTATATGTTTATGTGATATCTTAGATATTTAGTGAAGCTGAGTGGTGAGTCTGTCTTTGAATATGAAAATAACTTATTTTTCTTTAAAAAAACTATTTTTCTGAAGAGATTCAGAATTTCAATGGAAAACTCAACTGTCCTTTTAGAAAATTGAAGGAATGTGTGGGATTTGGAGAGATGGGGAGGAATGATGAAAGGTATACTGACATATTGAATTGAAACTTCTTTGTATAACTAATTCTAGATAATTAAAAAATAAACAGTTCTTTTAGGAACAAATGAATAATTCTAAGCCAAAATTAATTTAATAACACTGAATCCTGCACTTGTTACGATTTAAGTCTAGAAGAAAGCAGTGGAAATTAGACTCTTGTGAAATTTTGCATGTGTATGTGTGAATACGTGTGTGTATTTCTAAACATATTTCTGTCTTCCATTCCTTTGCTTTGGATATTTGAAAAGAAATCACAGCTACGAAGGACTTTATAGCCAGGACTATACATTATTCTAAAATATGAAAGGAAAGGCAAACCATTGTGGAAAATAGTCTGTATCTCTACATAACACTTGAGGTTCCTGAAGCTGACTCCCATTATCAGTTCCATCCCATCTGCATATGTGTGTATTAAATTGCAGGAGAGAAACTAGCTGGTATGTAGTGTTTTCAGCCCCTTTAAATGGATAAAGTTTGGGGGAGACCACCTGATACTAATGAAGAGTCAGTTCTTCTAAGAATGGGCCATATCTTAGATTTACTGCCAAGAAGGGAAGTATTTGTCAAAAGCATGATAACAAAGTAGAAGCAGCCCAAGCAACCTAGGAATAGACTGACAGTAGGGTAAGGTGGAAAAAGCACAGTGGATACCCTTCAATAGGTAAGGGACAAAGGACAGATTTTTCAAGTGTCAGCATGGTTGTTAAAAGTCTACTGTCCTCTTTTATGTTCTCATATATGAGTAGTTTAGAAAACTTTGTTGGAAAATGATGAAAAAGTACAGTCAACAATGAATTTATAATGCAAATTCTGATCTGATCTTAAAACCAACCACTGTTGGTCTAATTCCTAATCTGAATTTCAGATTTCTATCTCTTTCTTGTCTGTAAAAGAGAGCAAAACATATCAACCCAGAATGTAGACTTGATTTATGTAAGACAATGTATAGTAAAATAGTAAAACACAAAACAAAAGGTGTTGTCCTTAGAAATGTGAAGGCACATTATGGTAATCAAACAATATCCAACAGCTAGTCTCGGAAAAAATAAAGCCAATCCATGGGAAGGGATCACTTTTACATATATTAAGTAGTTGGGTAATTGGGAAGCTTTGTCCAGATTGTTGATTCTTAGTGAGACTAAACTATCCTTTAAGTATTGATTTGACTTAATAGTAATTTCCAGGTTCCCCATTTAGTTTGACTTTATACAATTTATGTTCATCATGTCTGTCTCAAATTTCTTTTTAATGAAATGAGGGAAATAATTTATGTCACATGTCTTTAAAGTTCCTCCAAGCTGTATGATCAAATATATACCCAGCATAGGTATGACTCTATGTGATTCATCAATGGAAATATTAAAATGTGAATTTAACATTTATAATATGATTATTAATCATGTCCATATTAATTGTTTCTACCCCCCATTGCCCCTTGCAACAAAAACACTAAAAGGACACATTTATAAGATTAGTGATTTTATCCTAAGTACTAAATCATCAGCACTTAGCATAGTACCTAGATCATAAAGGTATTCCATAAATATAAGAAAGAGGTAGTTAGAGCACATATAAATCAGCTTTTACTGTTGTTGGCTGCAATTGAAGCATAGGAGATAAACCACAACAAAGATCCTGGTGTGTGTGTGTGTGTGTGTGTGTGTGTGTGTGAGGGTGTGTGAGGGTGTGGGTGTGATATCAAAACAAGTTGAGGAAGAACTCAAGGGAGATAGTATCAATCAAACCACATTTCCCTATCAGAATTTAATTCCATAGTAACAACTACTATGTCCAAGAATGCTGGTTCTCCAACTTCTGATCTTGTTGAAATCTACAGAGGAAAAGAGGACAAAAAATGAACTTAAGCAGAAGTGTGCTGTGACTTAGAGTGGTAGAAGCATTACCCCTAAGTAAAAGAGCTCAGGAACAGTGCCCAGGCCCTGAGTTCAAGCCCCATGACTGACAAAAAAGCAAAACAAAACAAATGGATGTAGGCTGATCAGGGGGCATTTAACACATCTCAAATGATCTCTCCCAACCCTCTTCTTGACCCTGACATCTCCCACTATTGATGCTTCTGAGTCTATCTCTTGTTTTGCCCAGCTCTGACATTCCTGGCAGTCACGACTGTAAACAGAGAGGCAAATTCAGAGGAACACCTGTCAGAGTTGTCTGTTTGGATGCATTTTCTAAAATTTGAAAGGAGATGCTAAAGGAAAATGCTAACAATATCCAGAGAAAGCTCAGTTAAGTCAATCTCAAGTAAAACCAATGCTTTACAATAAGAACTATATTAAAAAATAAGAGCCACTTAAAATCAGACATAAAGCTCTGATTATTTTCTCAAGAAATATGGTAAAAAAAAGATTTCCAGACTTCAAATATTAGCTAGAGCACTAGTGCAAGTCTCCCTCAGAACTTCCCTTATTTAGAGTGAAAAATGAAACACCACCCATTTTCCTTTATCAATCAATCTCTGCCTTAATTGGGCTGTTATAATAATAATAATAATCCATAACAGCATAGATATCATACATATTTCCCATTTTCACACACTTCTCAAAATGGGCTAAGCCTGTGTCATTTGTTGAACTTCATCTAATCATTCTCCCTTATTGAATAGTTACAAAAAGAAGTCCTGGGACTTGAACTCAGATTGTGGGCCCTGTCCCTGAGCTTTTAAGCTCAAAGCTTGTACTCTACCACTTGGACCACACTTCCACTTCTGGCTTTTGGGTTGTTAATCAGAGATAAGAGTTCAAGGGACCTTCCTACCTGGGCTGGCTTTGAACTGTGATCTTCAGATCTCAGCCTTCTAAGAAGCTAGAATTAGAGGTATGAGCCACTGTTTGTCTAGCATTAACCGTGATTAAGGTGACCAAATAATCAAACAAACAACAAAAAAGCCAAATTGCTATATTCTATTTTAGTGCATGTATTCTAAAATAAAAACACTTTGTAAGTTAATATAATATTTTAGAAACTCCCTTTCCATTTGCTTCCTCATTTCTCTGCTCTGATCTATGAAGATTAAACCATACCTGGGTAGCTTATACGTGAAAATTTTTAATTTTTCCTGTTTTGTTTTTGTTTAAACCACACAGACGTATACAACTTCATAGAACGTACTCTTGTCAAGGTCCTTAGTGAACTTGGGCTGTTAAATTTAATTAAAATCAGGGACTGGGAATGTGCCTTCGTGATAGAATGCTTGTTTAGCATGCATGAAACCCTGGGTTCAATTCCTCAGTACCACATACACAGAAAAGGCTAGAAGTGTCACTGTGGTTCAAGAGGTAGAGTGCTATCCTTGAGCAAAAAGAAGCTCAGGAACAGTGCCCAAGCCCTGAGTTCAAGCCCCAGGACTGGCAAACAACAACAAATGGTTAAAATAATCTACCTCTGATCTTCTGGCACCTTTTAGAACACTGGTCAGTTGATGATTCTCTCATCCTTGAACCTCTTCTTGTTAACTTTCTCTATTACATTCTTCTCATTTTCCCCTTGTTAGTCCTGCCTATACTCATTCAAATTTACTGGTTCTTCTCATGGTCTGGCCTTCTGTATGACCTAGGCCCAGTCCTTGAACTTCTTCTTTTCTTCTCTCTTCAAATTAGCTCTTTTGGTGATCCAATTCTGTCATGCATACTTTGATAACTCTCTAATTAATATCCTAAGCCTGGCCCTCTTTCCTATTCCTGAACCCCAGATTTGTGTATCTAACAGCCTTCTCAGCATTTCATAGGATATCTATTAAGTAAATTAACTTAGACATGTGCAAAAATGAAAATGAACTCCTGGCCTTGTTTACTAGCTTCTCACAGCTCCCTCCAGCCTACTTTTCTCTTCATGTGTTTTTAATTGACATTCATACTTCCAGTTTCTCAGACCAAATTACTATTAATCTCTTTCCTCAAACACCTCACCTCAAATCTGTCAAGTTCCCTTGAATCTACTTTCAAAACATATCCCTCGGCTGACCTCTCTATTTTACCACCTTGCCTTTTATTTTGGGAGAGGGTAGAGAAGAAGAAGAAGAAGGAAGTGGGGAGTGGGGAGTGGGAAGAGGCAGGGAGGGGAGAGGGAGGGTGGGATGAGGTGATTTTGGAGCCTGGAGTGCTATAAGTAGCTGTAATTTTAAATATTCAGGAGGTGGAGATCAGGAAATCATGGTTTGAAGCCAGCCCAGGTAGAAGAAGTTTGCAAAATTCCATCTCACTCAAGACTGGACAAAGTGGCTTATTCCTGTTAACCTTGCTGCCAGGGAAGAAGCACAATGTCTGGGCTGGTTACAGTGGTCTGTGCCTGTAATCTCCAGGGACTCAAGGATGCATAAGCAAGAGGATCACTTTCCAGGTAGCCGTTCCTGCCAGCAAGCATGAAATTCAATTCCTAGTACCTAAATTCAGCTCCTAAATTCAATTCCCAGAACCACCAAAATAAAAAAAAAGAAACAAAATGTAGAGGTGAAAGCAGTCACAGCCAGGTGGAAGAAAATGAAGTTGCATGTCAAGAACATTAAGTTTCCTGTTCCTAAGAGGAGCCTCTGACAAACCAAGGAGAGCATCCATAAGGGAGTCAACTGTAAAATTCCTAGCAAACTCAGAGAGCCAGTGTGTCTAAGCATAACACCAGTCAAGAAGAAATAAATTCCTGTTCCAGTTACCACTTCTTCTTTCCCTCATCCTCATTATGATGGAGTTCCTAAACCACTCCATAAGTCAGGCAATGAAGAAGAAACACTATAAAAAGGAAAAAAGAAAAAAACTCACTGACATCCTCAAAGGGATGGTGTAACCCCAGCAGGACCCTGTTACAGAAGTGGGCAGCCAGATTTAGTCTTTGTGTTCTTTGGCACTAGAAAAACCTAATTTATCAGTTACAGATGTTTGAGTATTAGTGACCCTAAAGTTTTAGGCAAGAGTTGACTATAAAATCCCTGGAGACTCGGTGGGTATTCTTTTACACGCTGGGGCTAAGGGTAAAGTAGTCCTAGTTAAAACAATTAGATAGATAGTTGGCTACACATATGTGGGCCTGCATGGGCTGCCAGTGTCAGATATCTTCCAAATTAATTCTGAGATGATGAGCATAGGCAAATAGTGTAGTAGTGTCCTTGAAAATAGTAAATGTTCACCTTTTAACCTAGGCTTGCTAATCATAGTCCCATACTTTCATATCTCATTAAGATCCTGGAAATTACAGGATTCATCAAGAATATTATTTTAACTATTACAGTTCAGGACTATGAGAGCTCTTGACAGCATCAATGTCTTTTCTCAAGCCTTGCTTGTTACACTTGCACAGGTGTTTTCTACAGAGGAGTGACAGAAAAAAATGAACAGATTCCTGAATGTTGTTGGCAATCACACATTTCTGATTAGGAATTAGAAAGTTATATTGTGGAAAATTAATCAATCTATATACCTATGACCTAGAGAATTTTGAATTTACATTTGAACAGTTTATTAGAATCATGTTTTTTAATGCTGTATTACTACAAAGCAAAAAATGAATGTCATAAAAAATAAAGGACAGAGTACATTACTGTCAGCATACTATACAGTTTGACTTTACTGGCTTGTTTTTTGTTATTATATTTTTAATCAAAAAGAAAGATCAATTGAGTTGACCTCCTATGCAGAGATTGTCATGAAAACATGACTTGATCTGGTATCATATACAACAATCCAGAATATATTCTTTCCCAGTACTTGAATACAAGCTTAGTATAAATATGAGATCTAATCAGATTCTCTGATTTGTAACTGATACCTTGTCATTATGGGAAAAATGTCTACATCTAAAATACTAATGAGTACTGGAATTTCCAGCCTGCTAAATTTCTTAGGATTCAGTTAAAATTAAATACTAACAAGGATTTCCCTATTTGGAAATCATTTCCTCTCATAAATAATCCTTATATCTTATTTTATTTTATTCATATTTTTGTGCTGATACTGGGGCTTGAACTCAGCCTTGTGCTCTCACATGACTTTTTTTGCTCAAGACTGGTACTCTACCACTTGAGCCAAACCTGCACTCCCCAGCTTTTAGTTGGAGATAAGATTCTATTGGGTTTATCTGTCCCGGATGATTTTGAATTATGATTTCCAGATCTCATCCTTCCGAGTAGCTAGGATTACCAAAAATACTGTTATTTTAATTATGATTTCTCTCTTCAATAAACTTCAAATAACATTCCCATAGCAAATTCATGCATAAAATTTAACTTTTTGCCTGGCATTGGTGGCTCACACTGTAATCCCAGCTGCTCATAAGGCTGAGATCTGATGATCATAGTTCAAAGCCAGCCTAGGCAGGAAAGGCTATGATACTCTTATCTCCAATTAGCCACAAAAATCCAGAAGTGGAGCTGTGGCCATAAATGTTAGAATACTAGATCATGAACAGCTACTAAGTCCAGGACTGGACACACACACACACACACACACACACACACACACACACACACACACTGTTTTTAGTTAATTTATTTCTTTCCATTTTATATTTTATTTATGTATTTATTCCATATTGAGATTCCACTGTAAACAAGGCATTGTTTTGTAACTTTTTGTCAGTAAATGATTTGTCTTAGTCACAAAACTATAATTATTGTCTAATTCCACTTAAAGTACTTATCTAAAATAGTTAAATTCATAGAAGCAGAGAAGAAAATGGTAGTTGTCAAAAGCCAGCAAAAGAAGGAAAGAGGATTTTTTTCCCAATAGATACAAAGTTTCTGTTATATAAGATGAATAAATTCTTTCAATTTACTATACAAAATAGTACTCAGAGTTAACAAATCACTATTGTGTATTTCAAAATTTTCAGAATATAACTCTTACATTGTGTTTGTACAAAAATTTCACAAACGAACACAGGAAGCCAGTTGTCCTGGTGCATGTAATCCCAGCCCTTGAAAGACTGAAGCAGACGAGTAGGACTTTAAGACATAGTGAAACAATGAATCATTGTTTAAGAAAAATAAAAATAAAGTAAAAATAAAGCAGGAATCACAGAATCGCAGACATATGAATTCATTCAAATGCATCAAGATAAATATGTTAAAGGTAAAATATTTTGTAATTCAGATATATCTCAACAAAGTGAAGAGTACATTTAACTTAAAAATCGAAATGATTCAGACTTTCCTTGTCAACATCGACCTCTGTCGTTTTCTTTCTAACTGCACCAAATTCCTGGACACACTTGATTTTATTTTGTTGAATCATAATGTAGGGTGGAGGCTGCCTCTAATCTTTGCTAAAGTGGTCTTCAGTAAGTATTCTTATTTACATGTCCTTGAACACACTTATGGAAACATACTTACAGAAGAGAATTAAAAAGAGGGATTTCAAGAGTTTTGGTCCTGAGTTTCTGTGCTGTAAACTTCAGGAGATAATGCCCAAATCCACTCCTCACCAACTTAACTGGACTGTTTCCCCACTAAAGTTATGAGCACCTCTAAAAGGGCCTTTTGTTTCGGTTTCCAAGTCATACACTTGTATGATCCTCCACTTGAATGTGGGTTAGCAGACAGAATATCTCAATGATGGAATGTTACAAATTTAAATAGACGACGAGTCTCACCAGAGGCTCTCTTTCTCCATTACCCTACTTTACCTCTCTTCAGAAAGGTAGGGAACCAGACAACATAATGCATGCATGCCGTGTATGGCGACATCAATGTGCCATGGCAAAGAAGGAAAACACTTAGTTCAACTATTCACGAAGACCTAATGTCTTAACCATTACCTCATGAGAGGGTTTGGATGGTACCCTCACAACTGAGCCCTCAGATGATTTCAGCTCTAGCCAGCTACTTGACTGAAATCCCAGGGGAGGTCTTGAGTCAGAAATATCTAGCTAAACACCTCTGCTTTATTCTCCCAGGCATATACAGAGGGGTTGGAATTGGTTATAACCCCTTGATTTTCACCATCCACTTAGGTTTTCTACCGACCTATTGTGAATACTAACAAGGTTGACATCTACATTTGTGTGTTTACAGTGTGTCTTTAAATCCTTTGTCCTTTTCTATTGGCTTTATATTTGGTCTTTTTTATTTTGTTGTTGTTGCTGTTGGTCCTGGGGCTTGAACTCGGGGCCTGGGCGCTGTCCTTGCACTCTTCAGCTCAAGGCGAGCGCTCTACCGCTTGAGCCATAGCGCCACTTCCATATTTGGTCTTTTTGTTGGTGACAATTTACAAAGTTTCCAGTGTATTTACATACTAATACTTTATCTTTCATAGGTAGCGCAAATATTTTTCCTGTGTTTAAAAATACATAATTTAAAACCTATATATAATCAGATATACAGACGATGCCCTTCTTATTTTCTAGGTTTGTAATATAATTAGAAAGGCATTTTAATTTTAAGATGTTTAATGTTTTCATTATTCTAAGAATTTAGGAACCAGTTTTCTATTTACCTGTTTAATATACCTGCAGCAAGGTTGTTTTGTCATTGTTGTTCTTGGTTGTGGGACTTGAACTCAGGGCCTGGGCACTGTTCGTTACCTTTTTCTTTTTCTCTCAGGTCAAGTACCCTACCACTTAAAGCCACAGCTCTACTTCGAGTTTTAGGGAGGTTAATTGGAGATAAGAGTCTCATGGACTTTCCTGCCTGGACTGGCTTCAAACCAAGACCCTCAGATCTCAGCCTCCCGAGTAGCTAGGATTTCAGGCTTGAGTCACCTGTGCCAGGCGCAATAAGCTTTTTTAAAATTTTATTGTTAAGATGTTGTACAGAAGGGTTACAGTTACATCAGTAAGGCAATGAGTACATTACTTGTCAATCATTGTTACCCCTTCCTTTGTTGTCCCACTATCCTTTCCCCCCCCCACCTCTTTCCCCTTACCTTCTACCCTCTTCCCATCCAAAGTTGTAAGGTTCATTTCCACCATATTATCCTGTGGGTATCCTTGTTGCAATGGGTCATCCTGTGTCCTTGTTTTAGCATTTTGCTATTCCCCTTCCCCTCCCTAGATTAAACAAATGTATATCCAAGGGTACCAAAATCAAGTACAGTGACTACAGGGGAGATGTCATAGGGGAAAGAACACATGATGAAGCAACAACAAGAAAAAAAATAAAATCAGATGCTACATTTAAAACAAGAACAATAAAGACAGACCTCTTGTGTCCTTATCTGGGAGTTCATTTCATTTCTCATCTTATATGGTCATATAAACATGGCTTTTGAGCTTTTCAGCTCATCTGATAAGGTTATCCTATATGTATACTAATTATTGCAAATAAGGGTATCCATGAGACTTAAATTTCTTTGGGCCTGGCTTACTTCACTTAATAAGATTTTTCCCAAGTCTTTCCATTTCCTAACAAATGGGGCAGTATCATTCTTTCTGATGGAAGCATAGAATTCCTTTGCATGTATGTACCACATTTTCTTGATCCACTTATCTACTGAGGGGCATACCCATCAATATCCCAACCTCCTTCTTCAATGAAATAGGAGAAGCAGCTCAAAAATTCATATGCAATAATAAAAGAACCCGAATAGCAAAAATAATCGTTAACAGAATAAACAGTGCTGGAGGAATAACAATACCAGAGTTCAACCTCTACTACAAAGCCACAATAATCAAAACAGCTTGGTATTGGCATAAGAACAGACCTAAGGACCAATGGGAGAGAGCTGAAGACCCAGAAATGAACCCACAGACCTATAGCCACTTAATCCTCAATAAGGGAGCTAAAACAATAGAATGGAAGAAAGACAGCCTCTTCAGTAATGGTGCTGGCAAAATTGGTTAAACACTGGTAGAAAATGAAAATTAGATCCTTATATATCACCCCGCACCAGAATCAACTCGAAATGGATCAAAGAACTTAAAAGTAAAAGCATACACCCTAAAAAATATAGGAAAAAATATAGAAAAAAGATAAAATCACATGGTACATTTAAAACAAGAACAATAAAGACAGACCTCTTGTGTACATATCTAAAAATAGGAGAAACTCAAGGCCTCCTTGGCACAGGCTGAAATTTTCTTAATTAAGACCCAGAAACAAAACAACTCAAAGAAAGTTTGGACAAATGGGATTGCATGAAACTGCAGAGCTTCTGAATGGCAAAAGACATAGCTAGTGAGATCAATAGAAAGCCCACAGACTGGGAGAAGATCTTCACTAGCCATACAACAGAAAAGGGCCTCATATCTAAAATATATTTAGAATTCAAAAAATTCAGTCCTCCAAAAACAAATCCACAAAGAAACAAGTGGGCTAAGACTTAAAGAAAGACAAGCAGAAAAAGTCAAAAGCTATCTACATATGACCATATAAGATGATGTTAAGCGAAATGAACCCCAAGCTAGGGACACAAGTGGTTTGTCCTTTCTTGCTATTGTTTTTTTAAACGTATTTATAATGTACTATGTGATTTTTTTTGTTTCTTTTGTATGTTCTTCCCCCATGGTATAACCCCTGTTTTCACTCTATTTGATTCTGGTGCCCTGCATCTTGTATATACATTTTTCTAATTTGGGGAAGGGAAGGAAAAACAACAAAATGCTTAAATAAGGTATAGGTTGATCCATTGCAACAATGTGACTTACAAGACACTATGTTGAAAACTAACTTTAGAACTTTGGGGGGGGGTGGCGGGGGCAGGAGTTTAGAGGTGGGAAGGGAAGGGATGGTAGGAGAAAAACAAAGGAGGAAATGTAGTCATTACCTTACTCCTGTAACTGTAACCACTCTGTACAGTAATTTTACAATCAAAACATCTCTATATATCTATCTGTATCTATATCTATACATAGAAAGACTTCTCTAAAGAGGAAATAAGAGTGGTCAATAGATACAAGAAGAAATGCTCAACTTCTCTAGCCATAAAAGAAATGCAAATAAAAACATTTCAATTCCACCTCACCCTATAATCAAAAAATCTAATAACAACAGATGCTGGAGTGGATGTGGCGAAAAGGGAACCCTACTGACTGTTGGTGGGAATGTAAACTTGTCTGGAAAGCAGTATGGAGGTTCCTCAAAAGACTCCACATAGAGTTCCTCTATGACCCAGCAATCCCACTTTTAGGCACTTATTCAAATGAACATAAACAAGCCCGTACTAAAGCTACCAGCACAACTATGTTTATCTCAGCCTTCTTCACCATTGCTAAGATATGGCAATAAGGTATTTTTAAGTGAAGTTGGAGAGAGTGATGAGTTTCCAATGGATGACATGGATGACAAAATGCCAAAATATTGAAGTGACCATAGGCTATTCCCTATTTTGTATGTCAAATCTTTTGTAGGTTGGTCCTCCTAGAAACAAATATTTCTGAATCTTATATCCTGTTTCTACTCACCGTACTGCTTATACGGTTGCAATTCTGTAGTATGTTTGGTTATCTTGTTGAACTGTTCTGTCATTGTTTTTTTTTTCCTGCAAGTATAGTCTTAGAATGTTGTGCATATCTTCCTCCATAATAAACTTAAAATCATCTCACAAATTCCTTATATAAATTATATTGATCTTTTAATTTTTAAATTAATCATAATATGTAGATAATTTAGGTAGTGTTTGACTCTTATTGAATCTTTCTTAAACAAGAGCATAGTATAACTTTCCCCTCCTTCTCACGGCTTGCTTTATGACCTTCAATAAGCTTCTATAGATTTTTTAATAGGTTTTACAAGTTTCTTGTTATACCCGATCATAAGTATTTAATGAGCTTTGTGGCTATTCTAAATGAGATCCATTTTTCTATTACACTTTAAATTGGTCATTGCGTGTGTATATAAGAAAGCTATTGATTTTTCAATATCGACTTTTTTTTTTATCTGGCTACTTTCCTAGACTCTTAGTAGTTCTGATAGTCTTTCTATTGATTTTTGTTGATTTTTCTTTTGGCAGACAATCAGTTTATCACTGTCATATGACTGTATACCTCTACTTTATTGCATGGTATGATTTCTCCAACAAATATCAACATCAGTATTAAAGCTAGGAGTCTTTTCTTACTTTTTAATTATGATAAATTACTTTACATTCATTCTCTTGGTGTCACTAGAACAAATTACCACAACCTGGGTGATTAAAACAACACAGAGGAATTATTTCCTAGTCCTGAAGGTCAGAATTGCAAATGAGTCTCATAGGATTAGTGTCAAGTGGACTTCAGAGCTGTTTCCTTCTAGAACCTCCAAGGGAGAGTTTACCCTTCCCTTGCCACTGTCAGATTCGGTAGAAACTGGCATGACTTGAATCAGAGCTTCTTCTGTGAAACACTCCAGCCTCTTGCCTCCAACATCACACCTTCTTCACTTCTGTCTAAACTCCTATTGGCAGGTAACCCAGGAAAATCTCTCCATCCCAAGATCCTTAATCACATCTTCCAATTACCATTTATCTTATGGCTAAAATGATGTACTCATAATTTCCAGAGATTCAGGGAGGGGACAGTGTTCAACCCAGCATACTTAAAACTATTTTGTATTATTTGTGAAGTTTGCTTAAGGTCTTTCATAGACATTTTTTAAATCAAGTTTTAAATTTTTACTTCTACATTTACTAAGGGTTTTTTCTTTGCATCAGTAATAAATATTGTAATGAATCAAATGATTTATGCATTCATTTTGAGATGTTTATTCACTTTCCCCTTTAATTTGTTAATGTACTAATTAAATTAATGCACATGTTTCATACTCTGAAATGCTTTCATATTCCCAGTATACACCTTTTGGGCATAATGTATTAGTTTGCTAATACATTCCTAAATTTAATTTGCAAATAGTTCAGTTATGATCATCATGTTTGTTTGTGAGTTTTCTATTACGTGCTATCTTTGTCAATTTTGATATCAGAGTAATATTACATAGCATGCTTTTGAGAAGGATTTTTATTTATATCAGTTGAAAAGCATTATATAAACGTGCACTGAATATCAGTGAAAATGGAACTGGGTAAATAAATTGAGGAGATGAATGAGGTTGGGCGTGAAGGGAAAGAATGATGACATTGATCATGATGCTTTGTACTCAAAAACTGATGTGTTGAATTAAACACATTCGCACAACTAAGAATAATAAAAAAATTATTGAACAAAGAAGTTAGCCTTATAGAGCTGCTGTTAACTTCATCTATGAAATCCCTAGAACCTGATTTCTTCCTTGTCAGGAGAGAAACTTTGACCATCTTTGCCAAGTAGCACAATTTTCTATCATCACTTTGGTAGGATTTGTGCATGTGCCCAATAATATTAAGTGTGTTAATTTTTGTAATTAAGGTCCTCAATTTGTAACAAAACTACATTTTAATTGTCTTTAGGAGTAGTATATATCTTATCATTCGTAGCTTTTTAAAATTCTAACTGGGAATGGAGATGGAAAGACTTGGACAAAATTATATTAAGTAAAGTAAGCCAGGCATAAGAAACATAGGTCCCATGGTTTCCCTTATTTGCAATAACTAGTATATATCTGAGACAAGCAGAAAAGGTCAGATAAGATGATATTAAGTGAAATGAACCTCAAGATAAGGACACAAGTGTTTTTTTCATTCTTGTTATTGTTTCTAATGTATTTATAAGGTAACAAGTGATTTTTTTTTGTTGCTTTGTATGTCCCTCCCCCATGGTATAACCCTTGTTTTCATTGTATTCGATGTTGGTATAATTTGAGGAGTGGAAGTGAAAAAAAAAATTGTTTTTACATTTTTAAAAATAAACCTTAGAGTTTAGTCTTCATTTCATTAATACCTTCTATTTTCTATGTCTGTTTTCTCTTTAGTTTATTTCTCTCTTGTTTGGGACAGGTGCTAACAATCAAACCAAAGACCTTTTCACATAATAGGCAAGCATTCTACACTATATTCCATAGTCCTGGGTTTCTAATTTTATCTCTATTATTTCCTTTTATTCCACATTTTTTGTCAATCTTCTTGTGTTCATAATTCCTTAATTTAAAATTTTTATTTTAAATAAGAATGGTGGGTCAAGATTGTAATTCCTCTTTTTAGAAGTTTGGCAGACGCCATTTCAACCAGCTGAGCTCACTGTTCAAGTCGGCCATCTTTATAGACTAAAGAAGCACAGGTAAACGAATCACACTTTAGGCCATCCTAGGAACAAAGCAAGACTTTACCTTGAGAAAACACACGAAGAAAGCTAGAGACATGACTCAAGTTTTGGAAAATCAGCCTGTCAAGCATGAGGCCTTGAGTTCAAGATCCTCAGTTTTATCCCAAGTACTGTCTTTTGTTTTCATTTTAAACTTTTTTTGTATGCTGATTTTTTTTGGGGGGGGGTCCGGTTGTGGGGCCTGAACTCTGGGTCTGGGCGCTGTCCCTTAGCTCTTCAGCTCAAGGCTAGCGCTCTACCACTTGAGCCAGAGCGCCACTTCCGGCTTTTTTCTTTTTGCTTATGTGGTGCTGAGGAATCAAACCCAGGGCCTCAGGCATGCAAGAGCGCTCTACCACTAAGCCACCTTTCAAGCCCCTGTATGCTGATTTTTAATACATTTTTATTGTAAAAATATTGTACAGAGGGGTTACAGTTACATGAGCAAGGTAATGAGTACATTTCCCATCAAGAATTGTTTAAAAAATTCAACATAGTATTTGATCAGATACCAAAGTGGTATCTTTTTTCGTGCCGCTATCTCTCAGCTCTTTTGCTCAAGGGTAGCCTTCTATTACTTGAAATATAGTCTTCCTTCTAGTTTTTCGATGGTTATTTGGATATCAGTCTCAAAGACTTTCTTGCTGGGGCTGGCTTTCAATTACAGTTCTCAGATCTCAGCCTTCTGAGTAGCTAGGATTACAGGAGTCAGGCACTGGCATCTGGCTCAAGTGGTATATTTATATTCGCCTCTCTTTACTTTTTTTTTAGATAAAAATGTTTGTTAATTTTAGTTTAGATTCATTTCATGGTTTATTAAGAAAAATATCTTGAAGTCAACCTTTGTAGATATTTGAAACTTCTATCACATTATATTCTGGTAATATGGACTTTCTTGTTTTAGCTTTGGAATAAATTGAAGTTTTTATTAAAGCATAATTCTTTAATTATTTTATATCATCTATTTTTTCTTTGAAATAGCTATTTTCTTTCTTTCATTGTATTTACTCTATCATACATATTAAGTATAAGTGTGAATTTAACATTAAACAAAAAATAATGTGACTACAAAAAAAAGTTGAAGGGAAATTAACAACATATGCCAGTGAGAGGATATACAATATTAATAACATACATATTATGTTTAAGTTAAAAATATATGGTATTGAAAATACCTTATTGAAAGTGTATCCTAAAACAAATAAAATTGTTAATATTTGTTCTTTATATATTACTGCTTAGCATATATTTATATATTATCTTATATATATACTTTATATGTCTTTCTTTCTTTCAAATAATTTTTTATTGTGAAAATACTGTACAGAGGGATTACAATCACATGAGCAAGATAATGAGTACATTTCTTATCCAGCATTGTTGCCTTCTCCTTTGTTTTTCCCCTACTAATCCTTCCCTCCCATCTCTACTACATTCCCCTCCACCCCCCTAAAATGAACTATATGTTACTGCTTAACATATCTTTCTTTAATCTTAAAAAACAAGAAGGTTAATCAACTATGAAAGATTTAGTTGTAAAACGTCAAAAGTTCTTCAAAAAATATAACACACCCACTTATTACAAAAAGAAAAAAAATCAACATACGTAGCATGTGTCAAATAATGTATAGCTAACAAATTGATATAATTTATATTCCCTGTTTTTATTCAGTATTGTAGTTAAAGTCTTACTTAGAACAAAAAGGCAAACAGGTAGATCAGAATGAATGTGCATGGAAAGAAGGAAGAAAAGAAGGAAAGAAAAGAGGAAAGGCAGAAAGAAAGCTATTTTTCCCACTGGGCTTGCTTATAACACTTGAGCCATGCCTCTGTCTCTGCAATTTGCTGGTTATTTTACAGATGATATCCCACAGACTTTTATACCTGCGATGGTTTTGAACTGTAATCCTGGAAATCTCAGGCTCCTGAATAGCTATGATTACAATGTGAACCACTGGCACCTGTCTTAGTTTTCTTGCTCTTTTCCTTTGTGATACAGAGTTTGAACTTAGGGTCTCAAGTTTGTTTGGTGGTGGTGAGCCCCTCCTCCAGCCCAAAAGAAAACTTTTTACTTGCTTTTGCAAAACTGTCTATGTGGAAAATCTAGGAGTTTCTAAAAATAATCTGCCAGAAATAATAAATGAGTTTAGCAATGTCACAGGAACAATACATAAAAGCTAATATATTTGCATATCAACTCAAATAATTGGAAATGAAAATTTCAAATTGTATTTATCAGAGCACTCAAAGAATCATATGAATAAATTTAACAGAATTTTACAACGTCTTTATACTGAGAAGTACAAAGCATTAATAAGAGAAACTAAGGTGTATTTAAATAAATGGAAGGAAATGTCCTTTTCATGAATTATAAGAAAAAATTGGAAAGAAGCATATTTTCTCAAATCTGATTCATATATTAAACAGTAAGCATTAAAATCCCAGGAGAACATTGATTGAATAAGGTCAAGTTAAAACAACTGGAAAAAGAACAGATTAAAATATTTTAGTAATTACCTGGTTTCAAGATTTAAAATAAAAGTTTTAATTAATAATATGATATTTTCATAAAGACAAACATGTAAAGCAATGGACAGAGAAAGTCTATGAAAAACCTGCACACATCTGACTGATTTCAGTAAAGGCATATGTCACAACTGAATAATCTTTTCAAGTCCCTTCAAATTACCTTTTTAAATAAATGGTTCTAGAAGGATAGATAGTCACATGGTGGAAAAGAAAAAGAACCTTGGCCCTGTAGAGGTGTCTAAGATCTGAGTATCATGGCTCAATGCCAGCCAGGTAAAGGTTGTAAAACTGGAAGTGGACCTGTGGCTCAATGGGTAGAGTGCTACCCTTGAGAAAAAGGAGCTCAGGGACAGTCGCCAGGCCTAGAGATGGCAAAAAAGTACAAAAGAACTTTAATGGCAGCCCATATCATATCATATAGAACAATAACTAAACAAAAAAAAGACATTTTGTAACTTTTGTGTAGGCAAAACTTCTTGGTTTTTATTTAAAAACAAATAGCACCATCCACAAGTGAACAAAAAAGAATTGGAACTCAATAAAGTTAACATATTCTGCCTTTCTTTTTTTTTTTTTTTTGCTTATGTGGTGCTGGGGAATCGAACCCAGGGCCTCATACATACAAGGCAAGCACTCTACTACTGAGCCACCTTCCCAGCCCCTATTCTGCCTTTCTAAAAACGCCATCAAGCACACACACACACACACACACACACACACACACACACACATGCATATATATATATGCACACACACATACATATGGGGATATATATATATATTTATTTATTTATATAGCCCCAAAATATTTGATGATAGTACCAAGTTCCTTCAATGTGTTTCGATAGACAGTGCTAAGAAAGATGGATATACACACTCAAAAGAATGATATCTTGGGCTAGGAAGGTGGCTCAGTGGCAGGGCGTTTGCCTTGCATGCCTGAGAACCTGGGTTCGACTCCTCAGCACCACATAAGCAAAAAGAAAAAAGCTGAAAGTGGCGCTGTGGCTCAAGTGGTAGAGCGCTAGCCTTGAGCTGAAGTGCTGAGGGACAGTGCCCAGGCCCAGAGTTCAGGCCCCACGATCGGACCCCCCCACACACAAAAAATAGAATGATATCTTCTACCTTACAAACCTAGGTATGCATCTCTTGGCCTTATTTCCACTTCAGCAAATTTATCTTTAAGTCTTTAGCCCATTTATTAATCGGGCAGTTGTTTCTTTGAGGATTTGTTGTTGGAGAAATTAATTTTTTGAGTTCTAGGTATATTTTAGATATGAGAGCCTTGTCCATTGTATGGCTAGTGAAGATCTTCTCCCAATCCGTGGGCTTTCTATTGATCTTGCTAGCTATGTCCTTTGCCATGCAGAAGCTCTGCAGTTTCATGCAATCCCATTTGTCCAAATTTTCTTTGAGTTGTTGTGTTTCTGGGTCTTAATTAAGAAAATTTCAGCCTGTGCCAAGGAGACCTAGAATTTCCCCTATGCCTCCGTGTAATGTTTTCAGGGTGTCTGCTTTGACTTCAAGGTCTTTTATCCACTTGGAGTTGATTCTGGTTCAGGTGATACATAAAGATCTAGCTTTAATTTTCTACAGGTGTTTAAACAATTTTGCCAGCACCATTTACTAAAGAGGCTGTCTTTCTTCCATTCTATTGTTTTAGCTCCCTTGTCGAAGATTAAGTGGCTATAGGTCTGTAGGTTCATTTTTGGGTTTTCAATTCTATTCCATTGGTCCTGAGGTCTGTTCTTGTGCCAGTACCAAGCTGTTTTGATTACTATGGCTTTGTAGTAGAGTTTGAAGTTTGGTATTGATATTCCTCTAGCAATGTCCTTTCTGCTAAGGATTATTTTTGATATTCAGGTTCTTTTATTGATACACATGAATTTTGGGACAGCTTCTTCTATTTCATTAAATCATGAGGTTGGGATATTGCTAGGTATCCCATTGAATTTGTAGATAGCCTTTGACAGTATTGCCATTTTCATACTAATCCTTCCAATCCAGGAGCATGGGAGGTTTCTCCACTTCCTAGTTGTGCTTTAATTTCTTTTTTTCTGGTGTTTAAAGTTCATCATAGAGGTCCTGCACTTCTTTAGTTAACTACTAGGTACTTTATTTTTTTTGGAGCTAATACAAAAGGAGTTGCTTTCCTGATTTCAGCACTGCTCTTCTCATTGTTGGCATACAGAAAAGCCATTGATTTTTGAGGATTAATTTTATACCTTCCTACTTTTCCAAAGTTTCAAATCAGCTTGAGTAACTTGGGAGTGGAGTCCATAGGGTTCTTTAAATACAAGATCAGGTCATCTGCAAAGATGGAGAGTTTTACTTCATCTTTCCCTATTTGGATCCCGTTTATGTTTGCATCTTGTCTTATAGCTGTAGCTAGGCATTCTAATACAAAATTGAAGAAAAGTGGAGAGGGTGGATGTCCTTGTCTCATTCCTGCACTTAGAATAAATGGCGTTTGCTTTTCACAATTAAGTGTAATGCTGGCTGTAGGTTTGTTTTACACAGCTTTTATTATATTGAGGAATGGTCCATGGATTCTTAGTTTTTCCAGAGCTTTCATCATAAAGTGGTGTTGGAACTTGTCAAATGCTTTTTCTGCATCTATTGAAATAATCATGTGATTCTAATCCTTGCTCTTGTTGATGTGATGAATTATATTAATTGATTTGAAGACATGCTCAATTTCTCTAGCCATAAAAGAAATGCAAACAAAACAACATTGAGATTCCACCTCACCCAGTTAGAATGGCTATAATCAAGAACTCTGATAACAACAGATGCTGGAGGGCATGTGGCCAAAAGGGAACCCTACTGCATTGTTGGTGGGAGTGTAAACTTGTTCAACCACTTTGGAAAGCAGTATGGAGGTTCCTCAATAGACTACACATAGAGCTCCCCTATGACCCAGCAATCCCACTTTTGGGCATTTACCCAAATGTTTACAAACAAGACCACACTAAAGCTACCAGCACAACCATGTTTATTGCAGCATTATTTACCATAGCTAAGATATGGAATCAACCTAGATGCCCCTCAGTAGATGAAAGTAGATGAATGGATCAAGAAAATGTGATAGATATATATATATATGAATTCAATGCCTCCATCCAAAAGAATGACATTGTCCTATTTGTTAGGAAATGGAAAGACTTGGAAAAAATATATATTAAGTGAAGGAAGCCAAGCCCAAAGAAACACAGGTCCCATGGTTTCCCTTATTTGCAATAACTTGTATAATCTACAACAAGCAGAAATGGTGAAAGGCTATGCATATATGACCATATAAGATGATGTTAAGTGAAATGAACCCCAAAATAGGGATCCAAGAGGTTTTTTTCTTTCTTGCTGTTGTTTTAAATACATTTATAATGTGCTATGTGATTTTTTTTGTTTCTTTTGTATGTTCATCTCCCATGGTATAACCCCTATTTTCACTCTATTTGATTCTGGTTCTCTGCATCTTGTATATACATTTTTTTTAAATTTGGTGAAGGGAAGGGAACTAACAAAATGCTGAAATAAGGATAGAGGTTGACCTATTGAAACAATGAGATTGAAGTTGAACTTTGCAACCTCTGGGCCGGTGGGAGTGAAGATGGGAGGTGGGAGGGAAGGGATGGTAGGGGAAAAACAAAGTAGGTAACAATGCTGAATAGGAAACGTACTCATTACCTTGCTCATGTAACTGTAACCCCTCTGTACAGTATCTTTACAATAAAAATATAGTAAAATAAATAAATAAATCATGTGAGAGTCTCTCAAAAAAAACCATAAGTATGCAAAAGCAATGTAAAATGAATCAATGACCAAAATATAAAAGCTAAAACCATAAAAGTCCTAGAAAAAAGTATAAAATATAGGTATTTGGATTGGAACTGAGATTTTAAGTATTGTCTCATAGTTAGACAATAAAAGAAAAATGAATAATTTGGACTTTACCAAAGTTCATACTTTGTCCATCAAAAATTATCACTGAGAAGTTAGAATAAAACTTACATAGTAGATGGAAATATTTTCCACTTTCAAATTTGATAAACGATTACTATCCAGAATGTATGAGAATTATTTTTTTTAATTTTATTTTATTTTATTTGTGAACATACTGTACAGAGGGGTTACAATTGCATGGGCAGGATAATGCGTACATTTCTTACC
>NW_012267220.1:28876130-28890018 GCF_000151885.1 Dipodomys ordii | reverse complement strand
CTCACTTGTCTAACTCTCTGTCCTGTGATGGCACACTTGGTGTGTTTCTCTGGCTTAGGACTGTTCACTGGAACTCTAAAACTGCTTTCTATGCGAGAGCTTGTTCAGATTCCAGCTTCTCCTCCGCCATCTTGTCTCCCTCTCATGTATGAGAATTATTATAATGCAATAATCAAGAGGCAAATACCACAGTTGGACATAGGCAAATGTTCAAGTAGACATTTCTTCAATGAAGATTCACTAAAAGCTAATAAGCCTAAGAAAGGACACTCAGTATCATTGATCATTAAGAAAATGTAATCCAAAACCACATGAAGATATCACTTTATACTCTCTATGATGATCATTATACAAAAATAAAAAGTGTTGGTGATATTTTAGAGCAATTAGAATTCTCTTACATTGTGGATGAGGATCTATAATGGTACAACTGGTTGAAAAACAGCTTAGTTTCTCAAAAAGTAAAACAGCTAATTATCATATGACTTCTAGATGTACACCCAGGAGAACTGAAAACACAGATTCAAACAGATACTGCAATGCAAAGTTTATTATTACGGTGTTTGTCATGGAAGCCCAAATGCAGAAACAGCTCAAGTATCTATCAATAGATGAGTGAACAAAGATGGTGCATATACACACATATCTGGAAAACAAACTGAAGTGGAAATGGCTGGAGGCATGAATCAAACAGTAGAGTGCTTTTCTGGCAGGTGCAAGGCCTGGAGTTCAAATTCTAGCAAAGTCATTGTTTAGAAAAAATAAAGGTAAGCAACAAACTGAGGGAAATAGTATTTGTTTTATTCACCAAAAATTTATATACAGAATATATGGTATACTCACAACATAATAATTAGAAGGAAAATGAAATGAGCAGATAACATTTTAAATGGACACTTCAAAAGAGGATAGATATATAAAATCTCAATTAGCACATAAAAAGCTGCTCAATTCTATAATTGTCAGTGAAGTGCAAATTAAAACCATTTCACACCTATTAGAATAACAAAAAGCAAACAGGACAATATCAAGTAATAATAAGAAATTGCAGCAATAAGAATCCATTTACTTCTGATGGAAGTGTAAAATAACACAACCATTTTGAAAAAGGTTGTCAATCACCCACAAAATTGAACATCTCATTACCACATACTCCAGAAATCCCGCACTTAGGTAGTTACCCAAAGAAAAGGAAGACATGAGTTCTCAGCAACATTTGTGTATAAGTGTTCATATCAGCTTTACTCTTATTAGTCAAAACCCAGAAACAACTCATATCTATAAACAAATGAACCGGTAATCAAACAGCTATATATTCATGCAATAAAATGATGCCTACAAACAAATGGAAGTGGAGTATTCATATATTTAGGGGCATGGATGGGCAAGTTTGAAAATCCATATGATTAAGAAAGAAATTAGATTTAAAATTGTATGCACTTCTTGATTCCATTTATATAACATTCTAGAGTCAGTCACCTTATCATCACCAAAATTTACTCAGTAGTTGTCTCAGGTAGAGGGTTGGGAGGAATGGCATGCAATCAGATGCCCCAGAGGTACATGGGAAAATAGAAAATAGTCTCAGCTGTAATTAGGAAGTTGTTTAAATTGACACATGAGTATGTCAAAGTTCAATGAACTGTATGTAATAAATATGCATCTTATTTCATATGAATTATATTCAGTGAGAGCTGAAATACATACTTAAACAAAAAAGTTACGTACAATCATTCAGAATAAAATATTTTAAGTCTAACATATATATGAAATGCAGGCAGTGGAAGCCCCTGACTCATCTTCTATGTCTGGTAATCATCAAGTTCTCTGTATCAAATACTTTTCTTCTAACACAACAAAATCCTACAAACACAAAACTGCTTTAATGTTTTCTTCTCTTCACTGAATATTAGCAAAAGAGTATCTGGTACCAGAAGTGGCAGGGAGTAGGTCAAGGTTTAAATAAAGTGGAAAAAAAATGTAGCATAGGCCTAATAAGTCTTTAGGACGTTTTTCTTTCTTCTTGTAGTTTGAGAGAAAGATAGAGTTATGAAGGTGTAACTGAACAAACAGTAGTGGAAGAAATACAACTCACCTAATGGAAACTATTCTTGAAGCCTAAGGTGACAGAGAGGCTAGAAATTACAGGACCTAGCAATTGGGGGTGGGGTGAGGGGGGACACAAACAAACAGGAGATATGAAATCATTCCATTGAGTCTTCTGTGTTAGAATCAGAGTCCAAGTAACTGGTGCTTTTCCAGTGGTAGAGTGAACTTTTGATCCTTGTTGGGGGATCCTTGTATCTATACCCTTTGTCACCTGATTTGCCATCCTCATGCTAACGGTGATTATGTTATCCCAACCATCACTGTCACATTGGCCCATGTGGGCAAATGAAATGTGGGCAAAAGTGACGATGGCCAGATATAAGCAAAGGCCTTGAGAGAAATAATATGTTTCTGCCTTTGGAAATGCTCTCTTTGCCTCTGTTATTGCCCTAAGAAGAAGGTCAGCTAACATATTCATCTAAACATTTGAGAGACACATGTACTCAACTTAGCATTTATAATGGAAGCATCCAGATAAACACAGCCCAGAAGAGCTACACCTCAGCCCACAGCTGGCATATGTGTGAAATAAATGCTTACTATTATGCCCCACTGAGATTATCTGACTGCTAGAAATTACACGGACTTCCCCACCTGAACCTGTTGTTTCAGAGTGCTTCATAATAGCCACCACAAACTGAGGAAGAGAGGGGTGAGTTAAATGCACAAAGCAGTTAGTAAATGCCCCAAACAAAATCATGACCAGTCAAGATAATTATTGTTTTATGTTCACCTGGCAGTCTCTGAAGGTAAAAGAACTCACAATCCTATTAAATTTGGAAGAAAGTAGTCTATCAATAAAATTACTAGCCTGATTTACCAAAGGCTGATTGCTCAGCTGCAAGGCAAGATGATACTCATGGGATGTAGATGAGACTGCTTGTGATCCCCAAGAAAATTGTTTATTTTCAAGGGCAATTTCAGGTATGTCCAGGCATAATAATGAAAAAGTAAGAATCTCCCAGAGATCATTTCCTCCCAGGAAATGGAATGTAGGGCACAGCACCTAGGACTTGACTTCAAGCCCTCCAACACACACACACACACACACACACACACACACACAAAGTGAATCATTTTGGGCTGAAATGTTGATTTCTGCAAAATGAATCAAGGTCACTTTCCTTGCTTGTTCAACTACTCCATTTTATACTAAATTTACATTAAATGTCTAATATTCCAGTACTGGGACTTGAACTCGGAGCCTCATGCTCTCTCTTAGATTTTTCCAACCATAGCTGGCACTCTTACTACTTGAGCCACACTTCACTTTCAACTTTCTGTTTGTAAATGGCTGATATAAGTCTTGTAGGTTTGTCTTTTCAGGCTGGTGTAGGTATCAATCTCCTGCGTAGTAGTAATAGCAGTAGATTTTAGGAGCATGGCATGGGTGCCCAGTTGAGATCTTTATATATTTTATTTTTTTATTTTTATTTTTTGCCAGTTGTGGGGCCTGAACTCTGGGCTTTGGCGCTATCCCTCAGCTCTTCAGCTCAAGGCTCTACTACTTGAGCCACACCACCACTTCTGGCTTTTTCTGCTTATCTGGTGCTGAGGAATCAAACCCAGAGCCTCATGCATGTAAGGCAAGCACTCTACCACTGAGCCAACTTCCCAGCCTGATCTTTCTAACTTAAGTAAGAAATTCTTACTTCTGAAAAACACAGGTTACAGCTTTTCTTCACTTTATTTTTTTGGAGTAGAACAAAGATTACTATTTCTCATAGCATTAGAAGTCTAAAAATGTGAGACAAAGATAAAAATCTCAGATTCAAATATTTCAGGCAATAATAGAACTTTCAGTTTTATTCTGGTCATTCCCTTTTTGTTTGCTTGTTTGGATTTTCTTTTGGCACTAGGTCCTAAACTGCCTAATATTTGTGACACATATGCTCTGCCACTTGAGCATAACCACAGCTTATTGTTCCTAAGTTATTTTTCAAATAAGGTCTTACATTATGCTCAGACCAGCTTGGCCCACAATCCTATTTATGTGGTCCTGGGATGATAAGTACAAACTTATATGCCCAGCTTTATATTCGTAAAGATGGAGTCTTGTGAACCTTTTTGCTTGTGCTGACCTAAAACAGTAATACTGTGATTTCTGAACTCTTCCTCTTAAGTAGTTTAGATTATAGGGCCACCACATCTGGTGCCCTTTCCTTTTCTATTAGAAATAGGTCTGGTTTCAGAAACACCAATTACTTGGATTTTCAGGCAAAGAAGACTAAATGTATCTTTCTCTTTCTCTCCTAAGTAAAACAACAGGAAAACATGGATAGTATATATGAATCAGTCATTAAAAAAATCCTATTGAATGTAAAGAAAAGAAGCATTATTCATGAGACCCCTGAGACCCAAGAAATTATATGATATATACTTCTAGATGTTTCTTTTGCCTCTTATTTCTCAGACTATGTTCCGGAGAAGCCAGTGACCTAAGAACACTGCCCACAGCAAACAAAATATGCTCTCCCCAACAAAGTCCTTTTAGTCAAATTACAGTTAAAGGAATATCTAAACAGAGAGAGAATTGTTAGCTATCAGTGGCCCCACTGAAGAGGAAACCCAGTCCCTGTCAGCAAAGGTCAGGTGGAAAGTCATGATTTCTATCCTCTTCAGCCTGCAAAGAGATGTCCTAGTCCCTGTATTAGCATATTAGAGAAGGCCATGGGTGTTTGGGGGAGGGGGCGGGTGGCAGGAAAGGGGGACCAGGTCTTTCACACTGATTCAGGAATAATATGGTCTCATGGAAATCATGGACTTCTTATCCATTGCTATTGTTTGGTTCTTAAATGTCTTCCCAGAGGTTCATGTGGCAAAGATGTCATAGATTTCTCATAGGAAATGACAGAGATCCTAAGGAAGTAACATAATGATTATTTCAAGGGCAGAAAGAAGGCATCCCTTAATCCCATCCCAGCAAAGAGATCCTGTAGGAAAGAAGAAGAAATCAAGATATCCTCAAATAAAGAAACACTAAAAGTGTTTGTGGTGAGGAGACCTGGTCAAAAAAGGGGCTAATGGTGTTAGTGAATCAGAAATCGAAGATAGAAAAAATAGAAGGTGTAAAAAATGGTACTAAACTGAATACATTTTCCTTCTGTCCTTGAGGTTTCTATATTATACCTCAATTGGTATATGAATTAACACATGTAGAGGAGACATCTGATCATTGTATTGCACATAGAGGAGGGTAAATGAATTTGAAGAATGGAAAGCTACTAAATTTCACTCCGAGTGGAAACTTCTTGATGCTGCAACTCTGTGGAGCTACAAGTGATAATGGCACAATGCTATTCACAAACATTTTTTTAAGAATGAGCCTACCATTCATGTGTACTATTATACTGGTTTTATTTAGTAACAAGGGGTGGGAATGTGGCTTAGTGGTAGAGTGCTGGCCTAACATGAACGAAGCCCTGGGTTTGATTCCTCAGCACCACATACACTGAAAAAGCCAGAAGTGGCACTGTGGTTGAAGTGGAGAGTTCTACCCTTGACTACTGAGAGGCTCAGAGATAGAGCCCAGACCCCATGTTCAACCTGCAGAGCCAAAACAAACAAACAAACAAAAAGATCCCTTCAAGACTGTAAGATATGCAATGGCATTTAAAAATTCTATAATACTATTTCTTTTAAGAATTCGAATGCCTGCTTATATTTAAAATTTTTCAATTTTTGAAAATATGCAAAATTAATAAAACAGCTAACTGATAAATCTGTTCAGATGTCTCTGTTTCCATTTTTAACCAACTACCGAGCAAATCTGAATTATTTTTCCATTCCTTCTACCCATTTCGTATCAAACAAATACAGACTTCAAACCTGCAGCTTCTTAGACCATCTGAGGCAATGGATTCAGAAAATTACAATTAAAAAGTTAGAATTTTAAGTATATCTACACACTATTTGTGAGACCACAGACATGATAAAGAGAACACGTTATTAGGATTTCCCCTCAATATCATGGGTAATCCCATGTAGCTCTTTAATTTTCTAATATTTAACCTCCTTTTTAATCAGAATTGAAAGGTTGGATAAATAGAAATCTTTTTTTTTAAGGAAAGCTTCAATTTTTTTTAAAGTTTTTTGGGTTCTTGGTTTGTTTTTTCCTTTTCCGTTTTTTTTTTTTAAAGTTCTTTCCTTTGTTTTCATTTTTAAAAGTTAGGGAGGCAGGGATGAGAGCTAGTGGGAGGCCTTATCAGCTGTTCCCAACCTTTCCTCTGTCACTTGTGAGTATGAGCTTTTCTCCATGAACAGCATTCCAAGGAAGCTTATGGCATGAAAGGCTCTAATCTCTTCTTCCCACGTGCCTGTCTCCCATGGAATGGAACCACCATCAGCTTAGGGGTCATAGACAAAATGCTAGAATTTCAATCAGCAAGTCCTCCAATTCTAATAGTTTTAATTCTGGTATAGTCTTCTATGTATCTCTTCTAAAACTTTCTGCAACCAGCATTCTGTTCTATATAATACAGTAAAAGCCTCAGTGTTCTCTTGGCATCCTCTGTCACCACCTCCCTCCAAGGCAGGTATCATTGCTGCCACGGTATCTCTTCTAAAATGTGAACATTACCCCCTCTCTCAAAGCCCATGCATGACTTCCTATCACCCAAAGTACAAAGTCCAAATGTTTTTCATGTTCTTTCCTATGTACTGACCCGCAAACAAAAAGAAGTTAATCTTCTTCTAAAAGTTGGGAAAAAATAGAACTTCATACCACTATTAAAAACACCAAAAGGCACTACACAGCCGCTTGAATGGGCACATTCTGACAACTACAGAAAACAGGGGCAAATCATATTCTTCAATGAGATTTACAAATAGAAACTAGACAGTTACTCTAAGTCCACAGGCAGAAAATTAAATCAAATCCTTTTCTGCCATAGATTAACTCCTACATAACTCTACATATATTTATTTCACTGGTGATGTAATTCTTAGTCCTCAGATATAGTCATATTCTAAATTATATGTTGACATCAACCATTTTCAACAGATGAAAGCTTAATACAGTGTATAAGCTTAATACAGTATATATGTATAAGCTTAATACAGTATATATGTATAAGCTTAATACAGTATATAAGCTTAATACAGTATATATGTATAAGCTTAATACAGTGTAAAGTTTTTATGAGCTGTGTATTTATTAAGTCCATAATTAGAGACAGAAAGTTATTTAATTGTGAATAAGCTCATGATACACCATCTATAAAATGCCTTGTTTCTCTTTGATTAAATGTCATCAAATAAATGAAATATTCAATTTCCTCCCAAAAGAAAAGAACTCCATTTTATTTTTAATTTCTGCAGCATTGAACAACTGGTATTACATTTACTACCCTAGTCCCCAAATAACAGGATACTACTTTCTGAATATCCATTAGAGATTAGAGAATGTCTTTAGGAAACTTGTTACTTATCTTTACCTGGGAATTCCTTACCTTTTCCTACTCAATGGCAGCAGTGTTTACCAACACATACCTTACTTTGAAGAATTACAGTATCCCATTTTCAAGGACTATGATAAGGAAAGTCAAATATTTGATGAGTAGACAGAAGGAAACCTCTTTTCACTCTCTTGTTCTCTTTCTCTCTCTTTCCTTCTCTCTTGGTCAGTAAACAAACCCAGAGAGAATAGCTTTCCAGCATGTTGAAGATTGTCTGGCAGATCATTAATCCCAGAAAAATCTCTCCAAATTTACTGATGCGTGGATTCCATTTTCAAATTTCTCATTAGTTCCTCTTTATGGATTAAATGCTGATGTTCACGAGTGAATGCACACAGCTTCAGCTGATGGATGTAATTGGGTTGTAATGGATTTTAGCTGCTGTTCCTTCTGATCTAGCCAATTTGAAATGCAGTATCAATGTATTCTCCCCATCTCTCGGTAGGGAATGAGAAATTGAAACCTACAAGATGAAATTTATCAACTTTCATAAAGTCAGCTTCAACCATCATAAAACTGTTAAACTTCTCATTATCATTCCAGTGCAGTTATTTCTTGAACTCTGGTCAGGCAGTCAAAATATTAAAGCACATTGGAATAAGTAGAGTTGATCCCTCAATATTCTGTGTGTCCTCAACATCGATTTTGGTGCTGTAAATATTACCAAGTGAAGATGACATAAACATAGCAAAATTTAACACCAGAATCATAAAATGACAAGAAAAGATTTAAAGGTTGCAAAACCTTCTGCAATTTTATATTTAAAACATGATTTGCACTTACACTAGGTTTGATAACGAAGATTGCATGTTTCAAAGTCACAAAAATTGCCACTGAGCTGTTCTTCTGGCATATTCTAATGTCTAGCTGGTGATCCATGAAGGACATAGTTTAGGGGATGCCCAGGAAATTGTTCTGTCACAGTCAACTTTCACTTTCCACACTATGGGTCCAAGTCATAACCAGTAGTTTCCTTTGATTCTATATTCATAAGCACTCTATAACTCAGTGAGATCCAGATTCTAATTGACTTGAAATAGACTGAATTTTTCTTTTATCTTTTATCTTTAATGAGATACAAAAAAGTAAAATGTAAAAAAACATCAAGTCTATTAAGAATTCCAGAAAAGAGTATCATGGGAGAACAATTTTCTATTCCTAACTTCCTTAAATCCTTTTAAATTCATGCTGAAATTCCAGGTTCTCATACAATTCTAAAGTTTTCTTAAATAATTCAATGATTATTATAAAATACCACTAGACATTTATGCATCACTTCTGTTTTATATTTAAGTGGTATCTTATCAGTGATAAAGTTAGAATATATAGGTATCAGTGATAAAATTAGAATATATAGGTATCGGTGATAAAATTAGAATTTATAGGCTAGATAAAAAAGATAGGGAAGATAATTAGGTCTTCTCAATTGTGCTTTGAATTTATGCAGTATTTTCTTTGTATTGTGCATTGAACCAAACTATACAAACACAAGTATTTCTTGAGTTCATAAAAAGTGGCCAGCTGAAATTATATACTTGTGTGAAAATAGCAAGGATTAATATCATATTTGCTTTTCATAAATAATACTAATTGGCACACACATTCCATTTAGCATCTTCAAAGTACTTGACAAATATTAAGTAATTAATTAATTAAACAGAAGACCATGATGAGCTTAATTGGAATTTCTCTAAGGACCAGCAATACTTCTTGGGTCATGTTAGTTTTGAAATAACAAGAATAACCTTTCTTGTGATATTTGACTGTCAGTTTGAGCCCGGAAAGTACCTGGGTGCATGACAATTAGATGTTTTTAAAAAGGTCAATTGGATTTTTTGTAACCTCCAAAGTGAGAGGTTAAATTTCTCCTCTCTTTTCTCTCTATTTCTCTTTGTTACTTTCTCTGTCTCTCTGTCTCTGTCTCTGTCTCTCTGTTGGTCTCCACTCCCCTCTTCTGTTGCCTTTCGTGCGCTCATACACGAGAACACAACTAGTTTATTCTAACAAGTATAAATCTTCCCTCCCACCCAAGAGACCAAGTCCAGAACCAAATTTATTATAAATTATAGTACTGTTCAAACATATCATTTTATTGTATTAATCAAACCTACATCGAAAGAGGACATGTTAAAAAGGTAACTAGATTTACTCCTATATATTAATAGTAAAGCCAGTAGTTATGTTCTATGAAGACAACATTTTCTTCTGATCCATAGGGGAAAATATTAACTCAGAGTAGTAAGAGATTTGTTGTCTGCAAAAAAGCAGTCCCTCCTCTTACAAGAAAGTAAACTTTAGGTTCCTTATTGCTCATTGTTTTTATTTACTTCTATCCAAAAGATTTAAAATAGAATAATCTTCCTAAACTGTCTTTATTTTATTTTGTAAGTCATGGGGCTTCAACTCTGGGTCTGGGCACTGTTCCTGAGCTCTTCAACTCAAGGCAAGCACTCTACCACTTGAGCCATAGTGCCACTTCCAGTTTTCTGGTGGTTTATTGGAGCTAAGGGTCTCATGAACTTTCCTGACCGGGCTGGCTTTGAACTGCGATCCTTGGATATCAGCTTCCTGAGTAGATTGGATTACAGGAGTAAGCCACTGGCATTTGGCTTCTTAAACTTTCTAAAGCACCTCAAATCAAACATACATGACAAAAGTCAGAGAAGAAATGCATATGAATTTTCCTAACTATTCTGTGAACCTCATGCTGCTCAACTGTGAGGTGAGTTCCCCAAGGTGACTCACAGCAGATCTTCCCTTAAGTGCAACAAAAACATTTCAAAGAGAAGAGGGTGGAGAAGTCTACGATACGTGAAACAGATCCTTTAATGCAATCATAATTCAGACAAATTTTGAGTTTACCTTTTTAAACAGTACTTTTATTACTTTGAATCCAATTCAACAGTAGATATTCATCAATTATTGTGATTAAAAAGTGTTATCTTCAAGGGAGATGTCAAATAATGTAATTCCTTAGAAAGCCAAAATCAAAGTTCAGCAAAATAAAACACCAGGAAGCGGGTACTCAAAGGGGGATGGTAGGGCCAAAGGGAAATGGTTAGTCAAATAAAGAGAGGAGGGGGAAACTAGTCAAGAATCCAACATATATCTTTAAAAACATTTAGAGTGAGGGAAGGGTTATGGGTAGGAAAGGGATGGTTGAAAATGTTGAAATGGGTGACATTGGTCAAGATATATTGTAGTCATAAACTGCTTTGTTAAGTGGCAACTCCTTTGTACAACTACTTAAAGCTAATAATTTATTTTAATATTTAGAGAAAGAAAAGAAAAAAGAAACCTCAAACACAGTGAGGGGGGGGTAGTGTTATTTAGCCTCATTGATTTGTGGACAAGTTGAATTGAGCTGTTTCTGAAAATTAATTACCTTGCTCCAAAGGCAAATATGTTCTATTACAGTAGAAATAATTGAATGAAAATGTTTTCAGTGTTCTGCGAACAACTCCCAAAGAGACATTCCAAAGAAAAAATTACTTAAAGTTTAGGCAAGTTTAGATTTTGATTTATTAGAAAAGGGGTGAATTTCTATATAATTATTGTCATATAGTTTTAATTCTCAAGCTGATAATCTTTCAAAAATTACTTCATTGTATGTAATTTTCTTTCTTACCTCAGTGATATCAAGAGTTGGTTTGCGGAACTAGCTCTGTATCCAATGCAGAGATCTGCATCTAACGGCTAAGATCCAGTGGTCCATTACTTTCAATTATAATCTTTGACAATGAAACTTGCTTATTAAGCTCTTTTTTTAAAATGTAACTCCATTGTCTCTGATTTTTATATACTTAAAAGTAGTTCTTATAAATGTGTTAGAAACAATCGCCTGAAATAAAAAAAATTGAATATATATCTTAGGGTTTATTTCTCTAACATCAACTTATCTGAACTGGCTTTAGTGTCTAGTCTTAAGCAGGCTTTCAAGAAATGTTGGAGTATTCTATTTCCTGGAAGATGGTAGAATTTTTGAAATTTTATTTTAGTTCAAAAGGTGCTCTTACTTTGAATCTATCCTCTTTTATTTTAAATTAGATTCAGCCTGCAAAAATAGAAAATATTCTTTTGTCCTTAAAACATAGATGCCCTATAGCCAAAAGTGTTGATAGTTTGCCTGAGCAACTGGAGTAGTGAATTTTTAAGGAATGGTTACAGCTTCTACTCTATCTAGACTACATTGAATCTAGTGTGTAGATTAATATGTCCATTGATTCTTTTGCCTTTGCTCAGTGCTATGGATGCTGCAGTTTGGGTGAGATAGAAAAGATCTTTTCCTTTCCAAAGTGCACCTTATAGTTGAAAAAGACAAATGAATAAGAGTGAGCAAATAAACAAGAAAAATCCACAAAGGTTTAAGCACTCCTAGAAGGCAACACAGTAAGACAGAGAGTAGCAGATGCCCTGAAAATATTACAAGAAGGGATAGGGGATACATTAAGCTTCTTGGCACAGGTCAAAACTTCCTATATAAAGATCTAGAAACACAACAAATCAATGAAAGGCTGGATAATTGGGGCTACATTAAACTGCAGAGCTTGGAAGTGGCGCTGTAGCTCAAGTGGTAGAACGCTCGCCTTGAGCTGAAGAGCTGAGGGACAGTGCCCAGGCCCAGAGTTCAAGCCCCACGACCGACAAAAAAAATAAAATAAAATAAAAATAAACTGCAGAGCTTCTGCATGGCAAACTAGCACATAACTAGTAAGATAAATGGAAAGCCCACAGCTATGGGAGAAGATCTTCACTAGCTATACAACAGACAAGGGCCTCATACCAAAAATACAGTTCTGGGTTTTCTGATACTTTCTGTGTCTATAAACTAATAAGATTAGAAAATTTCTCTAATAAGTTGTCCACTAGTAAAGATAAACATATAACGAGAACAAGGAAATGGAAAAAAGCAAAAGAAAGTAGGAATAGATATACCCCTATCAGGTAAATTAAACTATAAGTAAAATAAATAAATAAGATCTCGTTGTAAATAAATAAAAGATAATTCAACTTATTGTTTAATTTTTTCAAAAAGGTTTAATTCAGCAAGAAAATGTAATCTATGTATAAGTCTATATGCATATATAGATACAAATACATATCTATCTATCTCTAACATCAGAGTGACCAACCATTAAAAGTAAATATCATTTGATCTAAAGGAGAGGTAGACTCAAATTGTTGTGGATTTCAACTTCTGACTTCATTAGTCAACAAATTACCCACAGACAAAATACACAAGCAAAATTAACATTTAAATTATGCTATAGACTGAAAAAACCCAGGACATGTTTAGAGTTCATTTCATACAAAAATGTGACAAGTCCAATGTTATTGACTCATGCCTATAATCCTAGCTGTTCATGAGGCTGAGATTGGATAATTTTCATTTGAAGACAGCCCATGCAGAAAAGACATTAATACTTCAGCTCCAAAATAACCATCAAAATGAAGAACTAGAGTCCAGGCTTACAAGGTAGAGTGCCAGCCAAGCAAGTTAGCAAGCTGAGTAATAGTGAGACCTTGAGTTCAAACCACAATACTGCAAAAAAAAAAAAAAACCAAAACAAAATGAATTTTTACCAAACACATTCTTGCCATTAACACATAGAATATTCTCTAAAACATACCATGTTTTAAAATTCCAAAATATTGAGATCAAAGCTGGTGCCAGTTGTTCATGCCTATAATACTAGCTATTCAAGAGACTGAGATCTGAAGATCACTGTTGGAAGCCACCCCAGCCAGGAAAGGCTGTGAAACTCTTTTCTCTAATAAATTCAGAAAAAGCCAGAAGTAGCACCGTGGCTCAAATGGTAGACCACTAGCTTTGAGCTAAAGTAGCTCACAGACAGATCTGAGGCCCAGAGTTCAAGCTCCAGGACCAGAATAGAAAAAAATTGAAATTATAGTTGCCTTTTCTCTGTCCATAGTGGAATAATACCAACAAGAGTATGCATAAATTGATGAAATGTACCTAACATTTTCCTCAACAATAAGAAGGTTTTTGAAGAAATTTTCTCAAAACAACAAGAAAATCCTCACCCAGATGTATGAGATGTAGCAAGCCAATAGGAGGAGATTTTATAACAATAAGTGCCTACAATTGTAAAAGAAAAAAAAGTGTTTTCAAATAAAGAACCTAATAATAAAATTTAAAGAAAGGGTAAGGCAAAACCAAACCTAATACTAAATGAGTAGATGGTAACAAATATCAGTAATAAAGCAGAAATAAACAAAATGTACTAAGAATCAAAGAAATTAACATTTATTTTAGTAGTAAAGATGACAAAAATTTACATAGACTAACAAAAAAAAAAGAT
>NW_012267220.1:28868565-28870906 GCF_000151885.1 Dipodomys ordii | reverse complement strand
GTTATAATATGGTAGATGCATATCCCATCTTTGTAAACTTTCATTCCTTCAGAGCCTGTGAATGTCTGCACAATTGTGGTCAGTACTTCCTGAGCACCCAGTGTATCTTCATTAATTTGTATGCGTTCCATTATGAGCCTGTGTTGCTGAGAATCACATCCTCCTTTTTTTCCCCTCTAATCCTGCTCTCCACACAACTCAAAAATTCCTAAACTAATTATCCAACTCCATCCAATACAGACTCTGATACTCATAGTTATATTCTCTTTATTATAAGGCTCTTCAGTCCTGCTTCAAAGGCAGTTAAAAGATTGGCAGGAACACAAGATTATACTTCAAGGACACTTTGCATTCAGTTCTTTTTAATGCTCCTCAGCACTGAACCTGATGTTCTTATCTATCTAGATTAGGTAAAATTAAACAATTCTTTTAAACAACATTTAGATATTGTTTTCTACCATTAAGAAAAAAAGATTAAAAGGAATCAATGTGAATTTTCAATATATTTAGCTAGTAAAAATGTAGAAAATTCCAAAATGATATGAGAATCTGTCTTTCAACTTCTTACTTTCTATTTAATTTATGGACAGTCTACTTTTCTGGTAAAAGAAAAAGAAATTTTAAAGGAAGGTACATAAACAATTGTTTTCAGATTTCAGAAACTTTCCAAGGTACTGCAGTATCAAGAGTACTATATCGTGACTGAATTAGATAATTCACTTGCCCAAAGCATATGTTGTATCACATATAGAGTTATGCCCAAAGTACAGCCCACAAGCTCTATTTCCTGAACTACTAAAATGTTTATATTCAGTTCACATAAATTTAGATTTCAAAATAACACAGAGATACAGTCCTTTATGATCAGTGAAGAAAGAAAAATTACCAAAAGTCATGATCAAAGTTGCCTATCATTGGTTCTGATTATCTCATCATAGGCTGCACTCCTGGCCCTTTAAGATATGAGATCAAGCCAGCATAGATATTCAGAAAAAAAGCTAGCATAGATATTCAAGAGAAGATTTAGTTCCAAATCACAACAGAATGTTGGATGACACTGACTGACCTTTCATCCATGGAACTTATATTCTAATGGGGAAAGATAATTAACAGTAAATAATGCAAATCAGTTAAATTTAATCATATATTAGAATACACATGTAGCCAGCTACCAGTGGCTCAGTCCTGTGATCTTAGTGACTCAAGAGACTGAAATCCCAGGATCACAATTTAGAGTCAGTTCAGGCAGAAACATCCTATGAGCCTCCCCTCTTCAACCAGCAAAAAGCCAAAAGTAGAGGCTTGACTCAAGTAGCTAAGGGAGAGTGCCCTGAGTTCAATTCTCAAATAAAATATTAATAAATGTTAATAAAATATAATAAACATTAAGCAAGGCATCACTTAGTAAAGAGGACTGAGGATGACAGGGGCTGCCTCATGAATATGTAACGGCAAATCCAGTCTAGGAGACGCCAAGGAAAAGCCCATTGGGTATCCAGGAGAAGGGAATTTTAGGCAGCATGAAGACTATGACTCATTCACACCGTGGGTGGTGTACACTCCTTACAACTTGACACAACATTTCTGCTAGGCAGAGAGAATAATAACATGCAAAGTGTTGCATTCATGAGACCCTAGTGGGCTCATTTGACTGGGGGTTCGCTGAAGGTGTTAGCAGAGCCAACGAGGTGAAAGCGATATAAACAAAAAACAGAACTGGGAACTCTAATGAATTTAACTTTTCCTTTGATTATTAAGTGGACTTGCTTTCAGATAAGGACCATAAAGATAGAACCAAGTTTGAAAAGCCATGGCAGAGAGGATCTGTCCCTGGCCTGTAGCCACCCCCAGTTTGTGCTTGGTGCACAAACTTCTAAATCCCAGAAGATCAAGAGGTGGAACTATAGTATGAAATAAATATGTCAAATGAAATTAGTTTGAATACTGGTTCCACAATTTTCTGGGTATGGGATTTAGCATTCTTTTTAAAAGTTCAATATATTCAAGGTATGCACATGATATTTTGGTATACCTATTATACATTTATGTAGGTTATATATACACATGTAAATATTTACACATATATACATACATATATGCAAGTACCTATTCATATTTTGGTTGGGATATTGAGAAAAATTATCACATTTACCATCTTGTAATTGCTATTTTGTAAGAACATTAGTTCTTATTAGATAATCTAATATGATACAACAGAATAAAATAAATGTGATTGGGAGTCTGCAGATAATTCTGGGAATAGTTGAGTATGCCTGTAATCTCAGTACTCAGAAAAGTGAGGCAGATAGGATATGAGTTTCAAGCCTACCTGGATGACATA
>NW_012267220.1:28861899-28864269 GCF_000151885.1 Dipodomys ordii | reverse complement strand
CAATATCAGCATTATCCTGACACCAAAGCCAAATAAGGACACAGACACACACAAAGAAAATTACAAAATATTCTTGATGAACACAGATATAAAATTTGTCAACAAAATTTTAGTAAACTAAATCCAGATCATATCAAAAGATGTGTCATGAACAAATGAGATTTATCTCAGGGACACAAGGATGTTTTAATATATACCAAAGATAAGAAGGAACAATATAAGAAGGAAGGATAAAAATTGCATTATTATTTCAATAGATGCAAAAGTGACTCAGTAATATTTGACAAAATGATTAAAAAATTTCAAAACATTAAGTACAGAAGGAATTTGTTTCAATTCAATTAATGTCGTAAGCAAACCCACAGTTCAAATCACACTGAATGGGGCAATGGAGAAAAGCATTTCTTCTAAATTCTAGAATTAAACAACAATGTCCACTTCTACCACTCTTATCTAACATAAGAACTGTCCTAGCTACATAGTCCAGCTACAGTAATTAGGCAAAAGAAAAGACATCCAAATAAGAATAGAAGAAATCTGCTATCTCTGATTGAAATGACATGGTCTCAAATAGAGGAAAATCTTGAAAACTTCACCAAAAGCTGTCATATCTGATAAATTGATTAAAGTTTCAGAATACAAGCAAGCAAACATCAGTAGTCTTTCCATACATCAGTAAGAAACTAACTGAGAAAGAAATCAAGAAAGCCATCTCATTTTTCATGCTTGCAAAAAATCCAAAGAATAAATTTAACTAAGGAAGAAACAAGTTCTAGAATTAAAAGTATAAAGTCCTGACAAAATGAATTAAAGAAGACACAAAAATATGGAAGAGAGACCAGATTTATAGATTAATGTTAAAATGCCCATACTTCCTAAATCAATACACAGATTCAATGCAACTTCTATCAAAATTCCCAGTATCATTTTTTTACAGTCCTAGAAAAAGCAATCACAAAACTAAGATGGGATCACAAAGATTCCTGAGTAGACAAAGTTATTCTGAGCAAAAAGAACATAGGTAGAAGCATGATAATACTGAATTCAGAGCAGCATAGGGCTGACATTAACACAGAAACCTAGTCTAATGTTACATCAGTATGCACAATAGCTAGCTGTCCATTGTATGAATAGAAAAAGAAAATATGGGGCATATACACCATCAAGTATTGTTCAGCCACCGTAAAGAATGAAATTCTGTGCTGGGAAGTATAGCATTCTGGGCTGGATCCCCAGTATCAAAAAAGAAAAGACCCCAAAAAAGTTTTTAACAAACCCAGACAATAATTAAATTCTGTCATATGTGAAAACATTGGTAAAAATGAAGGGCAGTGTGGTAAGTTTAATAAGTCAGACCCAGAAAGACCATACACCATAATCTCGTTTACATGTGGAAGCTATAAAGATTGATTTTAAAAAAAATAGAGAACAAAATAATGGTCACCGTTGTCTAGGAATGGGAGATAGAAAGAAGGTAGCCAATAAGCACCAGGGTACAGTTAGAAAGGAGAAATATTTTCCAATGTTCTGCAGCACATTAGAGGAATTATAGTTAACATTTAATTAAGATTTTAAAATAGTCACTAGAGAGGGTTTAGCTATTCCCAACACCAACAAATTATAAATGTTTGTGGTAACAGATATGATGTTACCCTGACCTGATCATTCCGCATTTTATACATATATTGGAATGTCTCATTGTTCCCATAAATATGCACAATTTTTATGTAATTAAAAAATGTAAATTATGAGCTGGGAACCTGTGGCTCATACCTGTAAACCTAGCTACTCAGGAGGCTGAGATTTGTGCATCCCCAGGCAGGAAAGTCTGTGAGACTCTTATCTTCAATTAACTACAAAAAAATAACCAGAAGTGGACTTGTGGTTCAAGTGGTAGTGTACTAGCCTTGAGTAAAAATCTCAGGGAGCTGTGTGTGGGTAGCTCATGCCTATATCCTAACTACTCAGGAGCCTGAGATCTGAGGGTTGCTGGTTTGAAGCCAGCTCAGACAGGAAAGTCTATGTTGTTCTTATATCCATTAAATCTACACCAAAAAGCCAGAAGTGGAGCTGAGGTTCAAGTGGTAGAGCATTAGCCTTAAGCAAAAAGGAGCTCAGGAATAGCACGTAGGCCCAGAGTTCAAGCCCCACGCTCAGCACACACATATGGAAAAAAAAATCTAAAGTATGTTTTTTAAATACTGGACAAGGCTGGGTGCCAGTGGCTCGCACCTGTAATCCTAGCTCCTAAGAAGGCTGAGATCTGAGGATGACAGTTCCAAAGCAAGCTGGGGAAAGAAAGTCCCTGAGACTATCATCTCCAGTAAACCAGCTGAAAACCAGAAGTAGCACTGTGGCTCAAGTGGTAGA
>NW_012267220.1:28765687-28858669 GCF_000151885.1 Dipodomys ordii | reverse complement strand
GAAGGAAGGAAGGAAAAAGAAAGAGGGAAAAGGGAGGGGAAGAGAAAGAAGAAAGGAAAAGAAAACATAGGGGTTTAGGTAGTAAACATTCTAGACTTACAGAAGAGCAAATGCTCAGATAATAAATATTATAGACTTACAAATAGTGCAGAAACTATAAAGGAAAATAAGAAATATAAATAAGAATGTCTCCAACAAAAGCTTACAAAAGTAGACAGCAGATCATATTTCATCCATAAGCTATGGTTGACACCCTCTGATCTAGATTTTCCCTGTCTTATAGAATTTTTTGTGTTGGTGGGTGTATCCTAGGTTAATGTTGGAAATATGGTTGCCAGTAGCAATGTTTGAATCTTGGAGTCTTCACATGAGAAGGAACTGAATTTTATGTAATTTTAATCAACTTAAATTTAAATAGTCACACAATAGCTCTGATATATAGAAAAGGTAGATTTAAGAAAACATGAAGACAATAATAAAAATGCCAGAAGTCATAGTCATGTAAGAAAAAAGCCACAGTTACTAATTAGGAATTTAATTCAAAATTTCAAGAACTAAATGGGAATTGAGTTGAATCTTGAGATTTTGGTAGACTTTCTTCAACTCTTGTATGCAAAACCAAATTTGCAATCAGGAGTCTTTATCATAAATTTCTTCCCTTGGCAACACTACTTCATAATTGAGAAATATTTTATACTAGATCCATTCCTTTGGTGCTCTTCAATTTTTCAAGAACATGGTGGTGAAACGGACTAGGAATCCGAGGTGGCTTGGTTTTCCTCTCTTCAGAAACAAGACTGAAGAAATTGTGTTATCGTTATTAGTGACAGCTATCTCATCTTTTAAAATGGAAGAGTTAACACAGATCTCTTAGGTCAACTATAAAAATTGGTTCATTCAATTATAATACACAGACTAATGCTAAGAACTTGGAATCAAGGCACAGAGTAATCCATGTAATTTCAATCAATTATCACAATTCCATATGTGTAAGGAGGAAAAGGCATTATCACCTCCTTTATTTCAAGAGATTTGTTACAAGAAATGTAGTCATTACCTTACTGATGCAACTGTAACATCTCTGCACAGCATCTTTACAAGAATAAAATCATAAAAAGAGAGCTGTGTGTGTATGTTTGTGTGTGTGTGTGTGTGTGTGTGTGTGTGTGTGTGTGTGTGATCTATCAAAGTAATGTGCACAGGACCACACAGTCAATACATGGTAGAACTCAGCACCATCACACCTACTAGAAGACTTTCTACTACCTGTTATTAATTCTCTTTTCAAAATAAACTAATGAAATACTTTGAATATCAGCTCTAAACTGAATCTATCATTTTGGTGGGTTATAAAACACATTCAGGATGATGAACCTTCATCTAGCTACTAAATTCTAGTCAGGTTTCCAGTTTTGACACAAAATCTGTCCAAACTTCACTTTTACAAATTTCTACAAGATATATCCATCTGTCTGATCATTAATCAGTGCCACAGTCTGGGGCAATGAATCTTTGTATTTAGATATATTGCATGAACCAAACATGTTAATACATCGGGCTTTGTATCTCAAGCCTGCCTTGAAATAGATTTCTATGGAGTCCTGAAGCTTGTGTTTCATTTGTATTTTCAAAACAAAACAGTAAATTACTTCAGATATCGGAGATTTCATTTTATGCCATCTCTAACATCCACAAGCACAGAACAACACGATAGTCTAACTTACTGCCAACAAAAAATGCAATAAAAATGACATAAAGTAGATGTAAGCTTGTGTTTTATATCTGTACATCACAGCAGAACATAGATTAGTAAAAATAATCCAAGTAAACTGTTGAAAGGCAGGAGTGTGTGTGTGTGTGTGTGTGTGTGTGTGTGTGTGTGTGTGTGTAACATAATCCATTCCTTCATTCCATCTAATTTATCCTATTACCTGAAGATACAGGTAATAGGACATTTTGCTGTTGGATCAAAGTTGATGATGTTATTTCCCACTGAAGTGGTGACCTGCTAGTAAAAGAAGAGGCTGTCTAGCTCAGTGATGAAACCAACTGAATTAGACTTTCCTTTCACACCTGACACCCAAACTCTTCTTAGATTGGGTATAGCTACATTCATGCATCTATGTCAGTATAGCTCTATGTGTCTTTGCAGGATTTGAGGTTAAGAGCCAATTCAGGATGTCACTGGAAGGAACACTGACAAAGCAAAGTTGAAGAAATGAAAGGATATCAGTTTGTTCCCAAACTTCATTTCTCCACTCACTTGAACTTAGGACCTTTTTCACGTTTGCATGTTCGCCTCAGCCTCCAGTGAGTGTTCTCACATTCAAAATTAGTAGTTCATATATAGTGTTTCACTTTTCTCCTAGTCATTTCAAAGAGAACTTTAGAAATGTAGACCAAGAAAGAAGCCTTGAAATAATAAGGAAACAACATTTACTCACTTGTTTTATTGAATCCATATGGCTAGACTCTGGGCCAGAGGACTGAATTCTCTACCAAAAGTCTGGTGCCAATTAACAACAGAAATGTGTTTCATATCTGTGTCTAAAAAGTTTCTATATTATGTCTATAAAAGATGTCTATATTGTGTATACTAGTCCCTTTATGTATAGTCATCTCCACAAATATACCCGCAGTGTTTCAAATTTTTTATTTCTAAGAAAAAATATCATAATGTTTTAGCATCCTTTTGTGTAAAAAAGTCTCTTCTTATGAGCAATCTATGTGTATTAGAGAGCTAAAACTATAGATTTCATAAAATTTGCATTGCTGTGAAATTATACAATGTTCTTCGTAAGGGGTTTCTCAATAGATTTCCATATATATATATATATATATATATATATATATATATATATATTCCTGCCTTTTTCAAAATTGCAAACTTGTCAATTGTCTGAGTTCAGCTCCAGAACCACTTCTCTAAAGAGTCCAGCTTCCATGCAATTCCCCTTATAAACAATCCTACAACACTTAATGATACATTCACATTGCACATAGCATTGTGGCTCCCAAACACACTGTATATAAGATCTAACCCAAAATGGAATAGATCCATGGTACATAGATTTTCTGGCATGATGGTGGAAATAACTCTTTCTCAATTATATATGAATTTGAAGGACTGAATTGGTCCTTTGGTGGCTTTAAAGAATGATTGTGACTTCCTAAAGTATTCTGAAATATGTCCAGTGCCTGGTTTATTAATTCGGTGATTGATGAACTCCAAAGTCTACTCAAAGTTTGCAAATTATTGCTCACTCAATATTCTTCTCCCCCAAATGCTTGACAACATTTAGCTGAGCCAACACTCTTTGCAAACATTGATGTTTCATTCACATCACAATTTAGGAAGCTTTGTTTCTCTCCTGATGGCTGAGAATAAAACATTCAAGGAAATATCTCCATGGGACATCTAGCATTGCTTAGGAATGAATAATCTTTGGCTGCCAGAAAACATAACTTGATTATTAGTCTGAATTGTCTCTTCTTACTCCTTGATTTCATTCCGTTAAGTCTTTCTTTTATTCTCTCAGACCACCTTACACTGTTCTCCCTCCTGGCTATCTCTGTATCTTTCAAATATATAGCAAGCTGCAGATTTTGATTGATTCCTCTTTTCTTTGTCTCCCCAAGTGCTAACTTCCATCTTCAGTGGATGCCTGTCTATTGTTCTGTGTGATGAAATCAATGAGAATTACAAATGATAAAGAATTTTTTCACAACTCTTTCTCTCCTCCTTTCACTTTCTCATGAGACCTTTTGCCCACCTTATCTCTTTCCTTTCCAAAAAGTACCATATACTTTAATTAAATTATTACAATTCTTTTGAGGATTATGAATAAATCTTCATTTGTATTTTTATTAGCTTTAGATCTGCTTTCGTTAATTGTATAAATGGTCCCCATAGGCAGAAAAGCAATATAACTGAAATGAAGCAGGGCTTTTTGTTAAGGATAGTCAATTTGATTAACATCACTGTCAATATGATGAATAGAAGCATTTTGGAACAAGTTGCCCAGTAACTTGAAATTGACAATATAATGTGTGTGCCATTAAGAAGAGAACAATAAATTCAACAATGTATCATAGCACTGATTGCGGATGCTGCTTAGTTTCAGGTAAAATAATGATTCTCTTCATTTACAGGATGTTTATTTCTAGATTCAATATTGATATTTAAATGATGGGGAGGCAAGTGGACTTCACCAGAGTGAAGGAGTAAATGGTAGCTCAGTGATCTGGATGTAGGGTTTATGTTGATCAAAATTGACTGTTCCTGGATAGATAACATAATAGAGTTAATAAGGAAATAGTAACAGAAAATATAAGCAAATGTTCATGGGAAACACTCAAAGTTTCAAAATACTTCTCTGTGTCAGCCAGATGCTTATCAATAATCACTAGTAGAGAAATGTCGGGTTAACAAGTTTCTTGAGATAAAGATATAGTTAAAAGAAAATGTACCTAAGGATCAGATTAGGAAGACTATAAAAATGTGTTTCCAAAAGGCTAATTCTCATTAACAAATCCTTTCAATCTTCTAGAACTAAATTCTACCATTTTGTTTTGTTCAGTGTTTTTGTGGTAGGTGTTGTTTAGCATGTTGGTTCTTTTTCTTTTTCTTTTTTTTTTGAAGGCAAAGTTGCAAGCATTTTGTTTACTAGGAAAGAGAAGGCAATTTATAGGGACAGAATCTCATCAAATGAAACATCAATAAAAGGAAGAGGGAAGAAGAGAGAAGTATAGTGTGAGATTTTTATTTACCTGACAGAAAAATGAAATCAGTAGAACTATGAAATACAGAAACAGCAGTAACTAAATAAATCTGTTCTATATGAAAGAAAACATTAATGGAATGAAACATACAGAGACTTCACATATGAAATCTACCTAATTATATCTCAACTTCCCTACAAAGTAGCAAATTGGTTCGGAAATTAACACATCATATAAATCTGCATCAAGTAGTTATCAGACAATAACTGCTCTTCACCCAACCTCTTGGTTTCACAAACAAATCTCATGATATTCAGATTTCTAATTTATCATTTTAATTACAGCATATTCTATTTGTCACCCCAAATATTTATTTTAAAAATGACTACATGTTTTTCTTTTGATTAACTGGCATAGGCACACCAAGGAAAGAAAGTGTATTTTAAAAAGACTTGAAAAAATCTGTAATTAAAAAAAATTATTGTAGACTAAGAAATTGGAGTTGGGTGCTGGTGGCTCACACCTGTAATCCTAGCTACTCAGGAGGTGCTGAGATTGTGCTTAAAGCCAGCCCAGGTAGGAAAATGCAGGAGACTGTTATCTACAATTAATCAACAGAAAATCAGAAGTGACACTGTGGCTCAAAGTGGTAGAATGCCAGCCTGAGTGTATAAAGCTCAGAGAGTGTCAGGCCCTGAATCCAAGCCCCATGACTGACAAAATAAATAAATACATAACAAAGAAATGGTTCCAGATTATAATTAGTATGAAGATACATAAATGAAGATGAGCCATCTTTAGAGATAAGTAAAGTTATAAACCTCTATTGGAAAAATGTTAAAAAAAATCTTATAATAGTTTCAAATTTATCCTAATTGCTATTTATTTTACTCATATCTTCAGTGGACAATAAAAAACTCTAAAAGACAAACACGTAAACTCAATATTCCTTTCTAATATGCCAGGCATGTCCTATTCAGATAAGATTAAGGGAACAGAAGAGTTGAAAAACAACAAATTTTGTTTAGTACCTAAAATAAACAGGCAATCTAAAAATACATGGACATGACTCAAAGCAAATTTGAAAATGATAATCAACTTATACCAAGAGGGCAACCCTTTGTTAGATTAAATGATTCAAACACTTAAACATTGAGATACATGTATTCTGAAGTAAATATATATGAAAAGTAGTAGATTTAAACCTAACTCTAAATTATATACAATTAAAAGACAGTAGGCATAATCAGATACAAAAACAAGGTCTCCCTACGATTTCCAGGCTGCCCTGAAACGCATGAACACCTTGACTCAGCCTTTCGACTCCTGAGATTTTAGGTACACATCACCATGCTTTTATGTTATTTTTACAATATTGAGTTTTAATCCAGTTGATTTTATGTACATTTCTAGATTTTAAGATAGCTCTCTTTCCTTTTGAAAGACTTGGGAAAGAACATTTTATAATCTGGTGTCAGGGCCGCACATCTATAATCCTAGCTACTCAGGCCCTGAGATCTGAGGATTGTGGTTTGAATCCAGTAATATCTGTGAGACTCTTAACCTCCAATTAAACATGCACACACACACACACACACACACACACACACACACACACCAATTATACAACAAAAATAACATAGAAGATGGGGGCTGATGGCTCATGTCTGTGATCCTAGCTACTCAGGAGGCTTAGCTCTGAGTCAGATTATGGTTCAAAGCCAGCCTGGGCAGGAAAGGTTGTGAGACTTATCTCCAATAAATTACTCAGAAAAAGCCAGAAGTGGTTCTGTATGTAACTAAAATGTTAAAGCACCATCCTTGAGCATGAAAAGGTTCAGGGACAGAGCCCAGGGCCTGAGTTCAAGACCCAGGGCTGGCAAAAAAAGGAACATATAGAGATCCCATATATATCCTGCCTCACACATATATAACCCCCCGAGATAATCAATGGCCCCATCATAATTGTACTTTTTCTGTTTTTAATTACTGATGAACCCTACTGGAACATTATGATCACCCAGAGTCCCTAGTTCACAACATAGTTCATTATTAGTATGTGTATTCCCTAAGATTGGACAGACATCTCATGCATGCTTATGCGCAAATGATTATACCGATGTACAGAGCATTTGCTCTGCCCTAAAAGTGCTTCATACTCTGCCTATTCCTTCTTTGCCTTCCCATCCCCCAGTCCTTGGCAACTACTGATTGTTTTACTGTCTCTGAAGTTTTTCCTTTTCTAGACTGTCTTACAGTTGGAAACTGAGAGTATGCAATTTCCTCTGATTCATTCTTTCTAATATTAACCGTTGCTTCTTGTCTTTTCACATCTTCATATCACATATTTTTATGTTAAATAATATCTTACCCTCTGGTTAGACCATAATGATTTATTTATCTATTTACGTACTTGTTGCTTCTAAATTTGGGTAGTTATGAATAAAGCAACTTTAGGCATTCTTTTCATATAGATTTTTGTATAAACCTAGATTGCAATTCTTTTGAGTAAATATCAAGACCCTGTTTGAAGGATCATACAGTCAGAGTGCTTTTGTTCCGAACCTCTGAGGTATCTTCAAAGTAACGGTGCCATTTTGTCTTCCTTCCAGTGAATGAGAGCGCATTTGTTCTATATCATGGCAGGTATTTGGTGCTGTCAGTGTACTGGATTTTGATGGCTATAACAGGTGTGCAACTGGGTCCTGTTGCTGTTTTCTTTTGTACACCCTTGAGGACATAGGAAATGGGGCATCTTTTCATATGCTTGCTTGCCATATGCCTATGTTCTCCGGTGAGGTGATGTATGTTTTTCTTTTTCATGTATCTTCTTCCTTTCTCCTCCTTCTCTCTCTTGCACCCTCTCTCCTTCATTTCCTCTCCTCTCTACCTCCACTTTCTCCCAACAGTGAGAATAACACATGTGGAGATGCCAGCCATGCCAGGCAGTTGCTCTCCCACTGAGCCCTACCTTTGGCTCCATGTGTTCTTTTATGATTTACTTACCATGTTTCATAGAAAAACATGATTGTTCTCAGACCAGACAAAAATAAAACATTAACTTGGTGGCTTTGTGCGTTAATTTCAGATAAAGTAACCAAGAAGAAATGAAGGCTGTGATGTTGTAGGTCTGAGAATTGAAGGGACATCTTTGAAAGGGCATTTTGTAGGTCAAGATGGCCAAGCCCATTCGGACTTTTTCTAAACTCCTCTGTGTGTTCAGGTCTCCTAAGTGGAGCTGGGTGACATCACTCTGTTTTCTAATGCACACGGTTAACTAATTAACTGATTAATTAATTAATTAATTGGGCTTCCTAAGGAGAAAAATGTGCCATGAATAAGAAAGGAAGGGAGGCCAGCAAGCCTGGCCTGAATATTTCTTTTCATCATTCCCCTTCTCTCATGGCAGTTCCTTTCCCTCATGATGCTCAAATGCAATGCACAAGGAGTCCGGTGCCACAGTCACCTCTTGCTGTGTCCTCAGTCTCAGTCTCTGTTCCTTTGCCCCGAGGAAGGATTCCAGGACAGTGACCTTTCTTTCCTTTCTCATCAACTCCTTTTCAGTAGCTTTTGGCTGTCAGCACACTTGCTCATCTCTTTAGTTCAAATGTGCCCCTTACAAAGATATCTCCTGACCCTGACCTTTGAAAAGAGCAAAAGGAGTTTTAGCCAGAGCTAACAGTGAGCAGATGAAAGGCTCAGCAGTCTCTATGGAGCCCAGAGATACTATCATTTCTCCAGGTGCATCCCATCTCTCTTTCTGCCAAATCATTGCACTTCTTAAACAATTGTAGCTAGTAAATCTATGGTGAAGGAGAGACAGAAAATAGTCCTCCAAGTATAAATTACAGCCCATAAATAGGGAAAGAAAACTTGTGATCTTTTGACCTAACTCTCTTAGCCAGAAATAGCTTTTAAAGAATTTCCTTAAAATGAGTACTCAGTTTCTGGAAGGTACCTTAAAGTACCGAGGGGAAAAGGTGCCTAACAATATTATTACCACTTCAGTTTCATAAAATTTTAAGAAGGTTTTTTTTTTTACTGTACTGAGTTTTTCATAATTTTAAGAAAGCATACTTTTAAGAAAGATTTTTTACTATACTGACTTTTTCTCCTCATTAAATCACTTTCAATGTAACTAAGCTATCTCCAATGTTATATTTATAATTTCCTTAGACCCCCCTCAACTACTTAAACTTATCACATACACAGACACAGACTCATACACACACACACACACACACACACACACACACACACACACACACCACAAGTCACAGATAAATAATTTGTTTAACTGCATCATTCCTTTCAAAATCAATGCAACATTTTTACCACAGTATTTAATTAGTAGCAATGCAGCAGAAGATAGCTTACTTTCAGAAACTGGAAATGTACATACAGGCAGAGTCTCCCTTCCCTCCGCATTATCTTTTGTATGGGTGTGTTTAATTAAATATTCTTGGGTTCTGGTGATCCTGCAGATGTTTAACACAATACCTGTTCATTAGAAATGCTTTGTACTTATCACATCTTGAGGATGGACTTATCAGCTCTTTCGCTCAACCGTATGTCCCCGATTAAAATGCTTTGTGGAAGAACTTATTTGACAGGTTCAGAAGGGTTGAGAAGCAGAGAGATAACGTGTCGAATCCTGCTGGAATTGGTAAAAGGAGGCAAGAGTGTCTGCGCTAAGTCCTCATCAATAGTTCAGTCTGAACGAGTACATAGGCCATTATCTCACAGGCGCATAAAAAAGGGAAAAGGAACAGATAAGAGAGCTGTATTCCCTACCTGTTGGCACATCCATGGATTGATTCTAATTCCTCTATCTGTCCGTGTCCTTCAGGAGGGCTTATTCATTTATCTCCAGTGGACCCAATGGGCTTGGATATTTTAGATGACTGCTAATGAGATGGTAATCCTCTCATTTTGAGGTTCGTCAGTGCTCCAATCCAAAATACGTCTGGATGCCTCATTATAGTTCTCCTTGGACAGGTGGCAAACCATTTTTTCCCTTCAGATTCAAGTTTTCTCTCACTTGATGGCTCCATCTGGCCCTACTGCCGAACTGACTGGAAAGAGCAGGATCATCATGAAGATGCTGCAGAGATAGAGGAGCCTCTACCTTAGTCACCACCATGCCACGGGCACCATTTTCCCCAGCTCCCTCCTGCTTCTAGACAATGCCAGAGAAATCTTCCGAGTCCACATCCCCCATATACATGACTTTCCCCCTGCCTTATTTTCAAACCTTGACACTTCATAGAAGTATCTAGAGACGTCAGACACAACGTTGGGACGATACTGAAAGAATAAAGCCCACAGCAAAGAAAGCCTTGGTCAGAAGCCTCAAGAGGTACTCAGTATCCCTGGTAGAATTTTATTTTCCTCTAAAACAGTTTTGCTATTGGTACTTGCCAAAGAATGATGCTTTTCTTGTTCTTATGAAAAGTTCAAGGTAAAACCAGCCATGTTTATTGCAACAGGAAATATGGCACATTTGGCCCTAGGGATGCAGGAACATTGGCCACCCGCTATATACACTGGAACGAAAGCTTCACAATAAATCATGCTTCAGTTTTAAGAGTCTATGTTCCTTCCTGATTTCCAAATAGTGGCTCTATTCCTAGACTGTGATATGCACTCGGTCTTAGTCTGCTTTTTGTCCGTGTGAGAACAGTTATTTCCATGTACAAAAGGGGACTCTGAAAACTATTTTTGTCACCATGCTAAAGCAATGCAAACAAACAGGCTGACAAAGAGTTATATAGATAGAGCTAATGAACTACTTCCTGTAAAAATGATTTCTTTACTCTATCAATTTCTTTTTGTTTCTTTTGTTTGTTTCTTTTTGTTTCTGACATTACCTGGTGATGTACTTGTCTGATGTGCACAAAGGTTGTTTTGACTTAGAGGGCTTCACAGCAGAGGATAATGTGTGGGATTCAATGCAGCATATGATCCGTAGGTCTATTCAAAGAATAAAGGACACTTGTGGAAAAATGCAAACGTGAATAGCTTATCAAAAGGAGTATGGGTACTATTCAAGTTTGGGGAGTAGCATGAGTTGAGATTTAGAGGTATGGAAAGGTTATGTCTAGGAAAAGGAATGGGTAAAGTAAATGAATACAGGAGTAGAACACTGAGTGGACATGGAGCAAAGGTTATGGGATGTGTTGGGGCTAGGTTTCACAGTGCTACATGGTTTCTGCATTATCCCAAAGGAAAGAAAGAAGGTCTTTGAAGTGAAGCAACTGTGTGTGCCTTGAACATATGAAGTAATAGGCATGGTAGTTTTGAACCCTCACTAGAATCCTTGCATTTTTGTTGGAAAAAATATAAGCAAAGTTGTTCATTATTCTCTTGAATGTCACACAAAACACAACTCTCCACTGATGGGCTAAGTTTGGTACCAGAAGAATTTCCTGAAAGAAGGAGATAAGTAAGCATTCAGTATTCAATGAACAAATGATCCTGTGTCAGTAGGCTAGAATGTTCTGGCATGGGTTGGTACCCTTGGCCCCACTCTATATTTCTGATAGTCTCCTAATTTTCTTTTTCTAAGCTTTCTCTATTCAAAATATCATACTTTTCTATGTCTTTCTGTAATCACTATTAAATAGCCACTACTGGTGTTCTGGAATAGTAAGAAGCCTACTTTAGGCAGTATGGTAAATACAATGAACATAAGGCAGACAAAGAGACAGATAGCTTTCACTAATGAGCTATGTAAAGGTACAGAACCAGAAAAGTAGGATAGAGTAAAAAACAATTGCCACCACTGATGGAAGTCCAAAGGCAGCTCTCTTTAAACTAAAAGTATCAATGGAAGCCAGGCCCTGATTGCTCACACCTTCAATCCTAGATACTCAGGAGGCTGAGATCTGAGAATCACAGCTCAAAGCTAGCCCAGTCAGGAAAGTTCATGGGACTCTTATCTGTAATTAACCACCAAAAAGACAGAAGTGGAACTATGGCTCAAGTGGTAGAGTTCTAGCCTTGGACAAAAATGATCAGGGACAGTGTGCAGGCCCAGAGTTTAAACCCCAGGACCAGCACACACACACACACACACACACACACATACACACACACAAAGGAAATATATTGCTATTTCAATGATGATCTATTTTGACCATCAAAAGAGCGAAAACACCCACTATCCTTCATGTGATTACTAAAGAAAATACATTACAAATATACAGTGGGCTACAGTTAATACATAAAAATGATGAAGTCTTGTCATTTGAGACACCATAGATAGAGATCATTATATTAAGTGAAGTGTGGCAGCCACAGAAACACAAGTGTTTCATGATCTCAGTCTTCTGTGGAATACAAAACCGCTGATCTCATGTATCTCCAGTGAAGAATAGTAGTTACTGAAGGTAACAATAAGGTGTTGCGTGTTTCAAATAGTACAGGAAAGTATTTTGAATTTCTTTGACATAAATAAATAATAAATATTGGAGAGGATAGATATGCTTACACTAATTTAATTGTCATACAATGTACATATGCATCAAAACAACCACATGGTACTCCATATCAATGTAGAGTTGTCGTGTCTCAGTAAAAATTAAATTTAAAAAATTGAACATGATGTGGTAGTTTCCCACAGAACAGCCAGATGCTATGCTCAGGTGAGTTAAGAACCTTCACATAATGGAAAAGAAAAAGGCTAACTAGGGAGTTGGAGAAAGTGTTACAAAAAGATCCACATGGGAAGAATTTATCCAGCACTGCCAAGCTGTGTGAAGATGATGTGAAATTGTCAGACACTTTTATGATCCTTTCCTTCAGTCTGGCTTATGTACCTTTTGAAGGAGCACAGGGCTTGATGGGGAGGCAGCCTTGAAATCAATTGACAGAGCGGGGAAAACATTAATAGCATCTGCAGCCACAGGACACTCTGCTACAGTGAGATTTGTTGTAGGACAGAAATGACAGCTATATAACAACATCTTATTGATATGGGCTTCCTGAGCATAGCTAGGGGGGAAAAAAAGGATGGATACTCTGGCAGAAAGTGTTTGTACCATAAGTTAGGGGATTTGATGTAACAAACTGGACTCCCAATAAAGCAGTAAAAGAGTAGAAATGGAGACACTGCAGACATGAAGAAAGATAGTAGTCATAGAGCATGGCCTATTGATAGATGCAGCATGGCATCTCAACTCTATTTTTACCCCAACCAGTGCTTACTCTTGCCTCCTTCCCATTTGAAGCATCAGTCAATGTTGAACACCAGGGTGACTTTACAGAGATAGTATGATAGTGACAGATTAACACGAGATAAAAGCTGTCTGATACCAGAGGTAAAATTCACAGAAACAAACCTTTTTAGATTCATGCTGCTTCTAATAATAAGGTTGGCATTCCAAAATTATCATCTGAACTTACTGATTTCTTATTTTGGAATACAGAGACCTACTTTCAGTCAAGTAGCTTAATTTACTTTAAACCTTAAATTCACAGATCCTAAAATAGTGATTTGATTATTTTAAAATGAGGAAACTTCATATAGTAATATCATATCAAACAGCACACATTGACACAGGATACTTTGCTAACACATTCCAATCACAGTTCAAAATACCCCTGATTTGTTGTGTTGCTATTTTTTTCCTTCCAGGGACAGTTTTGATGCTAATCCAAATTTTTCAAGGCAGGAAATGAAGTGTCTGGTCTGGTAAGAGAAGTCATTCATCAGAGTTACAGTTCTTCCTGGTTGGAAATGTAAACGGAAACATCTCAACAGTTTAAGAAAACTGATCTTATGATTGTCTTAGAAAATATGTTATAGTGGCAGCATAAACTATCATTTACTTCCTCCTTCCCAGGACCTCAATACTACAAAGTTAGGGATATATAAATAGAATTGCATTTATGGAAACAAGTAAAAACATTAATGTTTCTTGATTTTAATTCCTGGCAATGCCTGTGTATTCACAGAGGAAGATATCCATTTCAGGAAACACTGTGACTCCACATATCATTCCCCACTTTTCTTTCTTTCTTGAACTTCCCCCCCTTTTTTAATGCAGTTACATCCCAGTTGGACAACTCTCTTGGGTATTGCTAAGTCTAATTTGTGACATTATATTTATTGTTAAATCTTGTCTATTTCAACCAAGACAATTCTACACACTACAGGAGACATAAAAAGAATTATCAGACTCAGTGGCCTATCTTCAAGCAACTTACTTGAGATCTGAGGAAATGAAATGACATGTATCTTTATTTTTACCACTAAGGAGGAGCTTTAGAGAAAAGATGACTAGAAACAAATGTAGCTTATGTGCTATGATGCCAGAATCTCCCCTCTGTGGTTTAAGGTTCAGAGATGATAGTCTTGTGACTTTACTACAGCTTCAAAATGCTGTCACTGGTACAATATATGTCATGAGTTTTATGAATATTAATATTCAACATCCTTAGCTATCAGGGAAGTATAAATGCAATAATATTTTGTTTCATCCCAATCAAAATGACTATCATTAATAAACAACAAAATATGTTGCTCATCCAACTTTTGGTCATTTACCCAAATGTTTACAAACAAGACCACACTAAAGCTACCAGCACAACTATGTTTATCACAGCATTATTTACCATAGCTAAGATAGGGAACCTACCCAGATGTTCCACAGTAGATGAATGGATCAAGAAAATGTGGTATATATACACAATGTAATTCTATGCCTCCATCAGAAAGAATGACATTGCCTCATTTGTTAGGAAATGAAAAGACTTGGAAAAAATTATGCTAAGTGAAGTAAGCCAGGCCCAAAGAAACATAGGTCCCATGGTTTCCCTTATTTGTGACAACTAGTATATGTCTGAGACAAGCAGAAACGGTCAGATAAGTTGATGTTAAGCAAAATGAACCCAAAGATAGGGACACAAGTGTTTTTTCTTTCTTTCTTTCTTTCTATTGTTTCTAATGTAGTTATAATGTACCATGTGATGTTTTTGTTTCTTTGTATGTTCCTCCCCCGTGGTATAACCTCTGTTCTCACTATATTTGATGTCAGTGCCCTGCATCTTGTATATATACCTCTCTAATTTGGGGAGGGGAAGGGAAAAAAAACCAAAATGCTTAAATAGGGATACAGGTTGACCCATTGTAACAATGAGATGCACAAGACACTATGTTGAAAAACGAACTTTACAATTTAAGTGGGGAGTGGGGGGCTGAGGGATATAGTAGTGGAGGTGGGAGGGAAGGGATGGGAGAAGAAAAACAAAAGAGGAGGCAACAATGCTTGATAGGAAATGTACTCATTACCTTGCTCATGAAACCGTAACCCCTCTATACAGTATTTTTACAATAAAAAAACATATTAAAAACAAAAACAAAAAAACATGCAGCTGAAGATTTAAGGGGGAGGACTTAAAAATTCCTTACTTGCTGCTGGTATGTTTGGAAATAGTGCAGCTACTATGAAAATCAGTATGGAAGTTTCTCAAAAAAATGAAAAATAAAGCTATTGTATTACCCTGTTATACTATTCCTGAACATATAGCAAAGGAATGGAAGTCAGCATCCAATGGTGATACTTGTACACTTACGCTTATGGCAACATTATTCACAATTGTCAGTTTATTCAATCTGTCTAGGTATCCACCAATAGATAATAAAGAAAAGGTGGTATGAAAATGTTTGCTCCATCCACAAAGATGAAATTAAAGCATTTGTAGAAAAGTGGGTGGAACCAGAAATTATCATGTTAGGTAAAATAAGACAGATAAAGTGAAACAAATATCACAGGTTTTCTCCCAAATGTGGAATCTGAGTGGGAAAGGATGGAAAATATCACAAAGACAAAAGGGGAACTGTTGGAAGTAGGGAGTGGGGAAGTAGAAGGGGAAGGGGGAATGGAGCAAAAGAATAGGAGAAGATGTGTAAGAATGAGTAATAGAGAAGTTAAATATGACGAAAGTATACTATATGCATGTGTGGATACGTTATAAAAAATCACCTTACTTCTATAATTGATATACATTGATAAAATAAAAATAACTTTGTCCACATATATAAAATAATGAAAACGGTGTCTATAAAAATATAACCATTTAGTGTTTTTATTAATTTCTTTATTCAAAAATCATGTACTGAAGATCAATTTGTGCTATATATACAAATATGACTAATGCAAACTCCCTTCATTTACAGAACTTATATTTTCCAGGAGGGAGAAAAACTAGTAGCTTATATATTATCTAGAAGCACTAGAAAATATCAAGTGCTGTGATGGAAACAGGGGGACTTGAGGGTGAATAGGTTGATTGGACTTGTCTCAGGTTATCATGGGAGTCCTTCCTGATGAATTATTAGACTGGAGCCAAAGTTACTCATAGCAACCAATCACAGTGTCAATATGAAAGGTATATTATTCAACGAAAGAGGGAAAAAATGGAGCCCTGGGGTGATCAGAGGAGGCTCTTTAGAGAAAGTAGGCTTCATCGTTGTATTTATATTAACTGAGAGAAGAATGGAAACTCCAGGCCAAGATGTTACAATGAAAGCAAAGACTCTGAGAGGAAAATCTGAGGTATCTGTGGTTACTAAATAGTTTTGATATAGTTATCTGTCTTTGAAGAACAGTTTATAGAGAAGAGTAAGACACAAGGAAAGGAGGCAAACTGAAACCCGACTCCAGCAGTCATTTAGCCTCAGAATGACACATAGATTTTCCTGAATGTAAATAGAGTCATGGATGGTTCGTGAAATGAAGAAATAGATTATTTGAGCACCTGCACACCTTTATTCATTGCAGTACTGTTTCCAACAGCAAAGTCATGGAAACAGCCCAAATGGCCTATCATCAAGGAAAAGATGAACAAAATTGTTGATTTGTATTCATCAATCAGAAAGAATAATGTAATGAAATGTACAGGAATATGAATGGATGTGAACAAGAAAATCATATTTACTGAAGTAAGACAAGCTTAGAGAGGCAAAGAGTTTGTATTTTCTCTCAAGGTGAAAATATAACTAAACTATAAACATCATAATACATATAAGGCCATATGTGTATAATACAGTACCAACTAATTGATAGTACATGTAGGATTGAGATCTCACACTATAACACTTTTGAAAATCAGCAATCAGTTCAACAAAACAAATACCAGGAAGCTGAAACATGTCTTTGCTGAGGGGATAGGGACTAGAAAGTGGTGGTGTACACCAAAGAAAATTGGAATAGTGAGTGAAGATAGTCTAATACACAATACAAATATCTAAGACTTGAACTAGGAATCGTGAGGAGATGAAGGAGTGATGGAAGGGGTGACTGTTCAAGGTCCACTGTACGTATACATTGACATGCTAAATTAAAATCCTTCTCTATAACTATTGGAAGAAAACAATTTCAAAATTTACTTGGCTATCTACCCAATTCAATGAGGGTCTCTCAGAGAGGACATTTGGTTAAAAACTTTGTTAACTGAGTGCCTGGTTAATTAAGTGAGGAATTTGTCACACAAAGTCTAGAAAAAAACAGATGTTGAATTAATAGGGGGGAAAAAAGAAAGGATGATGTCTATTCATAATTGTAAGAGGATCAGACACATCCATCCCAGGGGACCACGCAGAGGCAGGCAGATAGGCACAGGAGAAAGATTATTATAAGGTTTTTTAGAAGAGCCATATTTCCCCCAAGAGGGAGCATATGGCCTCAGTCACCATCCAGGTAGCAGGAGGGTCTGGGGGATACTAAGTTAGGTAGATGGGAGTTCAGATGGGTTTGGGTGGAGAGAGGGAGGGGCCAGGTGTATGGAGAGATCTCCGGAAATGGGAGGGTGCAGGTCTGGGTGGAGCTGAGGACCTAAAGTGAGCAAAAACCTAACAATAATGATAATAGCAGGGGTAAGAAAGTATGAGAGAGAAATCAACAGTATAGCTTGAACATGGAAGGAACTAAAGAAAGACAAGTCAAGCCATGAAGTGTCAAGTCTAAAGGACAAGTACATGATAATAACAGGGAACCGCCAATGGGTGCTTGATGCAAGGAGGGCAAATGGTTAATATTCATTTTGGGTGTGAATGCCGCAAGGAAACCTGTGAACGTCAAACAGGCAGACATGTACACTCACAGACAGAAAAATACTTACTCGGTTAAAGGGATTCCAGAATAAACCAACCCAAGGAGAGTACAAATTTCCAATCACTCTCTCAGGAATCAAAGCAAAGATGTGCCTTTAAATCCGCCAATTAGGAGACGACTATTGATATTTGAAGAAGCAAATTCATTAGAATATTGGAGATGGGAGCTATTTTGTGTCTTTTATCTCTTTGTCCATCACACTCTTCAGTTTTCAAGAAATGACTATCAGTGGACGAAAAGTCATTATGTCGGTACTTTGTATATAAAAAGCTATTTTATTTATATGTCCTTGTGTTTTGAACATAAATGTCAAGACAACATTCGTAATCACTGTAATTACCAGATTTCTCTTCTACTTTTGTTAAGACAAACGAACCATTTAGAGGACAACTACAGGGTGACTCAATACAAAACTTCTTAAGTGTCTTTAACATGGAACACTATATATGATATAACCTTTTCTGATAACTCAGGTTACTAGAGTTGATACTTTGCAGAATTTCTCCAAAAAAACATAGAGTAAATAAACAGTAGGGTTTTTAAAGATAACTTTCATTTACTTGATCTTAAAAGACAAATTTAATAATAAATAAGAAAGTAAAGGACACAGGTTTTGAAGGTCAAGCTAAGCATTTTTCTTTAACAAGGTTATTTTGACATTACTAAATGGAACAGCCACAGAACTTGGAGCGGCCCTATTAGATTAATGATAGCATCAACGGCAAGAACAAGTACTATTTGTTAGGCACCTTTTCCCCTCGGTACTTTAATTCTGCTTGGGACAGAGAAAATGGAGATGAACGGCAAGGCTAATCTAACCTCGGTCATTTTATATTTCCTTTGTCCCTTTGTCATTTTTTAAAATTCAATAAAAATGAAGTAACAGCAAAAAAGAGCAATTTCCAGACAATATAAAAAAATCAATAATCAATCTTGTTAGAAAAATTCAACAATATTTTCAACTTTCACTACTTTTACAGGTTAGACCATCTATATGTATAACTTTTAAAAAGCTAGATGCACAGTCTTTTATATATTTTAAAAGTAAATATTTATGATTCCTATTTAATTTACTATATTATTTAACTTATTACTATTTGCATCATTACTATTTATTTATTATTATTACTATTTAGATAAAGCCTCCTTGATCTGTTCATGTCCTTAAGCATAAAAAGAAACCCAAAATTATTTTGTTGTTGTTGTTAAAAAAATTACCTTTTTAAATTTTACATTTAAAACTGGAAGAAATAAATTCCAGAGAGGTGTAGAGGGTTTAAATACAGGAGCATTGTTCTGTGCTTCTCCCAGAAACTCTACTCAAATTAGAGTAAACAAAGTCAAACCCATGAACACAGAGAGGCAGTAATCCCAGACATGCCAACAAATGATTGGAAGTTGAATGATACGAGTAAGAAATGGGCTAATTAAGTCCTGCAGCAGAAGTTTGGAAAGCCTCCTGATATTTTGATACCGGACACCAATGCAAGGCTTAGGTGTGACATGTGGCTGAAGACAAAGTCTTTGTGGGAAGTGTTTAGATTCTTGGCCTCTTCCCAGAAATCTGCAGTTCATTTTGTAGCACCATTTGACAAGTGCCACATTTGAGCACATGTGGTACAGAAGCTTTGTGGAGAAGGGTAGCAATCTGGAGAATTGCTGTTTGTTCTATCAAATACCACCAACTTCTGTGTTTCAAAATCCATTGTGTGAAAAATCTCTTTTCAGGGAAATAACCCTAAGTCACACTTTGGAATTGACTTCCCTGGGAACACTCAGGCACTTAAAAAGATAAAAATACTGACTCTGATAAATCTACCATGAGAGAGCAATCCTCACTCAATTTTTTTTCAGTGAAGTCAAATAGCTCCATCCATGTACACAGACACCCAGAGATTCACTCAAGATATTTCTTGCCTCCTACATGCTAAAACCTACTCCACAGTGTACATTTCCAGGGCAGAAATTGTTGGTACAATAAGCCAAATAATTTTTTGAAATTTTTTAAATTATCTTTAAATAGTTGTCCCCAAGAGTTGATATTGAACAAATCATGAATACAATGCATCTTGATCAGTGTCACCCCTTTCAACCTTCATACCCCACACTGCAACCCATTTCTTTTCTTTCTTTTTCTTTTTCTTTTTGTCGGTCATGGGGCTTGAACTCTGGGTCTGAGCTCTGTCCCTCAGCTTTTCAGTTCAAGGCTAGCACTCTACCACTTGAGCCACAGCTCCATTTCTGGTTTTCTGGTGGTTTATTGGAGATAAGAGTTTCACAGCTTTTCCTGCCCAGGCTGGCTTTGAACCACTATCCTCAGATCTCAGCCTCCTGAGTAGCTAGGATTACAGATGTGAGTCACTGCCACCTGGCTACTTTTCTTACGTTTGTAGTATATACAATGAATTCTTGACTGCATTCTCTTCCTCCTCTTCCCCTTCATCTGCCTTCTTTTTAAAGAGATTAAACTATTCTACTTGGAATATGGTGGAGCATGCCTATAATCCTAATCTGAGGAGGCTTGGTTAAGGCTTGAGATCCTATCTAAAACCAAACTCAAAAGCAAAAAGCCTAGGGATATAGCTCAAGTGGGAAAGCACTTGCCTAGCAAGCAAGAGGTCTCGAGTCTCATGCTCCATAACACAGAAGTCTGACAATTTCCCAGTGTAATGAATGATAAATGACTCAAATCACATCAAATTGTAATTTTAGAAAGAAAAGTAAAGGATTTAAATGGCTCCCAGAAAAGAAGGAAATCAAACAACATATAAGGCATGAAGAAACATAATGATACTATATTTCTCTACAACAATATTCACATTTAGATGATAGAGAAATTCCTTTGAAATTCTAAAGGTAAATAGCTTTCAAATTATAATTGCAAATGCTACTGAATTGTCTGTCATGTAAACCTGAGAGCAGAATAATACATTTATATATGCAAGTTTGAAAAAAAATCTCCCTTCTTCCTTTCTTTAAGAAGCTGTTGTTGGGTATGCATTTCTATAATAGAATAAATGAAGAAAAGAGACAAGCGTGGATTTAGTAAACAGGACACAATAGCCTAAAGAAAGCACAATGAAGTTCCACAACAAGGACTGTGCACCAATCAAGTTTCAACAGAAGCTCAGCGAGGGTTCAAGAGCCAGAGGGCTCTGGAAAATCTTTGCAGAAAAACTAGAGAAATGATCACTTCTCCCGAAGTTCGTCTTTCCTTCTACAGTCCTCTTTGTGCTAAGAGATGTATACCAAATTTCTCCAGTGACTGAGAACGCAATCTGACTAGAATTCCCTATTTCCAAGGTGACAGCCACAACTAAGTTTTCTTGTAAGTTGTGGTTAGGGGCAGTCAGAAAGAGGTCTGGAAATGGAACACTGAAAACATTACTAACATTGGAGAGTTTTAGTGTTTAGGGAGAGGCTATGATCCTCTTGGGAAATATAAAAAAGAAAGCTGGGCACCAGTGGCTCACACCTGTAATCCTAACTACTCAGGAGGCTAAAATCTGAGGCTCACAATTTGAAGCCAGCAACACAGGAATGTTTGTGAAACTCTTGTGTCCAGAAAAAGCCAGAAATCAAACTCAAGTGGTATAGTGCTAGTCTTGAGCAAAAAGAAGTGCAGGAAGTCAAGACCCAGATTTGTGGTGTGTGGGTGTGTGGGTGTGTGGGTGTGTGGATGTGTGTCACAGAAACAGAAATGAAAAGGAAATGTAATCACAGTATGATACAGGAGATAAAACCTGAATATCAATTGAACCAACATTGTAATATAACCCTGATAGGGAGACACATGAAGAGAAAAGGAAGAACTTGTGGAAGATCACACTTAAGCACAGTAGGCTAGAACTATGCTATTGTTTGTAATTTGCCTTATACTACTATTTGGTTGTTATTAAGGTTGGCACATATATTCTATTGACAGTAGCTTTAGAATATTTTATGAATGGAATGATGAATGGCCCAAAGGAAGGGTGTATAATTATTGGTATAAACATTGTAGCTTTACTATTAGATCATAAAAAGACAGGTTTTTTGAAATAAAGAGTGTAATTTATTTCTCAAAATTCAACAAATGAGCATATTAAGTCAGAAGGAGACTATTAGAAGCTGCTGACAGGTGTGAGATAAAAAAATCACTGAGGGTGAGAGAAAATGAGAGAAAAAGAGGAAGAAGCAATAGAAACATAAATAAGTGAGTACATTTAACAATTTTATTAAGTAACCTGATAACTCAATCATTACCAGACCAAATCAACTCAACATCATTTGATGCTTTGCTGTTCTCTTTTAGATTAGCTCCAAAACACCAGAAATCCCTTTGGCTAATATCTTCAAAGTAACATTAAGAACATTTAAATCAATTTTCAACGAGATATAAAACAGATCCATTTCTAACTGCTCCTAATTGTATCTTACCAGAAAACACTACAACAACCTTGCATTTGTCAACCTGGAAATGGCCAGTGGTAATCAAATTACCATCCCTATAAACTGAAAAGTGTTAGTAAGTAAACTGCTTTTTGAGAGCAAAGGCAGAGATGAACTTGGAAAGCATTCATGAGCTCAAAATGTTTACATTCTGACTAGAGGCAGATGGATCAATAGTTACATGCCCAAATGTGGCTGGAGGCAAATCAGACTGTCTGTCTTAATGTGAGAAGGAAGGAAGGAGGAAGGAAAAGAAGAGAAAGAAGGGAAGACCATGGCATGGGGGAAGGAAAAAAAAAGTATGACAACATGGAAAACATCTAATAATTTGAAAGAAGTTAAGTACCAACAGAATTAAATTAGCAATGCAGGTTTGGCCTGTACTGGAGGTGGAGGATTTACAGATAAAGTCCAGGAAGGGCTGGCTCCAGAAGTAGATTGGCAGATACCTGAGCAACAGGCAAGGTGTAGCAACACCACATGCAGTGAACACCCTCTAACTTGTTCTATAGGATGTTATATCTACCTACATTTACTTTTATTCTTAAGAAATCTTTTTAAAAACTTGTCTGAGAGATGGAAAGGTTATAATATCCACCAAATTGAAGAATGTATTAAACAAAACATACTTAGAGCTAGGCATCAATGGCTCATGCCTGTAATCCTAGCTACTCAGAAAGCTGAGATCTGAGGATCACCATTTGATGCCAGTCTAGACAGACAAATCAGAGACACTTATCTCCAGTTAACCACCAGCAAAAAGTCATATATGCAAGGTTGAAAAAAATCTCCCTTCTTTCTTTCTCTGAGAAGTTGCTGTTGGGTATATGTTTCTATAATAGAGAATAAAATATGTGGCCCAATTGGTAACCCAACTGGTAACTTTGAGTGATAAAACCAGGCAAGAACCAGAGGCCCTAAGTACAAGAGGTCCCCGTACAAAATAATAACACTTCTACTACTAGTAGTAGCAGTAGTAGTAGTAATAGTAGTAGTAGTAGTAATATAAGTAACATACTTAGAACAAAAGCCAGTATAATACAGAAAAGACAAGTAGCCCATATAAATGAAACAGTCTTTAAAAGGGCATTGAAACAAAACCATTCTTTAATAGTTGGTGTCAAATTAGTTTTTCCCATTATGTTATTAGCCTAAGTATTTCCATTCATCTACTAAGTGAAGGGGTATTTTTCTGCTAGTAACCTCGAGTCAATCTTCTTCCCAGAAGTTGATTATACAACGGGAAATGATTTAGCAGAAAACTCATCATGGTTTAAATTTATTCCAATATATGGTATGCATGAACATTCAAAGATTGATGTATTCATTAAAATGAGAGGCATTAATTCCTTAATATTTATTTAAATTAAAAAACTCTCAGTGGCACAAATATAGATTAGTTGAAATAGGAAATTACACATAAAAATGCAATACACAGTCTTGCCATAGATATCCGACCAAAGATTCAGCTAAAACATGACTTGTTTTCTTTGTCAGAAGTTACAAACTATGCATTCCTTAACAGAATCTGATTGAAACAATGGGATTTGTGCAAACCACTCTCATCTGAGATGTAGTAAATTCTTACCATATCACCACAGCTATTCTTATTCTTTCCCTGAGGCTTAACCTGAAAAGTATATAATAAACCTTATTTCTACCTTTTCATGAAATGAATACATGGGGCTATAAAGTTCTATCTATCACACACATATTATGCCACATTGCACTTTATAGACCCCATTAGAAGATGCCATGTGGCTGAAAAAAATAATTCAAACTCTAGTGAAACTATTTAAGAGTATCCTAACATATTATGATAGAATGCTATATGGGACAGTATATATTGACAGTTAAAAAACAAGGAAGCACTCAATGAGTTACCAACTCTACAGTAAATACAAAGTGCTTAAAATGAGTTAGAGAATGGAGAGATAACCCAATATAGGTTTAATGTTCCAGGGAAATCACATGGTTAAGAAACATGCTGAACAGCATGTTGACTTCATAAATAGTCAGTCTGATGTATAGCTTGGTGGTAAAGGTAATGTTTAGCATGTATTAGACTCTGGGTTCGATTCCCAGCACACAAACATATTGATGACTCCATAAATTCATATTATACTTTACATCTTTCAAAGTTCCTTCACATATGCTATCGTTTTTCTCCATCGACAAGAATAAAACTCAGTGAGATTCAGTCACTTCCTTAATGCTGTGTGGAAGCCAAATAACAGATCTCTCCTGGTGGCTAGGGCACAGTACATCAGGAGATGTGGCGTAACCAGAGGGCATGCTCAACTAAAGAAAAGAGAAGACAATAGGATGGCTTGATGCATCCAAGTGTCAAATGAGCTCCTGGGGGGTAATGGTTAACCCATTTTAAGCAATTATTCATCAATTAATCATCCACTGAGGTATCAAGATGTGGGAAGCACTCACCACTATAAGGAAACCTCCTTGACTTCAGTGAATATCCTGCTTTAAATAGCATATTTTTGTCTAGGTGGGTGCCTTTCTACATATGAAGTAGAGAAAACCCTTCTCTATATAACATAAAAGGAAAAACTCAGAAGAAGAAAAAGGTCATTGTGGGTACTAATTCAGTGTATTTAGAGTAAAAACTATAACAAACCAGTTGCCATTTACAAAGTGGCAAACTGTGCAGGGAAAAAAATGTGCTATAGATATGCTTCACAATGCAGTCATAATGTGAATAGATATTTCCTTCTGGGTCAAATTTTTGTTCTGAGCAAAACTGTAAAAAGAAAATAAAGGCACCTTTATCTTGTGGTTAGAAAAAGCCAGCCAAACTGATACAGGAATGGAATAAAATTAGTGAATGAATAAAATTGCCATTCCAAGAGAACATGTATGTTTAAAATTTAATTGATAGGACAGGCCTACAGGCTTTGCCTCTTGTCCACACTATCTTTTTTTAACCTTCCTTCTGCCTTTCATTGGCTCCCAAACAGGGCAAGCCCATAAAGAATGCTGATCAGCTGAGAAGATACTATTCTCTCATTTGTGTTTTATTGAAAGCATGGACCAAATGGGAGATGAAAGGTATTTTTCTGTGAGTAAAAGCATCAAAAATTCCTTGAAGATTCACAGAAAACAAACATCCATGGCAATAAAGTAACATAGATACAGTCATTTCTATCCACAACTAAGCTTTCAGGAGAAAGAAAAACCTAGGAAACTCAAGGGTACAAGTAGAGGTTATAGAATGTACTCATTAGAACACACAGCATGCAATTTCTGCACTCACAGTGCTGGTGCTTTTCCTCCAACTGCACAGATCCATCTCAGAAGCCCTCTTGGAACTGCCAATACGGTCATTATCAATTATGTAATGCAAGGGGGGAGCAATGATTAATAATTCACAGCTGAGACATCCCCATGATTTATAATCTTGCATGTAACTGTCTACAGCTAGTATTGGGAACCTGTCATTAAAAGGCATTAACTTGAGAAAATTAGAGTTCTGTATTGATTACCAAACATGTATAGTTTATTGTGGAGTGATGCTTTAATTTATATTCTAAGCAATGCTCTAGGTGAATAACATTTGCATATAGAGGACCGCATCCTGAAGCCATCTGGTTCCACAACATGACAGGAGCTGCGGGTATGCATCCTCTCTAAATGACTGTATTGCAGGGCAATAAGCAGAGAACAAACTCAGTGTTGTTTATACAGGGCAGCATTAAGTAAAGGCACAATTACTAGCCAAAGAGATGAGATGTTGATTTGACTTATGTGTGCAGAACTCAAGCTAGTCAATAGCTAGATAAATAATGTAAGGTGAATATTACCTTTCTACATTTTATATAGTTAAGCTACCTTTCTCTTCTTTTGCTCTTTCTACCTTCTAACAATTTACTTACCTTAATAACATTAGAGGGACATCACTAAGTTACTTAGCTCAATCATAAGTGTATGGTAAGATCCTAAGAGAATTGGATGAGAGAATGATCAACCCACATAATCAGATTGTCAGCACCAATCATTTGAGCAAGTACCTGAGAGCAGGGAGCTTTACTGCAGAGAAAATAAAAGGGGTTTGTGAACATTGTTTAGTAGACAAATCTCACAGCGTACAGGTGACAATGGGTTAACAGTGGCTTCCAGCCTTAGCTGTGTCTTGGGATCATCTGGAGAGATTATATAAAACGTTCATGTCTAAGCACCATCCCTTGAGAGGCTAATTTAATTGGTCTGGAGTGGACAACTAGACACTGGATATTTTTTTAAGTTCCCAGAGCAGTTCCAATGTGCAGTCAATTTTGAGGACCACTGGTTGTGGAACGATCAAGTATATGTCAATAAATATAACACAGATAGAATGGAACATACTAGAACAAATAAGATTTTGGTATGATCACAAAAACTAGTGTTTGCACAACATGGAGCAGGAAATAGAAAATTAGTATATTACAGAGAAAGCTGGGTGCAGAATTTGGGTTATACTCTACTGCAGTCCTAACTGCTTGGCAGAAGAAGATCAGGCGTAATGTGGGGATGAGGAAGTACCCACCTTCTGGTACTTGACAGAAAAGCAGTATCCTTTATTTGGAAACCCAGCAGCTGAGGGATGTGATGTACAATGGCTGAATATAGTGGGAATCAGAACATGCTATTCCAGGCTATAAAACATAGAAAGAGGTGCAAGTCCAGAACGGGATCAGAAAATCAGATTTTGCAGCTTTGAGGTGAGGAGTGGAAAATTATTCTGCCAAAAAAAAAACAACAAATGTTTTTGAGAAGTTGATGAACCACATCTCTGTCTAGTGTATGTCTCACAAGGGCTGCTAGGGAAAAGCTCTCTGTGTCCCACCTTTTATCTGTGCATTCATACCTGGATGTAAACAGAAAGGAAAGGGTAGTATTAGGAATGCTTATAGCTAGATGTGGTACAAAGTGATAAAAGGAGATTAAAAGCATGTTTTTAAAGGCTTAAAACCTCAAAGATAAGCATCTGACAAAGAGCATTCAAGGCAAAGAACAATAGATTAGAGAGGTAGCTTTGATAAATTTTCATGCTGAGGAAACAAGAAGAATAAAGAAATAAACCATCTAAAAGGAGCCCAAAGACCTCTCAGCTCATGCATTATTAATAACAAAGAAGAGGAAAAATAACTAATCTTGACAAATAGAATGATGACTGCTTTGATGTTTCTGTGCTAGTCAAAGATGAATGAAGAATATACAAATACATGCATAGTTAGGATATAATTACATTATGCAAGACATTGTCACATTCTTTCTAGATCTAAATGGGGTCTAGTTTAAATATTAGTAAGCTATTCTGGATGGATTTCAAGATACTTGAGATCCATTTGTGGTTTATTTGGTAAGCATCATTCGAGATTTGTTTCCAAATAGGTAAAGATTCTTGAGATGGCAGTCTGATTGAATCTTCCAAATTGGAGCCACTATTGAACTTTTTTATTCTGTCCAGTCAACAACAAACTTCTAGCTCTTTCTAAGCCATAAAGACCCACAGGTATCAAACTTTAGTTCACCTCCTCCCTTTGAGACAGCAATAATATGTTTTTTAATCTGGAGCCTGTAGAGCTTTATTATCTGGGGAGGAAATGTAATGGAAGAAGAGTGAAGAAGTGCCAACATGGCCCCATCAAATAAGGTATTGGCCATCATTTCTTGTGATTAGATTAAAGAAATCTCAGGGCACTTCAAAGCAATTTATAGAAAAACACATTCCTATTTACCTGGGGAGAAGTGACTCAGGTTACAGCTCCCATATCCTAGCCTTAGTGCCTTAAATTTGATTAATGGAGCATATTGCTTGGTATTAAGCTGCATCATGCTAGGCTATAATGAGATGTGGTATTGACGAGGACTTTTCTATTGCAACAGGCCAGTTCAGATGAGTGTATGAATTTGAAAGGAAATGAACTTGGCCTCAATTTCTTCCTAAGTCCTTTCTTTTGGAGCAGATGTTTATATTCTCAAGGCCCATTTCTATTTTGTGTGTTTCTTCTCTCTGTATTCATTTACAAGTAACACTCTGTAGATACCAGTCTATCAGTCCAAAAGGATGTCTCAGCTTGGGTTCTACAATCACTATGAATAGGTTCCTTTGAAATTTTATATTACATATTTAACAACGATCCCCAAGCCTTAGTGCATGCATACTCAACAAATAGTATCTGGTATTTACTGGACAGATTCATAATCAGGAAAACTCATGTTTATCATCTACTTTTATGCCCATAATGCTCTAGGATAGAATATGATAAGTCTATTACACATATGATAAAATGGAGACCTGAGGAGTTAAATCATCAGGCCCAAGGTTAATAGCTATTCAATAAAAGAATGGTATTCAGGTTTTCCTTTTTTTGTTTTTTTACTCAATGCATATTGCTCAGGACCTATGGACCAAAAAGCACTAAGTCAAGAGTAAAAAATACAGTAATTAGAAGGATATAAAAGTACTTTTATTGATATTTTGTTATAGTGAAGAAGAGAGACAATATACAATTAAAAATGTTGACAGCTGGGTGACAGTGGCTCATACTTGTATTCGTAGCTACTCAGGAAATGGCGCACTGGCTCAAAGTAGTAGAATGCTAGCCTTGAGTGAAAAAGCTCAGGTACATTGAGTGCCCAGGCCCTGAGTTCAAGCCCTACAACCAATTTTTAAAAAAGTTGACAAATTGTGCTGTCATTAAATAAAGAATAGAAGTCAGGCAGTGGCTGACATCTTGTGCCTGTAATCTGAGGTCCAAGGGAGGTGAGAAAAGGGAGGGGATAATAGTTTGGGGCCCAATCCAGGCAGAACATTTCAGAAGATCTGTTCTTAACCTGTAGTTGAGTGCAGTGGCACACCTGATATCCTAAGCTACATGAGAGGTAGAGAAAGGGATGATCATGGTTTTAGGCCAGCCCAGAAGAAAGGTCAAGGATTCTTCATCACAATGGAGGTAAACAGCTTGTAATGGTACACAGCTGTCATCATCACAGGCCAGTTGCACGCCCACACAGGGAGTAAGACCCTACTTTTAGAAAAAGATGAAACAACAAAAAATGCGAAACTGGGCTGGAGTCATGGCTCAGCAGTACAGTGCTTAGCAAACACATGGCTCTGAGTTAAAACTCCAGCACTAGGAAAAAAAGAAAAAGAAATCCTCATTCAAAGAGGTGATCAGGAAAGGCTTTCCTGCAGAGGTGGCACAGACTTCAGTCAGCTACAGAATACAGAGGGACAGGTGCAAAACTGGTACTCAGGTTGGAGAACCCAAGCAGGCCTTCCTAACCATCACACCACAGCTTCTACTCTTGGACTTTCTCCAGCAAAATTGGAGACATTCATTTTTCATATTTCATTTTTCTCACCAACCATTTTTCTCACCTGTCTAACCAACCCACAGTTTAATGCTGCTATATCTTCTACCTACAATGATTTGTTATTGTCTGAAAGGGAGAAGTTCCAATAATCTACTTTCTAATGTGTTTCTCCAGGATGCTCATTGCCTTGCAACTACCTGGAGTCTGGCTTCCTTTACTGCTTTTTATCATCTACATCTCCTCACTGTTTCTCTTGTTGTCTTTCTTGTATGGTACATAATGTACCCATCTCTCCTGCCTCAAACCAGCTCTCAAACAGCCATTTTCCATCTACCTGCAACTCTTGTAAATCATAGTCTGTAATTTCTTCCCACTCTTCTCATTTCTCATTCTCTTTGTGGGCTCTGTGAACTTGCTTATCCTCCTTCCCTCCACAGAACCAAGAGAACAGATTTTTGACTCAAACCAATGGATTAGGAACTAAAATCTGTGTCTTCAAAAGAGTTACAATCTCTCTAAACTTAAGTTTATATATCTGAGAAATAAAGACAAAGGAAATAAACCAACTTCACCATTTATAGGCAGCATTAAATACAATAAATAAGAGGACAGCTTAGAACTACATATAAAAGCTCAGTGTTACATATTATTATATTTAATTTTCAAGTCACTATATAACAACAGATTGATTTAAAAAAACCCAGTGGAATGTTTTCAGATCTAATCTTTATTTTCAGTTTATCTTTAATTTTTAATTAAAATTTTATTAGCATTAGTTAGTTGTACAAGAAATCTTTATTTTGACATGTCCATATATGCATTCCATGTACCTGGGTCAGACTCATTCCCTCCATCACTCTCCCTTCCCAAACCAACTCAGCAAGCTTCGCTGATAAATTTTCACACACACACACACACACACACACACACACACACAATTTTGACCATATTCACTCTTCCCTATCTCATTAGTACTCACATGTTTCAATTTTCTAATGTTAATTTTTATTAAAGCATTTATTTTAAATTACATTCAAGTAGATTTCCCCATGGAATTTCACACATGCATTTACTATAATTCAATCAAATGTATCATATACATGTATACATACCAACTATGTATTTTTTTACAAATATATTTGTTTATATATATATATGTATGATCCTATATGCATTTAATGTTTATATTAATCCTTTAACTATATGTAATATTTCTTAATTCCTTTCTAATATTTTACATAAATGAATACTACTGTGATCTCAAAATCCCCTAATGGTGTTGATGATAGCACTTTGTCCTGATTCTCATTTTGTTTCATACCTTTTTGTTACACTGTGTCGGTTCATTCTCTTCTCCCTTTTCCTTTGGAATACTTCTTTTATCATTCTCGGGCTCAATTGTGGTTACTAATATAACCTCATTGCCAGTTTACACACACACACACACACACACACACACACACACACACACACATACACACACAGTTTATAGTTTACAGGATTACTTACAAGTTTGCTTTACTGCCATGTCTCATGGGTACCACAATGTCAACATTAATATGGTCTTTTTCTTTGGGTCTCTACATTATTTTATGTTACCAGGGTCCATTTTATTTTCCAAAGTAAAAACAATATTGGAAAATGTCTTATAGTTGTTGCTTGGTAGATACAGAACAAATATCCAGATCTCCTCCCTTAAAACCTAATACTCTTTGGTTTGATGTGTTACCCTTAGCATTTTACCATATGTACCTTTACCAAGTTAGCAATAACTTTATTCCATGTAGTTAATTATATGTGTTAGTTTGGCTACCAAAACAGTTTTTGCAGCAATTCCAGTTTTACTGTTTCTGGAAAGGTAGTTTTTAGATTTGTTTAATTTTAACCAAGTAGTCTTTGAATAAAGCAAATTACTCTCTATAGTATATATAGTCACATTGAATCAGCTGAAGGCTGTTATGGTTTGAATACATTTTTCCATAGATGTAATTTGCTAAACACTTGATTCTCATCTGGTAGCAAATTTTCGGGAGGTGGTGGTAACTTTACTGAGTGGAGCCTAGCTGAAAGCCTAGGTTCCATACCTTTGAGGGTATACCCAATTCCTTCTCCATTTCTCTGCATCCTATCTTAGAGTCAAGACCATGCTGACTCACACATTTCTACCAGGATATCACAAAGGCCTTTCCAGAAGACATCAAGGTTCCCTAAGGAAGAAGAAATTCTGCTTCTAGAGTTCTTTCAAATTCAAGATAGTGTATCAACTTTTCCCTGGCTTTCCATCCATTTCAGATTGTAAGCTCTCACTCAAGCTTCAAATGTTTTTTGGACATTTTTATTGTAAAAATACTGTACAGAGGGGCTACAGTTACATGAGCAAGGTAATGAGTACATTTCTTATCAAGCATTGTTACCTCCTTCTTTGTTTTTCCCCTTAAATGTTTTCAATCATAGCAGTCTCTCTCTCCCATCATTGCCATATCTCTATGGAAACATATACAATTGGTCAGTGGGAGCTTCAGTCCATACCCTGTGTGTTTTCCTTTTATCATTAGAAACACAAACAGCTCTCTACCAGCATATCTTTCTTTTGCGCATTTGTATTATTCTTTTTGCATAGATGTCTTGGGTACTATTGGTGATTACATACTCTAGGTAAATATTATATGGAGATACGTTAAATTGAAGATCGTGTGTTCTTTAAAAGAAAGAGCTTCTTGCCTCTCTTCTCTGCCACTCTGTTTTCTTCCTCTTCTGAGTCCTATCTCACCAACCTGCCCACCTATAAACGAGTAATGTCAGCTGACTCGTGTCCTCAGTGGATGGCAAGGATTTGCAATCCAAATGTTTTAGCCTTCTGAGACAGGAAAGCAAACTCAACTGCTGCCTTGAGATCCAGGTGGTAGAAAAAAATTAAAACCTAATAAATCACAATTTTGTGTCTTTTTTGCCTCTGATACTTTGGCTTAATTATTATGTCCCACATTGATTAATTCACTATCTATCATTGCTCTCAAGTGATAAGGACTCTGAGAGCTTTGCGTGTCACTATCAATTTGGGTTCTCAAAAATAAGACAAAAAAAAACCTGATTTAGAGAGCAATCTCTATGGGATTAATTAAGTCAGTGAAGGCATTTCCAGCCCTGGGTAAAGACTATGGACTAAAGATAGGGTTCAGTCCCTGTGTCCCAGTGGCTGAAAAATGCAATTAATCTAGCATATTTGGTAATACTTTAGGGTAGGAATATAGGGCAAAATATGTTTGTGGGGTGTCACTGCTTTTTTTAAGCTTGTAGCCAAACTACAGCTTCGCTCCCTTCTTGTAGAATAGGCAGCAGCTAAGTTGTGCATGGTAACAAGTATGATAATGTTCATTTTAATCCAGAGGGATTGGGATAATATGAAGTATTTGAGTCATATTCTGCAAATTTGCCAAATTGGAAGAAAATTTAAGAAACTCACTTGCTTTGGACTTCTCATTCATAGGATTGATGGTATTGTAGATTAATCTCAGACCAGGCTCTCTGCTCATTTATTTGTGCTACCCCATTGGAGCCTAAATAAACTTCTCTCCACATACCTTGCCCTGTTTCCAGAAATGTCTGAGCTATGTGCATTAATATTCGGGGGGACTAGAAAACAATTGTCCTACGGAGTGTTGAAGAATGTGATATCATGCATGTCTAAGAAGAAGAAGGTAAGTTTGAATCTTGGAGAGACCATCTTTTCTTCCCTCATTTTCTCTTCATATTCGTTCTTTTCATTCATCATTTCACCTCCCAATGTGCCTTTTTCATTCATTTGTTTCACCTTCTCATATGCCTCCATTCTTCTTCAATTGTTCTTTTGACAATCTAAACGTTATGAACATAAAAAGAATAAAATAGTCTTGATATTTCCAAAAACTATCTAATGATGTAGACAGTCTTTTTCTGGAGTGCACATGTAGACAGATTCAAGTTCATTCATTTTCACTACAGAAGAATCTGTCTAACTTACCACAACTCTGCATTCATAAATTCTTGCAAACAGCATGCAATATGAATAGAAATATAAAACGAGTGGATACATTAAGGTTCACTATAAAAATCACCAGTGAAATTAGTTTATTCTAAATTCAGAGGGTTGAATGAAATAATTTCTTAATCTACCTTCTTATCCTAAAATTCTGATTGAAAGAAATTATACTTGGATCACAGAAATGGCATTTCCTTAAGTAGAATACTCACCAAAGAGAAGATATGTCTCAACATAGTCAAATTAACATGATTTGAACCAGTTTGCAAACAATAATGATTATTTCACTTAAATTATGATTAAATTATTCATTAAGTCATAATACACTTAACCATTCAATAATTAACTGCCCGAGCAATAAGAATGAAAGTCTGATTTATTTCCATCTTAGAAAATATCTTGAGCTGACTGTCAAGATGAAGTTTCTTTGCTTTAACTAACACCTTGAAGAACAAGAATTGTATTTATATTAATTTTGTTGTTTTTTTTCTCCTTCCCTTTTTCCATCTCTTTTATTCTCTCATTCTTTTTTACTGTTGCTCTCTTTGTCTATCTCTTCCCACACAGACCTCAGAAGACTTCAGAAAATTCTCCATATTAAATGGTATACTAATATATACCATTAATAATAAAGCAAATGTACTTTTTTCTAATAGTTTTGATACACCTAAAATGATATACCTGCCTAGACACATGGACTATTTATGTCATTCAGTAATACTACTTCAATACGAAAAAGTTCTTTGGGATAATAAAAGGCTATTTTTAATAATATAAGAAGTTCATGTGTTTCTGGAGCTCCAAGTACAGCTCTTAACAGTAAATATGATTCAAAATTTCAATCATTAATTCTATTTAGGCCTAATGTGTCATAAAACTAAGGAAGGAAGGGTCATTTTCCTCTCTGCTGGGGCACAAAAAGTGTATTAACTATCCCAGTCAGGACTGTGGATGATTTATTAATTCAATTTTGGAAAGTGAGACTGTCAGATCATATAAGCACATATTATAAACAAACTCTCAGAAGATTCTTACTCCTTCATATATTCTTTCTTTTAGCTAAATGACTGACAGTGTACCTCATTGTTAAGATTGATCTGTCTGTTATCTCCCTCCCTTCCAGCTCCCAATATACATTATTTGAATAACCAGGGGATGGCCAATTGTGGTGGTCTTTCAAACTTGATTTGACTACATTTAAAACTGATTTGACTACATATAAAAATTTGAATTATCTGGAATGAAATAAAGAATCCTTCTAAGGACAGATACAAGAATTATTGACACAATTGTGATGTGGTAAAAAAAAAAAATAAGTTGAGTCTAAAACTACTGGATTTTCCACCAATTTTGTCCATAAGTCATTTTACCTATGTTCTGTTCTTCCAAGTGGGAGCGGACCTCCAGGCTCCTTCTAAGCTCCACATTCCTATAAGCCCACATTATAATATGAGTGAAACAGGATGAGGGAATTCTAGTCCAGAATAAACTTGAACATAGAAACCCAGGTTGTCTCCATATGCGTCAATGTAGTATCTGAGAAAATTACTGTGTTCAGTGTGGGGCAAATGTATGTTATCAGTGCAAAGAATCTTGATTCTGAAACCACCAGGGAAGATGTGTGTGTGTGTGTGTGCATGTGTGTGTGTGCGCATGTGCACACACACGCACATTCTGTATCAATACTCTGAAACCAATTTTATTACCTATTCTTATAAGACTTTCAATTCTTTCTGCAAATCCTTTTTACATATAGAGGATGTTGGTTTTATTCTCACCAGGACTCTGTGAATTAAAATAGAGATTATTTTAATCATGTGATGGTGATTCACTTCCTAAGATATTCAGAGTGTGATAAATATGGGTGAAATCAAGGGATAATTTTCAAGATCAGAGAGTTGTTTATAATTTTGTATCATGCTGAAAGTATAGTCACCTGTTTCCTAACCAAATTATGCTCCAGAGGAAGTGGGTTTTTTTTCTGTATTCCTATTACTTTTTATAAGGGATATGCCTGTCAAGTCTCTGGCAAAAACCTTAGATATAAAATAACTGAAGGCAAGATTAGGGAAAAAAGTGATACAAGAAAAAGAGTTTAATTAAACATCATTTCATAAAAGTAGAAAAGAGCAGACTAGGATTTAAAAAATCATTATTTGGCTCAAGCATCAGAGTGCTCACCTTGAGCTGAAGAGCACAGGGACAGCACCCAAGCTCAGAGTTTAAATCCCACAACTGACAAAAACAAAATTCATTATTTGATTCTAACAAAACCTGCACCATGTTGTTTTACTTCAGGAGCTATTTAAGTTACAATACTGATGCTCTATAATATGTGTGCATACTTTACTTCCTAGACTAATATTTACAAGTAGCATGCTCAGAACTCCTCACATGATACTATACCCTAGATATCACAAATGAAGACAATATGGTCAGTTCCAATACAACTAAGGCCTTCCTGAATTGACATAGGACTTAAAATGCAATTTAGTTTCCTGAATTTAAATGTTAGATTTATGACTTCATTTGTCCTTCGGTTTTGAAAATTTAAATTACGACCTTCAAATTACATGTTATAGTAATGCGTAGTTATTATAGTTCTGTTAGGACCTGAATTTTGTTTCCCCTAAATTCATTATTTAAAGTCCTAATCCCAATGCCTGTGGATATCACCTTATTTGGAAGCAGGTTTTTACCAGACAGTATTTGAAATGAGGTCAGTAGATGGACACTTATCTAAAATTATTTCATCCCTATAGTTGGGAAATTTTAGAAGACCTACGTAAAAATGCCATGTGAAGGAGATAAAAAGGTTGGTATGTACATACCAAAAGTTGTCACAATGAGGGAAGAGGCAAGGAAAATCTCTTTCAAAGCTTTCAGAAGGAACTTATCAAGACCATGATCATTGACTTGTGCACTCCAGAACTGAGTTGATAAATTACCACTCAGTTTGTGTGACTTTATTATGATAGCCCTAGGAAAGTACTACCATGCCTATGTGCATAGTTTGCCTCCTGTTTGTTATTTAAACATGGTGATGCTTCTGATGCTTGAAATAAAGCACAGAGCCCAAGGAAGTTTCATTTAAAATAAAGGGATGCTAGCTTTGCTGTCTGTCTTTTGACCTTGTTTTCTTCTTGCTTTGTTCCTAAGTCTGTTAATTTGAAATGATAGTATTGTGTCCAAGGACTCTGAGGAAGAATTTGAATTAAATCAATTAGAGAATAAATGGACCTCCCTCATAACTCCTTCATCCTTTCCTCTTTTTTGCTCTCTTCTATTTTCCTTTCCTTTTGCAGTTTACCCTTCAAGTTTCTCTCTGCATCAAGATTTTTGGCAACTTGATGCAGAAGAAATCAGTCCCAATGTTTCCCAGGAAGCTAGTCAGTTTCTCCTCATACTGAGGCTCTTCTCAAGGCCTCTAGTGTAGAATATTAAATAAGTTAATAAGAAGGGGTAGAAAGAGGCATGGATATGATTCTATCTCTTCAAGTCTTTTGCAATGTGGAGGAGAGGGTTCCTGAGTCCTCTTCCTGTTTCACAGAGTATAAAATAGCAAGCTGCTAGGTCATGCCTATTCTCTTCTATGTCATTTTCTTCTAGGCCAGTTGGGTAATTCTGTAATAATACCATTGTGGACTTCTCTATTCCCCAGAGAGAATACAGATAACTAAATGCCTATTTCTCTCATACTTCTCTGTTTATATTGGGTTGTGAATAGCGAATTAATATTTTCAAAGATCCCATTCACAATAAAGACTAGCTATGAATTGATCTGTACCTCCTGCCAGTGTTCTTAAATAGCTATGATTTTCTATTTGCTCTTCAGCAACTGATGGCAAATCTTGAAAAAACAAGGGAAAAAATAAAATAATATTTTCCCACCAAATGTCTTTGTTTTCAGGATGGTTCCAAATTGGCACACCAGGTTTTGGTAGGTATCTGGACTTCCCTTCATACTCTGCCCATAATCCCAGGAGAAAGAAAAAAATCCTTCAAACCAGTAATATATTTTGATTCTCATCTAAACCTACTGGATCTACAAAATTACTCTTGTAAATTTCCTTAAAACTACTCTTTCAGAGATTTCTAGTATGTCTAACCAGATCTGAAATCAGTAGCAATGGCTCCTCTTGACATATTTTGGTGTCTGGGCTATATGAAAGAGAAGAAGAAGGCACAGATTTATATGGAGCTAGAACCACCATTTTTCATCTGGCTGCACTTGCTCACTGGGATCACACAGGGCCTTGGAGGTTCTGCCTTGAGAATCTCACACAAACTCTGGAAACTAGGCTGAACCTTCCAGTGGGACAAGTGAGTGGGAAATGAAAGTAAATGTTGCTTCCTAATTGATGTACTTGAGGTAGGAGGGTCTTCTTTAAGATTTTTACTTTCTGAGAATCCTACTATTTTCACATAGGAACAATCAGTGATTTGGGTGAAGCTATCCATTTTCTCATAAAGATGAAGTAGGAGGGGTGATGCGTTTTTTAAATTAAGACTTTGGGAGAAGATTCCTCCTTTCTCATAGGTTCTATGGGCAAGTAATTTTGACAGGGCCTCTATCTGTATAAACATTTTAACTTGCTCTAAATCACTATGCTGATATTTTCCAGATGGCCAAATCCCATGCTATCTCCTGAAAAAGGTATTATGCACTTGCAGAGAAAATGATGGCTTAGACACAGCAATATACAGGATATGACAGATGTGAAGCTTCTCCTGGCATCTGGTTGACTGCAGTTGGAGAATGTTTGTTCTCAGTCATTTTATAGGGAAGGTGAATACTGCCTTGCAATGGGAGAGTAGGTAAAGAGACTGAATTTCAAAGAAAGCCTTCTACCAATCGGAGAGAGTAGGATCCCCTGGGGGCTAGTATCTGGTCCTTGCTTGCCTTTATCAGTGGTTTACTGTATCAGGCTAACCTGTTAATGGAGTATAGTTCAAGTATGAAAAGCTCAAAGAAGAATTATACAAGTAATGTTTGCCCAGTGCTTAAGCAGCATCATAAAAAGAATAAATCATTTTATTCGGTTAAAATATATTTTGGAGTCTTGTTCAAATATTTAAGTATCATGCTCTGGTACACATACTTATACTATGCTATTGTTTGAGAAAATAACCACTTGCATAAATGTCAAGATATAATGACACTATTTGCAATATGTTTTAAACTTTAGCAAATATTTGCACCATATCAAATATTTGAACAACATATGTGGATGTGTAAAGTGTTGTAGGAAAATTGACTGTTTTTATATAAGTTCACAAAAAGGCTACCATGATAATATATGCTGCCACAGTTTCAAACCATCTTAAAATAACAAATGGTAGGTTTGGTCTTCATACAAATTTTTCATGTATTCATACTTTGATTTTATTAAAATATATTAACTGTATGGAATAATGGAATTTAGTAATTAGCATTTCCCTCTTCTTTCCTTTATGTTAACAACATACAAACTCCTTTTTACTAGATCTTCATAAAATATAGAACCAGTTATTGTGAACTACAGTTACCCTTCTATGTGGCAAAACACAAGAATGTGTTTCTTCTAGCAATGTTTCTATACCTATTACCAATCCTCTTTATCAGACCCACATCCTTCCTCACCACCCTTGATCACCACTCTACATGCAGGCCTACCATAAGCTTGCAAATATGAACAAGAACATGCAGTCATTGTCTTTCTGTGTTGGTTTATTTAATTTTAGTGCCATCTATTTTGTTTTTTAAATTATATTTTTATTCATGGAGTTGTACAAAAGGGTTACAATTCATCTTCTCAATTTATGAGTAAAAGGCATCTTGACCAATGTCACACCTTTCATTGTCTCTCCCCAGCTCACTCATCCACATATGAGAAAACACATGACCTGTGTCCTAGTGAATCTGACATTCTTCACTAAATACAATAATTTCCAAATCCATGCATTTCCTTGTAATCAATGTAATTTCATTTTTCTTTATGGCTGAATAATGCTTCATTGTACACCACATTTTCTTGATCCATTCACCAGTTGTAGGGTATCTGATCTGCATGTATAACTCAGGTACTATAAGTAGTGCTGCCAGGAATATGGGCAAGCCTCTATTTTATCCTAACTTATATTGCTTCATATCAATGCCCAAGAATGGATTGCAAGAACATAGGGCAGATCTATTTTACTATTAAGGAACCAGATCCATATTGATTTCCACAGTGATTGCACAAGTTTACATTATCACCAGCAGTGATATTCTGCCATCCTCCACCCTGGGTACTCTACAAAATACTGTAAAGTATTAAACAATATGCCTTTAGTGTGGGCTGCATATAGTGACTTCTTTCCAAATAATACAGTAAGCAAGTGGGGCCAGAGAGCAATTTTTGGTACTGAAAACTGAAAAGTACTATGTCATTCAAGTGCCCAAGTTCACACTACCAATGCTACCTTGAACAGCTTATATGTACTTTGATATGATGTATGACAATAGTATTTTTCCTCCATGGCCTTCTTCCCCAGATCTCATAATCCCAATCCTAATGATGAAAAATGTCACAGGCTATTCAACAAAATGCCTGACTAGTACTTTACAAAAAATGCTAGGGTTATTAAAAACAAGGAATCCTGAGAAACTTCACAGACAAAAACATTCAAGATATTACAATAGCAAATAATGTACCTTGTATGGAATTTTAAAACCTAGAGATGGTGGGATGAAAAAATAAGAAATAAATTATGAACTTTAACCAATAATGTTTCAGTATTGGTTCATTTGTAGTGGCAAATACATGATATCAAATTAAGCTGTTAACAACACAGTCTGGTGGTTTGATATGTCCTATCTTCACATTTTTTTTGTAAATCTGAAACTATTACAAAATACAGTTTATTTCAGATAAACAGTAGAAACTCATAGCTGTTGCCAAATATCTTGTGTGTTTTGACCTATGTCCTAGAGAAAGATTTTTGGGAATCAGATAAAGCTCAGCTGTCAGCTTCTTAGAGAGAATCTCCCAGCAATTTGATCTAAGATAATCTCCACAGTTGCCCATTGCCAAAGCACTTCACACTCTTCTCAGAACTTTACACATTGTATAGTTTATTTATTGTCTCATATTGCTTCTGAAATAGAAACCAAGCACCCTGTCTGGCTAAACTTAATCTTGTCCCTTGAATATTGTGTGGCATTAGGCCTCGATGTCATATGAAACTTAAAATCATTAGGAACCATAAAATTATGTGTCCACCAAAGGAGTCACCATTTTACCATGTGAAATGAGCTTCCTCAAGCACCTCAGGAATTCTGATTTCCAACCACACGTTTGTAGTCATGACACTTCAAACTGGATATGTCTTAAAAGAGAGTGCAGAACAGGATCTAGTTTCATAAGTAACATGTGAAAACAAGACATTCATATCTTTGACACTTTCAATGAAAAACTGCTGTTGAACTAATAGTTCAATAATATAACTGATAGAACAGAGCTAATATAAAATTTAAAGTGTTTTCCTAACAATGAATTAAAGAAGGAAGTAAAGCTAAGGTTTGACTTTGCTATTTATAGTTCAATATCCACTTTGACATTAGGTAAACAAAGAACATGGTAGAACAAAAACTCAAAAATTCCAAGTTAGATATGAAATTCTTTCCTTGTACTTTCTGATATTGAAAATATAGTTTATAAATAAAATATAGTTTATAAAGAGCATACATTTAACCACTTAGGTTTGAATGCTGGGTTGTGTACTTAAACTATAAAATATGCTTTTTAAGAATTAAATTTCTCATTGAAGATGTGAAATCAATTCCCTAGTCTTGGATCAATTTACTTTCAGATCTATATATCATATAGCTTCTCTTGCTAGTCACACCAAACAAACAGGGAAACAAAATAACTAAGACAGCAGAAAATTGAGATGACTGTGTCTGGCTCTCTCCTTGCAGATTCTCAAACGACAACAAAGACAAATGTAGGCACATTATATAATTTTTTTTTAATTTCAGTTAGTATTTATGGGAAGCTGTGAGCCAGCTATTAGTGTAAACATTTTATGATATTAATTTGATCTTCACAGCAACCCTATGGAGCAGGTTTTATAGCATTTCCTCTTTAATAAGTAATTAAAGTAATGAATAGAAAGTATCTTAGTTGTTTCAACTCAACTATAAGTGCTAGAAGAGAATTCAGAGACAGATATTCTGATTCTAGATAACAAGTGATTAAGCAGTGTTCTATAATAGATAGTAATTAGAATGCAAATAATTTCTTTAGGTCAAATTCTACTATAATGATTAGAAAGCTATGCAGCACAAACATAGATATACAAATTTAAATTTTCCTTCACAAATAAGCATTGCCTCTCATTCATGCAACTCTGGATGTTTACCAACCCCATCATAGCAGACCATAATGAGTGTTGTACACATGGAAAGAAATGAATAAATTGTTAACTAATGAGTTTCTAGTGACCAACTGAGACACTTAAACCGGCCACAAGTTACTACAGAGGCTGAAGTAAGAGGATTTCTTGAGCTAAAAAGTTTGTGGTCAGCCTGAGTAATAGAGTGAGATCCCTGTCAGAAACATTAGAAGATAGACAGACAGACAGACAGACAGACAGACAGACAGACAGACAGACAGACAGACAGACAGACAGACAGACAGACAGATAGACAGATAGACAGATAGATAGATAGATAGATAGATAGATAGATAGATAGATAGATAGATAGATAGATAGATAGATTGATAGATTGATAGATAGATAGATAGTTGTATGTCTTATAAGACATTGTCATTTTGATGATTATGGTCATCCATAATCATGATTGGATGACCATGATTATGGTCATCCAATAACTGTCATATTTGAATGGTATTGCCTTCATAACTTTTTAAGATCTATTAAGCAGAACACAAGTCTCTGCTTAAGATTCAAGGCTTCCCTATATCAACCCAAGTCCACCTCTTCACTAGTCACTCACTTCTAGGAAATGTGATTGGTAAGCCAAGCTGGTCATCACTCTGTAAACATGCCATATACAAGAACATTTGTTTTCTTTATTAAAGGATACAGTATTATCCATGATGTTTTCATTTCAATTTAAAAATCAAGTAGCATGCTATGAGTGGTAGATCCATTAGCAGATATTTTTGTTTATTCACCTCACAAATGTAATAGACATTTGTGGTTAAAGTTAGCAATGTGAACCACAAGAACAAAAAGAAAAAGGAAATTATAGGACTATCTCATAAGGAGTATGGTCATATTATTTTATGCATGTTTACCACAAATATGAAAACCTGAATCTCACTATAAATAAGGTTTTGTTAGCTATCCTTCTCAATGTATGAGCATCTTCCTAGATTGTTATAAGTAGATTGTGTTATAATTTTAATTACACAGATTTACCCTTTTTTAATAGTTAGAGGGATTAATTTTAGCTACTATAAATATCACTGTGATGAGCAGCAGCATCTTTACAACTTTACTTATTTGTCCAAATATTTCTGTAAGAAAAACTAAGTTGTTGAATTATTGAATTGGACATATTAGAACATTTCAGCAATATCTAAGATATTATCAAAGCCTTCTGGGAGGACATTCCAAATATAATATCCACTCAAAGCTCCAAAACTGCTTGTTTGCTTCTCACCAGCATTGGACATCACTTCTAAATATTTGCTTACTAAAAAGAGAAAATCTCTTGTAGTTATTTTTATTTTGGCAAAGAAGACAATATCATGAGTGCTTCTAATTATAATGAACAAGACCTGGATCAGATCCTTCACTTTTCCCCATTAAACCCAGATTTTAATTAATCTTACTAGAAAAGATGTCCCTTTTTAAAGTCAAGTAACACCACCGAAACCAAGCTATAAGTAGGAGTCGTGTCCCACAGTCAAACTGATTTCAATGAGACCAGCATGGAACCTTTCTCTGTGTCCTTATACCTTTGTGCCACTGAGACTTCTTGTTCTACATGAGTCTTATCCTTGGAATTTGCTCAGTTGGAAGGAGGGTTATGATTAAAAGAAAACTCGGCCCTGCCACCTTTTTGGCTGTGTTCCTTTCCTGATGATGTCTCTCTATACCTGCTTTAATGATCTTCTCTTAGCAGGTGGGAGAGGGCAAGGCTAAACCATGTCTCTGTAGAATTCAAGGGCCAGGTTCTGTCAATATAATTGGCACCCTGTCTACTGGAGGATCTCTAAGGAGCTGACAAGCAAGTGACACATAATTTATCAGGCATGATTTTTCTCCTGGAAAGTAAAACCGAATTTAATAAATATGAGGTCTAGAGGATACATAGACAAAAGCATCTCTCTTGGTTTCCTTTTGGTCATTCCAGTATCACTTGTCTCTCTCTGTGTCCTAGAATAATGCATCTCCCAGACAGGTGAATGATTCACTACAGTTTTTAAGTCACCATAAAGTAGAGTTACCAGGTACAACTATTGCTGAATGGAATGCTAAAGTCACACAGTGGAGAAGTGTAATGTGCTCCAGCTTTGGCTCCTGTTCCTGTGCCTCAAGATAGCTGGACTTAACCTTGGCCTCCAAACTTCCCAGAACTCTAAAATCAAAAAAAATAAATAAATAAGGGAACAATCTGCACAAGATAGAAATAGACACCAATACAACTTAGCAATGTTCATTATATTTTTCAAGGAAACAATAAACAAACAAGTTTTATAGAAACAAGCAAAAATAAACAGAGAAATATATAAGGCTATATTAATGAAATGTGAGGTCAAATCTAAATTTTACTTATGTGATAGTAGAAAAGTTACTATCTATTCACAATGTAATTTCCTTGTTCGTGAAAATGCATGATAACACATAGGTAAGAACAATTTCGGTGGCGGGGGTGTAGTTGGAAGGGAAGAGATGGTAGGGGAAAAATCAAAGGAGGAGGCAACAATGCTCCATAGGAAATGTATTCATTACCTTGCTAATGTAACTGTAACCCCTCTGTACAGTATTTTTACAATAAAAAATTCAAAAAAAGAAAGAAATTAAAGAAAATTCTGAAAAAGACCCTCTGACAGTCTATATTTCTTTACAATTGCTTGTGATATAGACTATATGGTCACACGAGTCAATTAGTGAAAAATTATCTCTAGTTAGTTCTAACTAACTATCATCTTTTCTCTTTTAGGTCAATAAGTTTTATCACTTCAATTCAAAGTGCATTGCATGTATAGTAAAGAATTAACTTTGAGCATATGTGGACATAAATGTTTACTCTTTTTGAACTCATTGTACAAATATTAGAATACCAATAAACTTGATTGTTTCTTGATTTTTTTCTCACAATATCTTTCCTGATCATTTCTTTCCATTGACCCAATAATTTCTATACCAGTCCCATGAAAGCTTTTAATGTTCCTTCATATTGCTTTATACTACTTCACTGTGGATATTTAGGCAGTTTGATAACAAATATTTAGGGAGTTTACCTACTATTTTACTACTACAAAAATAAATATTAACTTATATGATTTTAAATATTTCATTTCACATATGCAAAATAAATGCTGGCTCAAAATGAATTTTTATTTTATTATTTTGTATTTTTGTACTAATTTTAATCATATTTCCCAGAGATTATAACAACTTATATCTATAACCAAAATGTCTGAGAGTACCTATTTTCCACCCCTTCCTTACTAGAAGTGATGTGGATGTGGACCAAACCAGTATGTGAAACTGGTATTTCTTTAGCTTTACTTTCCATTTCTTATATTCTGAGTAAGATTGAACCTCTTTTCAGTGTTTAAGGCATATATCTATAGATCTGTCTTTTCTATGTTTAAGGCATATATTGATTGATCAATTGATAAATTGGTAGATAAATAGTACCAGTAATTGGGGCTTGAACTCAAGTACTGGATGCTGTCCCTGAGCTTTGTGGCTCAAGATTAGTATTCTACTACTTGGGTCACAGCTCCATTTCCAGCATTTTTGGAGAAAAGCCCTACCTGGGCTGGCTGTAGGTGTGATATTCAGATCTCAGTCTCCTGAATAGATAGAATTAAAACCATGAACCACCAGCTCTATTTTTGTTTACTTTCTTGGAACTATCCTTTTATACTATTGGTTAACTTTTCTATTGTGTTGTTAAAAGTTTTGTAATTAGATTTTGTTATTAGATGAATCTTAATCAATTAGGACTATCAGATCTAATTTTTTAATCTAAATATTTTTCCTATTTGTCATTTGTCTTGACATTTGTTTTTGTAGGTAGGAAGATAAACTATAGCAATGGTTAAGAGTGATCTTGTTAGGTTTTAAGTATTATTTTTGAGTGATGATTTTACTTTCTAATATAATATGTACAGTATCAATATGGATAACATAAATGAATAATCAGGTAAATTTACATATAAAATTTACATATAAAATCTGTTAATAGTTTCATAACACAAATAAGATAAAAACCCAGGTTTTTAATACAGTATTCTCTTCCTTATACCAGACACCTCTCTAAAATTTCATTTTATACAGGCTAAATTATATCAAACTTAATAATATACCATATCTCTCCAAGAATAAATGTTTCATTAAGAGGAGGGCCAAAATCCAACCCAGCATATTTCAATATCCAGTAAGTAAGTAATAAAAGTTACTTTATGGTAATAAAGTTCGTTCTTTTATAAACAACTCACCCAATACCTGTTCCTGAAACTCTGTCAACAAATCTCTCTAAGCATCAGATTTTACACCTACAGGAATGATTTGGGTGATAATGCCTCCCTCCTACCCAACTTGTAAGGAAAAATATTGATGAAAAAGTTTATTTATGGCCTTGCAATACTAAAATAACTACCAGCACTGGCAGAGCCACACACAGAAATTTAAAAGAAGAGGCTGGTCTCTTTCAATATTTTACATCTCATATTACAGAGTAGGGTTTTTTCCTTTCTCTCTCTCTCTAGTATTATATACCATGGACAAAAAGAATCCCATCTCAGATAGGTACACAAATATTCTCCAATAGACCTTAACTGTAGATTAATATCTTTCTGAATAACCATGGAAATGTAATAACTGCAAATTGGATGTTCACAACATGAATTATGCTGCTCCCAGACAATCTCAGAAGGACAATACCTTACATTCTCCCACCAGGTCATCCAGATATCATTCCTTATCTAGATGAAGCTTTGGGAAATGCTGAAACGTTTCATCATCTTCCTAACCTATGCACAGGTTTTACTGCATGACAGGACACTGCAGAAAGCCATTGGTAGGACAGATGGGCACACTGTCCCTGCCAGCACGTCTGAGCACACATGTTAGTGCCAAGGAACATAGGCTGCTGGGGAAGTTCATGAGCTATAATTCCAGGGACTCCTGCTCACAGGGCTGGCATGCATTGGTCTGCCTGGGATTCCACTCTAGTTACAGCTGCCAGTTAATGAATAACTCCACAATTTAGCAAAAAGCATTCGATATCTACCTCCTCCTGGTAAGATCTGTTCCAATCATTGAACTGATGCACATTTATTCCAGTTGCCACCTGGCCTCACATTTAATCGACATATGCAGAAAAACCACCAGGTTAAAGGGGCTCCACACAGGCTTGGTTCTTGGCATAGTGCAATCATTGAGCCACTTTGTGAGCTCTCCAGTGGGAAAAAAGAAAGTAGAAGAGAAGATGCACAGAATTGTTGCTCCAACTTTACAATTACTGTGGATTCTTTACCTTAAAACCACATAAAATAGACATTATTACTTTCTTTGCAGTTAGACTAAAGTGCAAAGTGACTAAACGTGAGTAGGTTTCCACAGATGATCTGGATTTTTGTGGAACTGCCCTTTCCCTGATTTTTTTTCTTTCCCTGATTGTTGTGGTCCAGCACCACTGGTTTTCTTTTTCTCAAATATTCTGAGACTACTGCTTCCTCTGAAGCAGTACTCCTTACCTTTCCTGTTAACTTCCCGTGATTTAAGACTCAACTCAAATTGATCAAGCTTTCTTTGGTTATCCAGTACAAAGCAGATCACATTCCTCATGCCTCCACTTGCCCTGTTTTTCCTTATTCTTCTTTCCATATTTCATGGCACTGCTGGTCCCTCTCATTCCTGGTCCTCTTCCTCCTCCTCCTTCTCTTCCTTCTTCTTTCTCCTATCTTTTCTCCTCTCTCTCTCTCAATTTCACACACACACACACACACACACACGAGAGAGAGAGAGAGAGAGAGAGAGAGAGAGAGAGAGAGAGAGAGAGAAACACAGACCTGGCCTGTTCTGTTCTCTTTATGGTAATAGTTTAGGAGCATCACATAGGATAAGGACAAGTACTCAAAAGGAACTCAGCAAGGCAAAGTACTTCTATATAGGGGGATGCTACATTGTTCCATTAGGCAAAATCCCGGCAAGCAAGTACACAGAGCAGGTAGGCTGCTCCCTTTTTATTTCTAATGCAGCAGGTCATGCCCCTCTGCTCAAACTGGCTGAGCTCAGGTATACAATTTGCCCATGATTGGCTAGTTGAAGAAGGTAGAATGTCTTAATTGCTCACACCTTCTGCTACTTTCTTATACAACATGAGATGTTTCTTAAATACTCATAACCTCTGCTATCTGCCTTACTTGCTATTATTGTGTTAGCAGAATAATCAACAAGAGCCAAGCCACCAGGACAAAGCATGAACTTTTTTTTTCTTACAGTTGTGGGGCTTGAACTCAGGGTCTGGGTGTTATTCTTGAGTCTCTTCGTGCTCAAGGCTAGCGTGCTACCTCCTAAGTCACAGCACCACTTCTGGTTTTTGAGTTATTAATTGGAGATAAAAGTCTGCATATCTTAGCTATGGTAAATAATGCTGCAATAAACATAGTTGTGCTGGTAGCTTTAGTATGGTCTTGTTTGTGATCATTCGGGTAAATGCCCAAAATTGGGATTTCTGGGTCCTAGGGGAGCTCTATGTGGAGTCTTTTGAGGAACCTCCTGCCCCTCAGTAAATGAATGGATCAAGAAAATGTGGTATATATACACAATGGAATTCTATGCCTCCATCAGAAAGAATGACATTGCTCCATTTGTTAGGAAATGGAAAGATTTGGAAAAAATTATATTAAGTGAAGTAAGCCAAGCCCAAGGAAACATAGGTCCCATGGTTTCCCTTATTTTCAATAGCTAGTATATGTCTGAGACAAGCAGAAAAGTTCAGATAAGATGTCATTAGGAAAATGAACACCAAGATAAGGACACAGGTAGTTTTTATAAATATGTTTTTAACATATTTATAAGGTGATATTTTGTTGCTTTGTATGTTCCTCCCCCACGGTATAACCCCTGTTTTCACTGTATTTGATGTTGGTATAATTTGGGGAGGGGAGGGAAAAAAACAAATTGTTTAAATAGGGATACAGGTGGACCATTGCAACAATGAGATATACACGTCGCTATGTCGAGAAACAAACTTTACAACATTGGTGGGAGAGGGAGGGAAGTGTAGTTGTGGAGATGGGAGTGCAGGGATGGTAGGGGAAAAACAAAGGAGGAGGCAACAATGTTTGGGACTTTTCCTCTCAGGCCAGCTTCAAACTGCAATCTTCAACATCTCAGCCTCCTGAGTAGCCAAGATTACAAGCATGAGGTACCAGTGCCTAGTCCAAAGCAGGAACTTTTAATCATCCAACTTTGATAGAAAAGATGGCTTTTCTCACAACAGCACAACAAATATACAGTAATCACCCAATATATATTAAATCGATGAAGCCAATACATGAGTAAGAAATACATTTTAATGTTCTTAATTATTTATTATTTTCAATAGTAGAAATTGGTAAGCAGAGGGTTATGGTGTGTTTACAAGACTGAGGAAACTACATAAATGAGAATAGACCCTAGTGATTAAAGCTAGAGTCACTGGGCCACTGGACTAAACATCTTCCTTCCTTTTTCACCTCTTCCAGTATCTTTATTGGATAGCCTATGATCAAAGAAATTTGGGAGAATCTACATGTAATAACTAAATTAAAAATAACTTTAATAATTTAATCATGTCAGAAGGTCATTGCTCTACAACAAATATAGAAAAGTAACTTCAAAATTCCAGAGATATTTTTATTCTAATTGATCCTACTATGTCCCCATCGTAATGTACTTCAAACCATAACCACCATTTTTAGCTCCCAGGGTACAAAATAGAGTTCTGCTCCTACTAATAAAGATTTGGTTTGCATGATTTCAAAAGAGGATTTGTTTTTTCAAATTAAATATAGCAGGTCAATGATCCTTTAATGTAGTCCTGTAGATGTCAGAAAGAAAATAGAAATGGACATGTTATTAATGGCTGAAAATTAGTTCACTCCATCTGCTTGAGAAACTCTTTTCCCACTTCAAACACTCAAACCCATATTCACACCAGCATGATAAACTGCAGACTGATTGCTGAGAACAGGAGGAGATATCACATGGACTTAGAAGGAGGCAGGATAGTCTCAGTGGTCCTGGGTCATTTCTTTCCACAATGATGACAGTAAGTTTACATAGCATAAAGCCCTTCTGCCTTGCTTCCTCTAGTATTAGTATGGATGTGCAGATGAGGACTGTTTGGCACATTCATGAACAAAGGGCTCAAACAGATGGCAGAGGCAAAGATCAAAAGGGGTTTGGGATGTTTCACTAAATGAATAGCTGATGGAAACTGATTCAACTGTTCTAAAAACCTAACCATTTAGCTGTCTATCAAAATATATATACTGTACATGTATATATATGTATATATACATATGTATTTCAAATATTTCATAACAGAACTCTGAATGGTGGTGACAAGGCAGAAGAGACTTTAGGAATTACATGGTGATGATTTCTCCATGATTCCCTTCATTTTGTGCATGGAAAACTTACCTGGAAATACATGGGACAGGTACATTTGAATGACTGGTGGAAAAAAAGACTTCAAGTTTCTTTCTGAAAATGCAAATAAAAACATTAGTATTCTATTTCACTCTAATCAGAATGCGTATCATCAAGAATACAAACCACCAGCCAGGAAGCTGGTGGCTTATGCCTATAATCCTAGCCACTCAGACGGCTGAGATCTGAGGTTAGTGATTTAAGCCAGCCTGGGCAAGAAAGTATTTGGGAAGTATTTGAATGCTAGGGTTCTAAACTGATATTGAGTAACCTCAAGGCTGCTCATTTCCTTAAGCACCTAGTCTTGGTTACAGAGAACAAAACGACAAGAATTGTGGAGAAATCACCACCATGCAATTCCGTGAGTCCTTTTTGCCTTTCACCACCATTCAGAATTCTGTTATGAAATATCTGTGAACTCTTTGTAAGGAAAAAAGAGAAGTACATCTACTCAATTATTTTTATTGTGAAAATACCGCACAGAGAGTTTAAAATTACATGAGCAAGGTAATGAGTATATTTCTTATCAAGCATTGTTGCCTCCTCCTTGTTTCCCCTTCCCATCCCTTCCCATCTCCTGCGCCGCCCCCCCCCCAAGCCAAAGTTGTAAAGTTCGTTTTTCGACATAACATCTTGTACATCTCATTGTTTCAATGGGTCCACCTGTATCCCTATTTAAACAATTGCTTTTTTTCCCTTCCCTTCCACAAATTATACCAACATCAAATACAGTGAAAACAAGGGATATACCATGGGGGAGAGACATACAAAGCAACAAAGAAATCATCTTATAAATATGTTAGAAACAATCGCAAGAAATAAAAAACATTTGAGTCCTTATCTTGGTGTCCATTTCACCTAACAACATCTTACCTGACCATTTCTGAGTGTCTCACACATATACTAGTTGTTGCAAATAATGGAAATCATGGGACCTATGTTTCTTTGGGCCTGGCTTACTTCACCTAATATAATTTTTTCCAAGTCTTTCCATTTCCTAACAAATGGGGCAATGTCATTTTTTCTGATGGAGGCATAGAATTCCATTGTGTATATATACCACATTTTCTTGATCTATTCATCTACTGAGGGGCATCTGGGTTGGTTCTATATCTTAGCTATGGTAAATAATGCTGCAATAAACATAGTTGTGTTGGTAGCTTGTTTGTAAATGCCTAAAAGTGGGATTGCTGGGTCAGAGGGGAGGTCTATGTGGAGTCTTTTAAGGAACCTCCATACTACTTTCCAAAGTGGTTGAACAAGTTTACACTCCCACCAACAATACAGTAGGGTTCCCTTCTGTCTGTATCCCCTCCAGCATCTATTGTTATTAGAGTTCTTGATTATAGCCATTGTAACTGAGGTGAAGTAGAATCTCAATGTTGTTTTAATTTGCATTTCTTTTATGGCTAGGGAGGTTGAGCATTTCTTCGTGTGTCTATTGGCCATCCTTTTTTCCTCTTCAGAGAAGTTTCTCTTTAAGTCGTTAGCCCACTTATTTATTGAGTAGTTGTTTCTTTGATGATTTGTTGTTGGAGGATTTAATTTTTTTGAGTTCCAGGTATATTTTAGATATGAGACCCTTGTCCATTGTATGGCTACTGAAGATCTTCTCCCAATCCGTGGGCTTTCTATTGATCTTGCTAGGTATGTCCTTTGCCATGCAGAAGCTCTGAAATTTCATGCAATCCCATTTGTCCAACCTTTCTTTGATTTGTTGTGTTTCTGTGTCTCTATTAAGAAAATTTCGGCCCAAGCCATAGTAATCAAAACAGCTTGGTACTGGCACAAGAACAGACTTCAGAACCAATGGAATAGAATTGAAAACCCAGAAATGAACCCACAGACCTATAGGCATCTAATCTTCGATAAGGGAGCTAAAAAAAAGTAGAATGGAAGAAAGATAGCCTCTTCAGAAAATGATGCTGGCAAAATTAGTTAATCACCTGTAGAAAACTAAATCTAGATGCTTATATATCACCCTGCACCAGAATCAACTCCAAATGGATCAAACACCTCGGAGTGAAAGCAGACACCCTGAAAACATTACAGGACAGAATCGGAGAAATATCTACTCAATTTTAAGAAGTAAAGATTCCATTTGACTTTTTTTTTCACTTTTAGTCAGTGTTTTCGTCTTGGCCACCTTTTCTTTTGTAGCTTTCTTCATTGTTATTTCCTACTCTTTTGTGTCAAGTTCTCATCTATTCTATGCTTGCTTTTTTTAAGACTATTCTATTATCTCAGTGTTTTGAATACTAATCCCACAGTAGTTTGTATCTGCTGATTTCCTTCCATTATGATACCTTTCCTCTTATGGCCTGTAATTTTTGAATGAGTGCTTATTTTCAACTTGAACCTTTCTTGCTGTATTGTTAATACCCTAAAGATCACTTTTGTTTTGCTTCTACCAGCACCATTGAGAATTCATCAGCCCAGGATCAGTATTTACATTTCTAATTTATCAACTTAGAATTCATGTCTGTATCTAGAGTGCAAATTGTTATTCCATACCTGGACATGGTCTGAGCTTCAGTTTTTGTTCTTAATTGGAGAGTTTTGTCTTATCTGAAGTATAGAGAAGACAGATGCTTCCTTGTCCATTTGTGGGCAGTATAATGTCTTCTTGTTCACCTCACAACCTGGGCAGCACTAAGGGGCTCTCAGCTTTCTGCTAATATCCCCAATTCGGCCTTCAGACTCACCATAGTTGCTCATGGTCCCTATTATACATAATCACATTTCTGATTCTGAGTGGTCATTAAGATCCTAGCCTCCAGTCTTTACAATGTCTATCTTGATGTCTCTTAATATTTTATGTATATTTTTTTATTGTAAAGATACTATACAGAGAGATTACAGTTATATGAGTAAGGTAATGAGTACATTTCCTACTGAGAATTGTTACCTCCTCCTTTGTTTTTCCCCTACCATCCCTTCCCTCCCCACCTCCCTAACTCCTGCCCACCCCTGCCCCAAAGTTGTAAAGTTCATTTTCAACATAGTGTCTTGTACATCTCATTGTTACAATGTGTCAACCTGTAACCATATTTCAGCAATTTGTTATTTCCTTTCCTCTCACCAAATTAGAAAAATGTATATACAACATGCAGGGCACTGGAATCAAATACAGTGAAAACAGGGGTTGTACCATTGGGGAAGAACATACAAAAGAAACAAAAAAAAAGCACATAGTACATTATAAATATATTAGAAACAATAGCAACAAAGAGAAAACCACTTGTATCCCTATCTTGGGGTTTATTTTGCTTAGCATCACCTTACATGCTCATATGTGGTACATATATATATATGAATTCTGTGCCTCCATCAGAAAGAATGACACCTCCCTATTTGTTAGGAAATGGAAAGACTTGGAAATATTTATATTAAGTGAGGTAAGCCAGGCCCAAAGAAACATAGGTCCATGGTTTCCCTTATCTGCAATAACTAGTATATGTCTTGACAAGCAGAAAAAGTCTAAAGGTCTTCTTACATTAGATATAAATTATTTGGGGGATTTCAGGATTGTGGTCATGTGTGCTGAAGCCAGTATGTACAGGTAGGTGAGTGATAACAGCAAATTTTGAGAAATACGTATAGTAGTATAACATGCTAGTCAAATCACACAGTAGTGTTTATAATGCCAGTTTCTACACTGAATCTGGATGTCATGATGATAAAAACAGAATTTCATCACAAATTTAGGACAATCAGAACTTGCTTAGAAAATTATTTTACTTTTTATACAAAAAGCAGTGTTCTTTCACCTCTCTGCTCATTTGATGCCACCTCTACTTATGGAGGTGGGATTATGAAGGCTTGACAAGTTAAATGGTAATTGCTGTACAAGGATGTTATGCACTCCTAATGACATGCTTACACTTTCTCTTTCACCCTCTTATCCTATATCTGCTTCTTTGGTTAAAGGATTATCTCTTCCCTTAAAAAAAGTAAATTCCAATAAAGTATGGTAGTATACTCCTGTAGTCCCAACTACGCAGAAGGCATTGGTAGGAGAATCATAATACTAGGCCAGCCCTAGACAAAAATGTGAGACATCATCCCTTTCCAAAAAAAAAAAAAAAGCTAATGCAAATTAGGCTAGAAGGATGCCCAAGTGGTAGAGCTTCTATCTAGCAAGCAAGAGACCTTGGGGTCAAATCTTAATACTGCCTAAACAAGTAAACAATAAATACATGAATAAATAATATATAACTACATAAACTCCAATAAGAGGATCTCAATACTTCCAGGTGACAGGGTGTTGAAAGATCGAACATAACACTAACAGGGCTAAAACAAGACTATACTAAAGATACTGGCACAACTGTTTATTGCAGCATTATTTACCATAGCAAAGATATGGACCCAACCCAGATGCCCCTCAGTAGATGAATGGATCAAGAAAATGTGATATATATACCCAATGGAATTCTATGCCTCCATCAGAAAGAATGACATTGCCCCATTTGTTAGGAAATGGAAAGACTTGGAAAAATTATAGTAAGTGAAGTAAGCCAGGCCCAAAGAGACAGAAGTCTCATGATTTGCCTTATTTGCAATAAATAGTATATGTCTGGGACAAGTAGAAAAAGTCAAAATCTATGTATAAATGAGCAGATAAGATGTTGTTAAGTGAAATGAACTCCAAGATAGGGACACAGTGGTTTTTTTCTTTCTTGCTACTGTTTCTAGCGTATTTATAAGGCACCATGTGATTTTTTTTTGTTGCTTTGTATTTTCCTCTCCCAAGACTTAACCCCTGTTTTCACTGTATTTGATGTTGGTATAATTTGGGGAGGGGAAGGGAAAAAACAAAATGTTTAAATAGAGATACAAGTTGACCCATTGTAACAATGAGATGTACAGGACACTAGGCAACAATGCTTGATAAGAAATGTACTTGTTATCTTGCCCATATAATTGTAACTCCTCTGTACAGTATTCTCACAATAAAAAATAAATAAAAACGAAGTTTATGATTTGGGGGGGGAGTATAGTTGTGGAGGTAGGAGGGAACGGATGGTAGGGGAAAAACAAAGGAGGGGGTAACAATGCTTGATAAGAAATGTACTCATGGGCTGGGAAGCTGGCTCAGTGGTAGAGTACTTGCCTTGCATGCATGAGGCCCTGAGTTCAAATCCTCAGCACCACATAAGCAGAAAAAGCCAGAGGTGGTGCTGTGGCTCAAGTGGTAGAGCACTTGCCTTGAGCTAAGGGGCAGCACCCAGGCTGAGTTCAGGCCCCATGACCCACTTCTTCCCCCCCCCAAAAAAAAACGTGAAAAAAAAAGAAGCAACTGTAACCCCTCTGTACATCACCTTCACAATAACAATAAAAATTAAAAAAAAAAAGAAATGTACTCATTGCCTTACTCATGGAACTGTAACCCCTCTGTAAATTGTTTTCACAATAAAAAAACTTATTTAAATTTTATTTAAAAAAAGAATGATTGAGCATAGAGCTAGCTGTTTAGGTCATGTGATCTTCCAAGAAGTACTTGTGGTTGGAACAATCAGAAAATCCCCTACTGAAAAACCTTTGTTCTTCACATTTCCCATAGTCCACCAAGACTTGCCAAACATCTCCCCTTGCCAACAAAAGTTCCTATATCCAGTTTCATTAAAACTTTACAAAGACCAAAATGTGACTCTCTGAGCCTGCTTTTGTTCTCCTTTTCTCTCATGGCCCTACTCTCTTTCTCTTCCAGATCGTTTTTGTTGTTGTTTTGGTTTTTTGTTTTTGTTTTTGTTTAACTGAAGCAGTCATTGGAATGCATATCTGTGCATCCATAAACATGCCACTAAACATTATTTCCTAGGTGCTACATTTTATAAGAAAATGCTATACATTTTATAATTAGCAAGAAATCTATGGGGCTTAAGGACTACCAAAGCATGTTGCTTAAGACATACAGAAGAATGTACACAAAGTCCAAAGCAAAAAATGCTGTCAATGAGAAAATACATTTATTAGCCTTAACGGCCATTCTTAAATAGCTTTGTATCAACATATGACTATGAGGATGAGCGAACTTAAACTGTAGAACTTTACATTATCAGCAATGAGTCACTCTAGTCCTCTCATTAGTAAATATGGAATAAAAAGTAAGATAGCAAATCTGACAGTTCTACTTTCCAACTTGTGGATCTCACCCTTTTTCTAGGTGTTTTCTTTGGTAGGCATGGAATAAAATCTCCTTCTAATGATACAAACTAAATTCACTTGAAGGCCAATGATGCAACAGCAGTCCTAATGGTCATGTTTTCATTGCAGACATCAAGGAATGACCAACAAATCATATCCGCAGTTCACCTAAGAAATTAATACTCTATGATTAGCTGTCACAATGTCATTGCTTTAAAATAAAACACTTACTAGGCACTGGTGGCTTACATTTGTATTCCTAGTTACTCATGGAGCTGAGATATGAGGAACAAGGTTTGAAACTAGAAACTCTTACCTCCAATTAACCAGAAAATGCCAGAAATAGAAGTGTAGCTCCAGTGGTAGAACAACAACTTTGAATAAGAAAAAGAAAGAAAGAAAGGAAGGAAGGAAGGAAGGAAGGAAGAAAGAAAGAAAGAAAGAAAGAGTGAGAGAGAGGGAGGGAGTGATGCAGGGAGAGAGGAGACAGAGAGAGGGGGGGATAGGGAGAGAGGGAGGGAAGGAGGGAGAGAAAGAGAGAGCAAAAACAAGTCCCTGAGTTCAAGCCCCAGTAACTGACACACAAAGTAAAGTATCTTTGTAGTATACTAACTTCAAATACCAACTTGGAAATTAGGCTCTGTAGCTGTGAATACTTTTGTAATCACTGAAGAGCTGTATGACTTTGAGAAAATCATCATGATCTCTGTCTTTGCTTTCTAATCTCATCTAAGAAATTCCAGTTTAAAACTGATTTGAAGATCAAATGAACTATATATGTAAAATGCTTAGTTTCTGACAAATACACTATTTCCCCCACTGTTTTGGTAGTATCTGTCTCTCCTGTAATATTTCTCAATTTTTATTTTATAGTTGAGCAGTTTAATTAGCTACATAATATTATATAGCTAACATTAATATTAATTAAATAAAATTATCTCCCTGTGTAAAAAAATAGTTTCTGGCAAAAAGTAGGTATTATATGAAGATTAACTACCCTAATAGTTTTATTTTTAAAGGCTGAATTCCTCTCTCCTTAACTCTATATAAAGTGACTCTATAGCAAAACCCAAGAAAGAATGTCCTCTATTTACCTAGCCCCAGGACCTGGCCTGGCCTGGCCTTTTCACTTTCTCTGGTCACAGAAGCAATGGTATGCTGATTGGAGCCCTGGCATTGAGAGATCTTGCAAGCCTGCACACTTGCTCAGACCTTCCCTTTGCTGTCGACATAAGCTAAGGAAATAAGCTGAGTCTAACCAAACTGAGGCTCCAAAGAAACAAGATTAGCCAGCAGAACTAACCAAAAACTGACCATAGATGCACTGGGGAGCCCACAGGAACCCGTAAAGCACAGAGTGCTAAACAAATGGTTCTTATGTCAAATTATGTTATGGTTTATAATGCAGCAATAGCAAACAGTTGTAACTATTACTAATATAAGTATATTTTTTATTACCCCACTTCTCTCACCCATCCAGATGGGCGATACTTCTCCTTTAACACTTCCCCAATTAAAGGAAAAAAGCAATGGTACTTCCTCTGGAATCTGGATAGGTTAGTGACTGATTAACAAAGGAGATGCATCAGAAATGATGCAGCCTGATTTCTAAGATGAGGTCAGAAAAAGAAAACAGTATCCACCTGATTCTCCTGGAACATGGACTCTGGGAGAACCCAGACCTCAATGAAGATGTCTCAATACTAAGACACTTAACTGAGAATATTATTTTACAGGAACAATATTTGAGTGCTTCATGCTGTGGCCTCAGCTAAGCGTCCAGCTGACAGCCAGACTTGACTGACTGCCATGGGATTGACCGCATTGCCTTCCCAGCCCTGCCAACATTTCAAGTGCCACCAACCTCAACCAATCTCACCACCAATTTCATAGGAGACCCCCCCCACACCAATGTGAAAATTAACCAATCAAGCCCATCCAGAATCTTGAACACAAAATGCAATCATAAAATTCAATGCATATCCTACAAATTAGGAAAAATTGAGGGAAGGGCTGGGGTTAGGAGGGATGGGGAAAATAGTGAAAGGGATGACATTGGTCAAGATTCATTGTATTCATAAAATTCTTTGTTGAATGGCAATATAATTTTAAAACCTGTAAACAAATTAAATGATTCTTTTCAGGTGCTAAGCTTTGGAGAAAGCAGTTGACCCAAAATAATACCAATATCACTATGGTGTAAATGATTCTTAGTAGAAAAATTAAGTAGTGTTTGAAAGGTTTGATTTCTCCTTAGAAATTCTAAAATGTACATAACCCCTCAAAAACATGTAGGAATTTCTACTGGGTTATCAATAGCATATGAAGCTAGGAAACTACCTACCCCCTTAAGCCATAAATCTTCCATTTCCCAGTGACATTCACCACCACCACCACCCCCAACCTGCTCACTTCTAAGACAACCACTTTAAATAACAGAAGAGACTTACTTCTTTGGGAGCAAGGCCAGAATTTAGAATTATGAATATTCTTTTCCAAGGTAATATGGAGCTGAAACTCCACAATAATGCAGAATCTGGATCTTCAGTGTCCTCTGAGCAACCAACACATTTGGTTCCCATGGGCTAAAATGGAAGCATTTTTGATTCACACCCTCAAAGTATTTGGCTTGTTTTTCCGTAGCAACTTTCCTGCAGACTTCTCCAGGGACTCGGGATCCATAGAGTAGAAAATGAAACACTAAATGTCACAGAGTCACCCTTATGTTTGCATTTTAAACTTTATCCAACAGAATGAAGTTTGGAGACTATATTTTTAGATCACTCTTCTATGACCAATATCTGTTGGTGACAAAACATCAAAGGACAAAGAACTGCAGTCAATTGATATTTCCAACTTATTATTTCTTGTGGACGTGAGTTCCAAAAATCTCTCACTATAGACAAATTTCCAGAAGCACTGCATTAAAATGATGGATACATACTGATCATTGTTCACAGTAGGCAATGGTTGGATGTGCTCCCCAATTGATGGGAACAAACTTTTCCATTAACAGTGTTGAGCATTAATGATTGATTGCATTAGTTAAACACAGATGGTGGGGGGAGGGAAGAGTTGGGGAGGTGGGGAGGGAAGGGATAGTAGGGGAAAAACAAAGGAGGGGGTTACAATGCTCAACAGGAAATGTACTCATTACCTTACTCATGTAACTGTAACCCCTCTGTAAAATATCTTTACAATAAAAATATTTTTAAAAACTTAGATGGTACAGAATATCTCTGATGAAGTCAAAACAGAATTGAGTTTTGACTGTCTTGCCAACTTCCTACAGGATCCTGGTGAAAAATATCCCTTCATCATTTTATGCCCCAATATCTTTGTCTATAAATTTAAGAAATAATACTTCTCTTGAAAGAGTCAACTAATTTATGAGTATAAAAGCATCCAGTATGCTTTTTAGCATAGAGTAATTCTTGTCTAAATATGAGTTTCAGAGCTGACATGTAAAGCCAACATTAAGCTTCACAACAATTTATTTACTTTTGCAAATCACATAGTATTCTCCTTGTTCCTAGGTATATCCATTGATTAAAACAAAATTTCTTCAAAAGGATTTATCTAGGCCAAAAGGGAACACTGCTACACTGTTGGTGGGGATGTAAACTTGTTGAACCACTCTGCAAAGTAGTATGGAGGTTCCCCAAAAAACTAAACATAGAGCTCCCCTGTGACCCAGTAATCCCACTCTTGGGCATTTAACCAAATGGCCATACTAATGCTACCAGCACAACCAGATTCCCTGCAGCATTACTTACCATAGCTAAGATATGTAACCCACCCAGATGCCATTTAGTGGATGAATGGATCGTGAAGATGGGATATATATATACACAATGGAGTCCTATGCTTCCATCAGAAAGAATGGCATTGCCCCATTCATAATGAAATGGAAAGACCTGGAAACAAATCATAGTAAGTGAAGTAAAACAGACCCAAAGAAAAGTAGGTTGTATAGTTTCTCTCTTTTGTGATAACTAGAATATGTCTAGGATATTCTTAAGAGAGAACCTCACTAGCTCAATAGCTATGTGCATCTGACCATATAAAATAACGTTTATCGAAACGAATACCAAAAAAATGGAAACAAGAGTTTTCCTTTTAATATACTGTCTTCAGTTATTTCTTTTTTCTTACTTCTTTAAAATTTCTGTACACTTTGTCTTGTATATAAGTTTATCTGACTTGGGGAAGGGAAAGGGAATCAGAAATAGTGGGACAAAGAGTGAACCAATGTAACTGTGATACTCACTAGACACAATGTTGGAAATGAACTTTACAACTTGGAAGGGAAGGGGTATGGGAGAGGAAAAAGTAGGAGAAAATGAGAGAAGGGGTAACACTGTTTAAAAAGAAATGAACTCATTACTTGAGGTATATAACTGCAATCCCTCTGTACATCATATTTAAAATAAAATTTAAATTTAAAAAAGGGATCATCTAGTTCAAATATAACATTAAGTAAAACATTGTTAAACACAGAAGGTACTTTACCCACAGAATGGAAGATAGTAGGGATTATGACAATAATTATGAATATTAATTCCAGTAATAATACTTATTTGAGCATTATTTGAAACCCTTCAATGGGATTCCCAATAAGCAAGTTTAAACGCCCCTTTGAAAGATGTCCTTATATGTCAGTTATTTAAAATTCCTAAGCTGAACAGGATTAAAGATAAAGTATGTTATTACATACACCCCTCCAACAGGCAGGGACTTGAATTTAGCCACTGTGACCAACACTTTCTGATTTTCTCTGTTGATTCTTCTCACCCAGCTCATACTGCACCCACACTAGCTCTAATAATTCCAAATTTCTCATCATGTCCTGAGGCTCTTCTATCTGAAATCCAGAGTCACAGGAATGAAGCTACTTGTGAATTTCAATTCATGATATAAATGGAGACACCATAGTTTTCTTCATAGAGTGTGAATTTTATAAACAAAGCATCCCAAAATAAAGACAGATGATAGTGACAGTAAGGATGGTATTTTCAGAGTCTTTGGTGAAGACAGAAAGGAGAGACTGGAGAGTAGCCACTAATTCTTACTAGCTAACAAAGTAGCGAAAATGTTTATTGAGCCTTAGCCAAGATGTGATCACATAGATCTATGTGATCTATGAAATCAGAGTCTTAAGTCTCCCCACGCCTTGAAAGAATTCTTTGCTTTTGAAACCTCTGAGGATAATGGCATTCATTGTTGAACTGTTTGATATTTAACAACCAACTTTCTGGGATCAGGAAAGACTTGTTTGTAACACTTACCAAATTTCCATGATGTACATAGTCTCATATTGTCAATTTCAACCGATATCACAGGGTTGATAAGAGATACATTGTAGCACATTATGTAGTATTTCCACTTTACATAAGTAATAGATTTAAATAACCTTAGATGTATAGATAACAGTAAAATGCAGTGAAATAATTAGGGAGTAATGAGTTTGAGTTTTTATTGCCATTTTAATATAATTTATTTCCTCTAAGTTTCTTTGATTTAACTTTTAATAATGTCTATATTTTATACAAGCAGAGCTCAAAATCCCTGAAAATGTAATAAGAAACTTGCCAGCTGATATGATCCAGCTCCAGCACACCACTGATTATGTTGGCTTAAAAGACTCATTTGAGAATTACTATGCTACATTTTTTCTATTTAAATCTTAGAGAAACCATATTTAAAGCTATTACTTTGTATCTTCTAAATTTAGTCATCTCAATAACCTCATCAGAAACTCTGGACACTAAGGACATTGACTTTCCTCAAATGGTAATTGCACTTAGAATAGTTACACCTAGATGCTCTCCATAGCTCCAGGGGTTATGCTTACAACGGTACCACCTTGGTCAAGGATGTGGCACTGATGACAATAACATAAAGTAAGGGAGAAGTAAGTTATGGTGGTCTATATCTATGTTTCTTCTAATGACTTACTGCATGCCACAGGATGAGGTACTGGAGGAGGAGCTAAGTGAACTGCCAATCCAGTGGCCAAGATAGTTTTTCCTGTTTTCTTTTTTAAAATGCCCTGAAATAATTATTTGTATGTTTTTTTAATTTCTATTGTGTCTGGGAAGGATCTGGATTACTTTCTCTCAGGAAGGTAGCTTAAAAATACCGATGATCACCTGAGCACTGTTGGCTCATGCCTCCCAGGAAAGAAAGTCCATGAGACTCTTTTCTCCAATTAACCACTAGAAAACAGGAAGTAGAGCTGTGGCTCAAAGTGGTAGAGCATTAACTTTATGTGAAAGAGCTCAGGGGCAGTGCCCGGGTCCTGAGATCAAGCCCCATGACTGACAAAAAAGAAAATATCAACGATAACATGAAACAGAGCAAGAAATAGAGCAGAGAAATAAGCAGAAAGAATACCTAAGAAGGCAATTGAGGAGGGAAATGAAGAGGAAGGGAATAAGGAAGGGAAAAATACTTCATTTTGTTTCTGTCCTGAGGCTGAAACCTGATCCACATCATTAAATGAAAAACCCTTGGTATCTAGGAAATGTCTTCTGAGCAAAATTGTATCTTACACAAGCAACACCTTTCTGTCTGAATTCAAAAGAATAAGCAGTAACAGCACTGACAACAAAAAGGATGAGTAGAAGATTTTTAGAAATTTGAGATTCTTTTCCTAAAATTACTAATAACAGGTTTTTTTTTGTTGGGGAAGCCAGACACTCCATTATTATTTAAGAAAAGGGCTAAGGATTTGCAGACCAAAGGTAAAAGCTATAAAGACAATGGAAAACAAGTTTTTTCACAGAGTGGGTGTTGAGTGTTGTAACAATATATTTCATTTTGCTTCAAGTTAATGGGAATAGAAACATCCAAGCTAAACCATCATACTGCACAGCTGCTGGCTTTGGACTGCTAAAGGGCAGAAGAAGATTCTGAAGATCAGGCCTGGTGTCCCTATCACTGCTAGAGTAAAATGGGCAGAATTATGTCTAATGGTTAGACAACCCTGAAAGACAAACAAGGACAGAAAGAGTAGGAAACAAGAGTTCATCACACAAGTTTTAGGAATGGGAGGAAATCATGTTGAAATAGGTCAAGATGACTGCTTTTAACAGTGTATGTGTGTGTATATGTGCACTCATGCAGGTGTGTGTCTACATGAATATGCACGCACCTACTAAAAATGCAGTAGTTCAAGCCATCAGTCTCTGAGAAAAACCAAAGAAGGGAGCTTTCATTTATTTAGTAAAAACAAAACAAAACTATCCAAGGTACTCATGCATCATTAGAATTTAAATAGAACTCAATTACATCAAATATATAGGGGGGGAAATGTGGTAAAAACACGATTTTTCTGTTACTCTTCATTATTCTGAGAGGTAGCTCTAAGTATTCCTCTGCTTTTTAAATGTTTTCTTTTGAAATATTAAAAATAATTTATACAAGAACTAACCCTGTAAACATGTGGGAAATAATGGCAAAGCCTAGAACTACAAAGGTGATTGTTAGGAAGAGCAAATGCAGTATAAAAGTTTAAAAATAAGAATTTGTTTACCAAGCATCTGAAAGGCACAGTGTCTCCATCTACTGTACAGTTGAAGTATTGAAATATCAAATGTCTCCGTGTTCTGTACTGTCTTTCACTTTAATTTTCCTCCTCTTTCCAAGCATATTCTTTAGAAGAACACGAACTTGATATGATATGGAGAGACCATGTGCTTTTCCTTCATTTGTAAACAGCTAGCACACATAGAGCAATAACATATCATAATTAACATTGCTAGTTAATGCCTTGAACAATAAAATCTCTGTTTCTACATAGTTTTTTCCTTTAAATTTCCTTGGCTTTTCTTTCCAAAAAAACTTGGCATTTGGTACCAGTTTTGCTACTCTGGCTAATATTGACACATTTTAAGGATGAAGAATTCCTGGTTTTGGAGCCTGTTTGAACATCAAGTATGTAATTTCTTCAACAAGGAAATAGTTGTAAAATTTTTTTTCTATATCACAAGAAAACCAAGCCTATCAAACAATCTCTCCAAAAAGGTACACTCAAAGCTAGACACTATTGGCTTATACCTGTAATCCCAGCTACTCAGGAAGTTGAGATCTAAGGATCTCATCTTGCAGCCAAATCAGAAAGGAAAGTCTGTGAAACTCTTATCTCCAATTAACCAAGCTGTGGCTTAAGTGGTAGACTGCTAGCCTTAAGCAAAAAAGCTCATGAACAGCACTTAAACTCTGAGTTCAAGCCTCAAGACTCTCTCTCTCTCTCTCTCTCTCTCTCTCTCTCTCTCTCTCGCTCTTGCTCTCTCTTGCTTTCCCTCTCGCTCTCTCTCTCTTACACACACACACACACACACACTTCAGTCAAGCATGATAGACTCCCTCATTACTGTAGGGTCTATTAGTCCACTCTTGTGAGGATTGCAATTTCCACAATTTCAGCTGCCCATAGTTAACTGCAGTTTGAAAATATTAAATGGAAAAATCCAAGAATAAACAATTCATAAGTATTCAATTGCATGCTATTCTGAATATCATGATGAAATCTAATGCTTTCCCAGCAGGGAAATCAACCATCCCTTTGTTTTGTTTATCCACATTGTACACGCTTACCTACACATTAGACACTTAGTGGCCATCTCAGTTGATTGTCAGAGTATCAGAAGTGCTTAAGTTCAAGTAACCCTAATTTTACTTTGTAACGTCCCCCAAAATTCCAGAGTAGTGATGCTAGCAATTCTGATATGTTGCACAGAATACATAACATGTTTGCGTTAAGTAAAAAGCTGAAAGTGCACTAAGATATTTGGAGAGAAAAAGCTCAAATTCTTGTAACTTACATTATATTATTATAATTCCACTCTTCTATTACTAGATATTGCTGTTAATCTCTTGCTGTGTCTAATTTATCTATTAATTTTGTCATAAGTATATATTTAGAAAAAAAGAGGTCATTACTATCAACCCATTCAAGCATCTAATGGATCTTTGATTGAGAAATAAGATGGGACTACGGTAGTCCAGTTAATGCATAGTTACATAAAAATACATAGTTACATAGTTACAAAAATGGTTGCAGAAAAATAATACCTCTCAAAAAACGATGGCTATGTTGTACCCTAAACAAAGCCTATAAGTTCTAACTTTTGCTGAAGTAGCACAACGCCTTTGCTACTATGCAGGCAGGAATGCTGTACGGTTCCAGCTTAGTTGGAATTTGCCAGGGTCTCAAGAGTCAGGCTCAGAAAGTGAATAAAGAAAAGTACCTTAAGGGCTGATTCTCATCAGGTTCTTTCTCCTGAGTCTGACTTTCTATTTTGGCAACAGAATTACCACTCCCCAGTACTGCCAGAGGAAAGAAATCTATGCAAATATTTCCAATATGCAGAATAAAGTTGAAAGCTCTTGAGCAAACTACATTTGATGCGGAGTATTATTTAGCTTTCCTCTCTCAACGGGTTACCATTTAGATCTAATAGCTATCTACATTGGGCTTGGGCTTTGTGGGATTAAGAGAACTCAGATACATCAGAGTGATTTTGAAGGAACTGAATTTTTTAAGTGGCCCTGTTAGTCAACAATGGGTTTAAAAAAAAAACAAAAACAAAATACCTGAGAAAAACAACTTAATGGAGGAATTCTTTATTTTGGCTCGTGGTTTCTGAAGTTTCCATTCACAGTCAGCTGGCTACTTGGCTGTGGAGCTGTGCTGAGGTAAAACATCCTAGAGGCACAACTCTACGGCGGCAAGGGAGGCTGCTCACCTCAGGACGGTCAGGAAGCAAAGAGAGAAAATGGACCGTGCTGGAGTGGCATAAGCCTCCTAGTGACCTACTTCATCCAACTATGCTCCGTCTTTCAGTATCCATCGTTTCCCAACAGTGCTTTCAAACGGAGTCCATCAATGGGTGAACCTTCTCAATAGCACTACCAGCTGGCAACCAACACTTAAGTCTTTGGGGGAGACATTTCATATCCAAATGACAATAAGCCCCGAATGTGGAGTTAGTTCACCTGTGTTTGAGCCCCAAGTCCATCACCTGGATATTACCTATAAGACTTTAAACAGATAACATTCCCAAACCTCAGTTTTCTTCAAATAAAAAATAAGATACTTTCTATCTCACAAGACCTCTCCTTACCATCCCCAAGGATAGACACAAGCCTACAAAATAATTCACAAACACTTTACATTCCCTTATTATTATCAACAACAAAACAATCCCTGTATTTATTTTTCCCTATATTTCTCGATTTGGATCATTAAAGAAACCATACAAATTTCCAGAAGACACTACAGCACTCCAAAAAAAAAAAAAAAAAAAGAAGATTCAGTTAATCAGGATAGTATAGCTCTTCACACTGGTGGTAAGTAAAACCATTTTTGCATTCTCTGCTCCTTGGTGATGGCTATAGTTTCACAGTTACTGTTGGAAAAGATCAAAGCCTTGAGCTAATGCTCTTGCCCAGGGTGCTTGCAGATTATTTATGATTTACACCATCACTTGAGAGAATTTTAGATCTTATGCCAGAAGGAAGTGTCTAAAGCAAATGAAATGGGGCATAAAGTGCCAGACCTCCCACCTAAGGTGCGAAGAAAAGATAGGATAGAACAGGCCTATGAAAGGTCTTCCTCCAGGACCCTAACCCTTGTCCCAGACAATAATACGAACCGTGAAAAGCTGCTGGGCACCAAAGATCTTGTCCATGGTTGCCCCAGAAGTCCTAGCCAAAGGAAGTGTCCCTGATGCCTGAGAGAATTAGCTGAGAAAGATTTCAGATAGTAACCTTACAACCTCTTGCCAGGTGCTATTGATATAGTCCTGACTGGTTAGCTCCTTTGACAGACAGCACAGAGCTGTGCGAGTATGAGGTCAAATAGGGACGCTCCATTAATTGCCAGGTTGCTCTCACCATTAGGCTTAGTGTGTACGGTGATCTTTGGGGAATCAGCTCTTGCCTCTAGGTTTGGCTCCATTCCTATTTTATTACAAAGAAGAGACATAGGAGGAGAGAGATTCTGTCCTCAGAATAGTGGTGACAAGGTCAGTGCCACGGTGAGCTAGAGAGAAGCCTGAGGCAAAGAAAATGTCAATGTCACTGAGAGTATCCTTATTGAAAATTGTGATAATTGGTTCTCCGTGCATTTTTGCCATTGCTTTTTTTTATTTTAAAAAACTATTTTATGAAATGAAATTGATGGAATTAAGAGGTGGCTTCTGTGGAAGCTTCACTTGTCTTGCCTTGGCTAGATACCCCATCCCGGTCCTCAGAAGAGGAGAAGGCAGGTGTGGTAGCTGGCATTGCATCTTAGCCACTTGCAGATTTGGGGGACAGTGGTACCATCTCAATGAGCCTGGTCAGGCCGGAGTACAAAGTCTCCCTTTCCATATTGGTGCCACAGACACTTGTGGATAACAGAATAAAGCAATGCCTTGCTTTATACACAGTAGAATTCTATGCCTCCATCAGAAAGAATGGCATGGCTCCATTTGTTAGGAAATGGAAAGACTTGGAAAAAATTCTATTAAGTGAAGTAAGCCAGGCTCAAAGAAACATAGGTCCCATGGTTTCCCTTATTTGCAGTAATTAGTACATGTGTAGGACAAGCAGCAAAGGTCAAAAGCTATGTACATATGACCAGATAAGATAATGTTAAGCAAAATGAACCCCAAGATAGGGACACAAATATCTTTTTTCTTTCTTGCTATTGTTTCTAGTGTATTTATAATATATCATGTGATTTTTTTGTTTGTTTTTTTTTGTATGTTCCTCCCCCACAGTATAATCCCTGTTTTCACTGTATTTGATGTCAGTGTCCTGCATCTTGTATATATACTTTTCTAATTTGGGGAAGGGAAGGGAAAAAAGAAAATGCTTAAATAGGGATACTTGTTGACCCATTGTAACAATGAAATGTACAAGACACTATGGGGGGGGAGGGAATGGTAGGGGCAAAACAAAGGAGGAGGCAACAATGCTCCATAGGAAATGTACTCATTACCTTGCTTATGTAACTGTAGCCCCTCTTTTTACAATAAAAAATACCTCCCCTAAAAAGCAATGCCTCACCAAGAGTCGCAGCCCAGGGACAAGCCTTCGCTGGGGCTATTGCCACTTCTGACTTCTAAAAGTGACAGAACAACCTCTTTGAAGACAAAGCGTTTAGGTTCAGGTTCTTTTTTTCCTTTTGTTGTTGTTTTTTTAGTCTTTATTGAAAAGGTAATGAGAAAGAAGGCTACAGTTACATAAGTAAGGTAATGATAGCTGAATTAGGGAAAGGGAACAAAAAATGGTGACACAAAGGGGGAACCAACAAAACAGCACCACTCATAAGACACTATGTTGAAAATGATCTGTACAACTTGGGGGGGGTGAGGGTGGGAAAAAGGGAGAAAAATGAGGTGGGGTAAACAAGTTTGACAAGAAGTGTACTCACTACCTTGCTTATGTAACTGTAACCCCTCTGTACAACACCTTGACAATAAATTTAAAAAAACATAAAATAGAGTGAGGTAATGAGTGCATTTCTTTTTATACACTATTACCTCATCCCTCATTTCTTTCCACTTGCCCATCCCCTACATCCCCCACCCCCAAAGTTGTAAGGTTCATATCCAACACAGTATCAAGTGAGTATCAATGTTGCATTAGTTCATCCTTTGTCCTGCTGTTTCTGTGATTCCATTTTCCTTCCACAAATTGGATAATCTTATATAGAAGACACAAGGTAGGATGGAAGAAAGACGGCCTCTTCAACAAATGGTGCTGGCAGAACTGGCTACACACGTGTAGAAAACTAAAGTTAGATCCCTATATATACCACCCGGCACTAGAATCAATTCCAAATGGATCAAAGACCTCGAGGTAAAAGCAGCTACCCCGAAAATTACAGGAAGGAATAGGAGAAACACTAGGGCTCCTTGGCACAGGTCCAAACTTTCTTAATAAAGCTTTTTGAATATGCGATGCTGTCTAACACCTGAAGACTAAGCCTTTCTCCTTGGAATCTTGCCTTGGTGTGGGTGGGACCCACTCAAATTGTCCTGACCTTGAATAATTGGTGAGACCACTAGTTCCCAGGCCTACGTTCTCATCTCTTGGTAGCTTCTGGTAATTTCAGTTCCTCTTGCTCCTAATGGTGACTTATCCCTGCCAGGCTCAAGGGAGCAGCCCAAGTCTCAAGCTCAATTTGTGACAGGAATTAGCATGCCAGATGGATGTTTCTCTCTTCTCACAGAACAAGGACAGCAACCTGAGAATTAAAAGTACCCTTAAATGATGCTCTCCATTCCACAAATGCCCAGATTCACACATTCTCCTCGCTTTTAACCCTGCTGAGAGGAGAGGATTTGATCATATGTGGCAGCTTCATTTCTTCTGTGGTAATTCCTACAATGTATACATCTCAAGGTGGGTGGAAGTGATGCAGTTTTCTCCTAAAGGCAAGTCCTAGCCCAGTTCAGCTTTTGATAGGATATTGTTAATGCACCTAAACTGTGTCATTGACTGTCTAGACATCCAACAGATGGGGAAATAGAAGACTCATCTGCTGTCTGGCTCCTTGTCCCTTGGTCATTCTTCTTTGACTTTCTCCACTTCTGTGTTTTTTTCCCCTCTTCCCTTGTTCATTCCCCTCTCTGCATCTCCAAGAGTCTAATTTGTGGGAAAGCAGAAAGCACACAGTATACAAGCCTCTAGCACTTGAGCTGCCAGAACTGATTTCCCTGAAAGATGTGGTAGATTGAGGAAAGAGCAATTGTGGCTGGCAATTAGATTTCTTTTTCTGCAGGTGTCCCAACCCTTGACACAGTGCACAGCCTTCCACAGCTAACTACTGTCCTCAGCAGAACGGGGTGAGGGAGGAGGGGATTTTATTGGCTACGGGAGTAGAAGACAGAATTTCTCAGTCAGATCAACCCCTGCCTGCTGGTTTGTTAGCTCTTTCAGCATCAATCATAACAAGTAGGGAACATCCTTGAAGAAAACACTGGGTGGTAAACCATGGATGAGTTTGAGAGGCAGAAGGTGCAGATGAAGTATATGAGGATTTCAACTAAATCTTACCATCTTTTCTCTCACTCCTAACTCCATTGTTATGGACTCTATTGGCCCATGTGTCTTAGAAGTGGACATAATTGTTACTGTTGCTCAATAGCACCATTCCAAGTCAATTCTTCATTATTATTACATTTACCTTAAGAACAATTATATTTTCATTAATACCTTCAAGAGAGACATCATAAGAATTGCTTTGGGGTTGGAAAGGGAGCAAAATACAGAATATGGTGAGATATCAACACCCTTAGAAAAGGAAGTGAACAAACAAAAAGAAAGTGAACAGGGGCTGGGAAGGTGGCTCGGTGGTAGAGCGCTTGCCTTGCATGCCTTAGGCCCTGGGTTCGATTCCTCAGCACCACATAAGCAAAAAGAAAAAAGCTGGAAGTGGTACTGTGGCTCAAGTGGTAGGGCACTAGCCTTGAGCTGAAGAGCTGAGGGGCAGCGCTCAGGCCCAGAGTTCAGGCCCCACGACCGGACCCAAAAAAAAAAAAAAAGAAAGTGAACAGTTAATTTTGCCATGCACTGCAGTGGGAGAAAGAGGCAGGAGATGGTGTATTATAAAATAAAGCAAATTTTAAAATAAATTTAGAAAACAATCGCAGGTCTATGATAGCTAACTTAGGTAGCAATTTAACTGAATTAAGGAATAGCTAGAGACTGGTAAAGAATTATTTGAGAGTGTGTTTGTGGAGATGTTTTCTGAGATTTGTATGTGACTATGGGTTGAATGGGGAGAGAGAGCCACCATCTATTTGAGTGGGTACCAAGCAATCAATCTGTGTCTTAGGTAGAATGGAAATAACAAAGGTGAGTGGTCGTCCTCTCCTGGAGTTGGGATGCTTTCTTCCTTCTGTGGTTGTACAGCAGAACATCAGGCTCTCCGGCCATAGGGTTCCAGGATACATATAATCAGCAGAACCCTGGGTTCTAAGGCAATAGGCAATGGACTAAGAATTACACAGTAGCCTTTATTCCTTATGAGACCTTCAGACTTCCCCTGAGAAATATTTCAGAACCCCAAGGTCTCTGGTTTGTAAAAGTCCTGTTGTGTTTCTTCTGGGTCTCCACAACTGAGAGAAGATTCCCCTAACAACTTACTTCTCACATATGTCTGTCTGTCTCTGTCTCTCTCTTTCTTTCTTCCTCTCTTTGCATTTTATTAGTTCTGTCACTCTGGAAAGCACTGACCTAAGGCAGGGTCATTCCTCAATGAAGGAAGGGAGGAGAGAAGGAAGGAAGGAAGGAAGGGAGGAAGGAAGGAAGGAGGAAGGCAGGGAAGGAAGGAGAGAGGGAGAAAGGAAGGGAGGAAGGGAGGAAGTAAAGATCAGTGGGGATAAAATTCAAAATAAACCTGAGGTGGTCTCCACTAGGCAGATATTTGTTAATGCTCCTGTATTTGTTTTCTTCTAAAATCATTCCATAATTTTGACATATTTGTTCTCAAATCTTTATAACACTAGCCTTTTAGAAAGCTTTAACTGGACCAGGGCCACATCTCCTTCTCCTATTTGCTCTCCCTGCTCTTCCTAGTTCTTCTACCTAGACAAGGAAAGCTGACTGGCTCGCTGGGAACTCTCTGGATATTGTATCGAAGATGTCCACTACTTGAGTCACAGTTATCCACTCTACTAGCTATCCACAGATTAAACATTTTAAGGAAAAGGACACTGTCAGAGGTTTTGTATCCAAACAGCCATATTCTGTAAATGGCCAAAATGATACCCATTTCAGTTTCTCACTTTGTACAATGAGAACACTCTCCCAGAGGACATGTTCTGTCTACATATGATATAGTTTCTCATCATTCTTTTATGATCAGATTTTTCTGAAGCCCAATATGAAATACCCAGATTCCTATCCAGTTTCTAACTTGAACCATAAAGTAGCCATTTAGAGAATTCTGTCATTATTCCCAAGGAACTATAATGGAGTTTACAAATGGAGCTTCCAAAGTACTGTCCCAGTCATATTTCTTTATTTCTTGACAATTACTTGGGCATTGAATGGCAAAACAACTTGGGATTCTTTAAGTGCATGAAAGGTGACAGAGCCAGTCTGTGGAAACTCATCTCGTGGCAACTGGACTCTTCTGTGACTGAGCATATAGGTAAAACCTTGTCATCTCTGCTCAGATGCCTCTTCTGACTTCATTGTTCTCGTTTTCCTTCATCCATATCCTGATTCATTCCACATGGGCAGTTTATTCTTCCATGGCTCAAAACATAATTTGAAGCCTCTAATCAAGAGGCTACCCTAGGTTATATGTTCAGTGTACTCCTCTTTAAGGTACATGTTGAAAAGTATTTTGAGGAAAAAATACCCAGGGCATGTCATTCATTCACTTAAGAAACATTTGTTCATCATTAGTGAAGCATTAGTTCAGTTGTTTAGAATAGAACAATTTAAAAGTAAATAATACCCCTATCATCAAACAGCTTATATGCTAGATAAAGGAGTTGGGAAATAACCAAGGAAGCAAGGAAATAAGCAATAATTATTCCAGATTATTCAAAGTGCTGGAGTTAAAATGAACAGCATCTTGTGTTGGAAAGTGACTGGTGAAGAGAAATGCTTGCCGCATGAGATAACAACAGAGCTTTCTGGTTATAGAGTTGATAATGAGAGAACTTCATCTAGAAAGGTTAATGCTTCAGCTGAAATATAAAGAATAAAAAGCAATTAGCCCTGCAAAGGCCAAGGGAAGTAGAAAATGGCACAAGTGCAAAGGTACTGAGGTAAGAAAGATTGAGAGCAGTAGGGCAGAAAGTAAGCTTCTGGTATACTGTGAGCTACATGAACAGAAAGGTAAACAAGAGCTAGATCCTAAGTCTTGATGTCACAAGTAATTATAGTCTATACTATTTTGAACTATATTCTAAATTTAGTGAGAAGATATTTTAGCAGATGAATAACAAAATATACATTTTCATGTTTAGCTAAAACTGTCTTAAATATATAAGCCGATAGAAAGCTTGGGAGAATTGTCGTGTTATTTTGGAAATAATGAGAGTTGGTGAAACCATTAGTAGGTGGTTCGTAATCTATTGGGGAAAATGTCAGCTCACTAGAGCCTGAAAGGAACCTGGCCATTTTCTCTCTCTCCCTCTCTCTCCTTTTCTCCCTCCCTCCCTCTTTTCCTTTCACTCCCTTTCCCTCTGTCCCTTTCCCTCTCCTCTATCTGCTCCCTATGCTTATAGCAACCATGAGGTAAACAATTCATCCATCAAATATTCCTTCTACAGGGCCAACCAACTCCTTAAACTATAAACCCATCAACCTTTTGTGTCTTGAGTATCTCAGGTATTTTGCCACAATTACAGAAAGCCGAGTAATAAAGAGTTGTATAAATGAGCATTTGTCTCTGTATTGTTTTCCATTTACCCCATAGGATCAGCTCCTCCAACATGGTCAAACATCTCTAAATCAACATTGTTTTTTACTGCCGGATATGATAGAATTATCTCCTTCAGTTTGACCAATTTGGACCACTTTAGAGCATATGTCATTTGGATACTTTTATCAATTTTAAAAAGTTGTTTAAGGGGTTGGGAAAGTGGCTCAGTGGTAGAGTGCTTGCCTTGCATGCTCGAGGCCCTGGGTTCGATTCCTCAGCACCACATAAGCAAAAAGGAAAAAAAAGCCGGAAGTGGCGCTGTGGCTCAAGTGGTAGAGCGCTAGCCTTGAGCTGAAGAGCTGAGGGATTGCGCCCAGGCCCAGAGTTCAGGCTCCACGACAGGACCAAAAAGAAAAAGTTGTTTAATTAGAAGAGAAGAAGATAGTATTGTCAATGAGATAATAAAACAGAAATCCATGGCAATCATAACAGGAAACAACTGATCCCAAATGCTCCTCACCAATTTAAGAATTGCTGTTGGTAGGCTGAAGGTACCCTCTGAGCAAAAGGAAAGACATCCTTTTGTTGACCATCCAGAGAAAAGTTTTGCTGGTGAAGATCAGCTACAGAGAGGGATGTGAAGAACAAAGTATGGAACCTTTGAACTTTTATCATACTGCCTAACCGCAAATAATTCCAAGATGATAAGTACGAATCACAGAAACTGAGGAGACACAGAATCCAAGAGTTTGGGCTTAGAAGAAACTACCTGCTTTCTACCTCAGTGCCCTCACACTTATAAACAACAATCACTGTTCCTTATTTCAGCCACTGGCAGTTCCATACTTCCAAGTGGTTGGAGTTATCACAATCAATTGGCCACTAAAAACCCTTTAGGTTTACCATATATTCAGAACCTAACAGCTGAATGCTGGTAGCTCACACATGTAATCCCTAGGAGGCTGAGATCCTGATCCTAATCAAGTGATCAAACACCATATTATGTGATAAGTCATATCAGTATGATGAGAAAAGAACTTACCTGTGTAGTCTTCCCCAAACCATAAGCCCAATCTAATCATGAAAAATCATCAGACAAACCTAAATTGAGGGATGTCTTACAAAATAATACTTGTCAAAACTTTCAAAATCATAGAAAGCAAAAAGAATGAGGGAAGACCAGCAAAAAATCAAGGAAAGGTTTTAATCTAGCATGGCGTCCCAAAACATAAAAAAATAACAGTAAAAATCTAGTGAAGTCTTGACTATGTCTACACAGCAGTCCACTTTGTGGGAAGTGGTTTCACTCTTCACAGTATCAGTTACCTATGGCCAACCATAGTCCACAACTATTAAATGGAAGTTTCCACAAACAAGCAATCCAGAATTTTAAATTGTGCACTGTTGTGCGTCTGTGATCAAATCTTGAGCCATTCTGCTCCCTCCTGACACTGATGTGGTTAATTCCTGTGCAAGTGTAGCCATGTTGAATAAATGACCTATCCATCAGTGATTCAACCATCTTGGTAAGTAGAATGACTGCTTTGGCATCAGAGAGCTAGTGGTTGAGCACCCCCTATTTTACTTCATTATGCCTCTAATCTGCAAGAATGCTGAGGTTGGCAATGCAAATATATCAAAGAGAACTTGTTAAGTACTTTATTTAATTGAAAAGGTGAAAATTGTTGACTGAGATCATATACTGAGACCTACATTAAAAGAAGAAGCTTTTATCAAGCGCTGGTGGCTAATGCCTATAATTCTCACTACTCAGGAAGCTCAGACCTGTGGGACTAAGACTCAAAGTAAGTCTAAGCAGAAAGTCTATTGTCAACTAATATGAAAAAATAAAGACTTTTTTTTAAAGATATAGTTCAGGTGGTAAAGTTACAGCTGTGAGAAAGCATCAGAGCAAGCCTAAAACACCTAAATGTAACCAGCAGTATCAGAAGAAAAGAAACTTTAACCCATGATATTATGAAAGAGAAAGAAATTAAGTTTATTTTCATTCTCTTGAAACAACATAACTGAAATAATCAAATTCAGAAGATGAAAGGCTTATTCTGGCTTATTGTATCAGAAGTTTCAGTACCCCCAACTGATAGGATTCTTTAGCAAAGCAGAACATCCAGCCAAGGAGCAAGTGGTAGAGCAAAGCTGTGCATCTCTTACTGGCTGGTAATGTAATGACACAGCTCTCACAATTCTGTTCAAAGGTACCATTCCATTGACCTAGAACTACACCTTACCTGTTAAATTTTACCTCTTTTCAGTGGTACCACAAGGTCGGAACAAACGTTTTAACATGTTGGCTTTAGGGACACATTCCAGATCCAAATGATAGTGCAGCTGAAACTATAAAAATTAAGGTCACAATGCATACCATGTTCTCAGTTGAGATGGCAAAGGCAGTAAATGATAGGGTTTAGTAGTACTCATGATTTCAAACATCTTGGGACATATCCATTGCTGATGTGGAAGAATTGCTGTCCTTTTAGTAATAGTAATATAGCAACATTGATTTCCTACTCTGGGCAAATGTACTACACCAACGATAGGGGAAATTAAGCAAATGGTATATGGTAGTATATATAGTGTATATATAGTAGATATATACAGTGTATATATAGTGTATACACTAACTATATATACACTGTATATATCTACTATATATACAGTATATATATGTACAATATGTATACAGTGGGCAAATGTACTACACCAACAATAGGGGAAATTAAGTAAATGGTATATGGTAATGCTATGCTAGATAAGCAACATTTCTTGAATAGAAAATGATCCTAACACATATATACAAACATATATACATATTTGTATATATATAATATACAATATATTTAATATATACTATATTGTATATATACATGTATATATAATATACATAGTATATTCTAATATGTTATATATAATATGCATTAATATGTAGTATATAATATATATTATATTATATAGTACATATAGTATATAACTATATATATACTATATATACAGTGTATATATGTACTATATATATAGTATATATACTATATAGTGTATATGTACTACATATACTATATATATAATATGGTATATATTATATATGTATGTGTAGTATATTATATATTATGTATATATAATAACTATATGTATTATATACACATAAATTATATATGCATGCATATATAAGCATATACTATCCTAATATATATTACACATATTGAGCTTTTCTTGACTACTTACCAAAATTGCTATCTCCTGACACTAACATACCTTTTTGCTATTCTCCTCCTTTGCACTTTTTATATCTATCAAGTTCTACCTTTTATTTTTTTGTTTTTTATCATCCTTTGCCCTCCCACTGGAATGTATGAACCAAAATGGGGGAAGGGGTTGAGTGTGCGTGTGGTGTGTGTGTGTGTGTGTGTGTGTGTGTATAAATACTGGGCTTTAGCTCAGGGCCCGTATTCTTACTTAGCTTTTTCACTCAAAAGTGTTGCTCTACCATTGATCCACGCCACCACTTCCAGACTTTTGCTGATGAATTAGAAATGAGTCTCTAGAATCTGTATATCTTAACTGGTTTCAAATGGCTGTCCACAGATTTTAGTCTCCTGACTAGTTAGGATTAAAGATATGAGCCACTGGCACCTAGCTAGAAGGCAGAGTTCTAAATTCCTTGGTTAGTACTGTGTTCTTAGTTCCCTCTGGCACATGTGGAGACTGCATAAATAGTTTTCTAAGAATTAAAATTACTTAACTTCTGATTCTGACTTTATATAATTAGTTGCCTATGCTTCTTGAACAACTAAAATGTGTTAAAGAGTATAAAGTATAGTATGTAACATTTAGCCTCTGAAATATGTAAGAAATTACAGTTTACCATTATTATTTTTCTATTACTATTATTACTTCTCTTACTAGTTACAAGTTCCATTATTGACTTTAACTAAATGGCTATAGATGTTGACATTAAATTGGACTGACCTGGAGATTTTAAATTTCTAACAATCCTCTGAGATACACGTATTCCTACACATGTGGGAAAGCCAAAGCTACTGCCTCCTTCATGTTGGAAACATCTCCTTTCCTTTCAAAAGGAACTCAGAAAGGCAAAGTTTATGCCTGCAGAAGGGTATGCTACTGACCAGAAAACAAGTATGAAAGCATACTGGGCAGGACAAGATTTTCTGTCACAGCAGATCTGCCTCTCACTTTGATTGGTCGGAAATCTTGCATGACTGGCTAGTTTGAAGAGGGTCAAGGTTAGCAGAGCACAGGGCTGATGGCTCAAGCTTATAATCCTAGTTACTTAGGATTATACTTAGCTGAGATCTGAGGATTGAGGTCCAAACCAGACCAGGCAGGAAAGCCTGCCAGCCTCTTATCTGCAATTAGCTACCATAAGCTGGAAGTGGGGCTGAAGCTCAAGTGGTAGAGCACTAACTTGCAGGAAAAAAACTTCAGGGACAGTGTCCAGGCTGGATCCAAGCCCCAGGACGCGTGTGCACATGCACACGCGCGCGCACACACACACACACACACACACTCAGTTTGACAGGATATGGCCTAATTAACATAATATAACTAAATTACAGTACACTGGGGCCAAACTACCTAATCAAAGCAAGAAATGCAGTGTAACTATTGTAAATGAGCATGGCTTGGTTAAAATAGTTTTGTTTCAGAAAGGATTTTGCAACATTGGTTGAAAAGATTTTCATTCTTACATTAAAAATAAATAATGAAGGCTGGAAAGGTGGCTCACACACATGAGGCCTTGGGTTCGATTCCTCAGCACTACATAAAATGAAAAAGCCAAAAGCGGTGCTGTGGCTCAAGTGGTAGAGTGCTAGCCTTGAGCAAAAAGAAGCATTAGTGACAGTGCTCAGGCCCTGAGTTCAAAGCCTAGGACTGGCAAAAAAACAAAACAAAGCAAAAATAAATAATAATCTGCGTCTAACAGGACAACATTTTAAAGTAGATGGCCAGAAATACAAGTGTTAAGTCAAAGCTAGGTTCTATTCCTAAAATGAAGTTGAGTCATTTTTTCCAAGTGGTCACATCTCCTAGATATCTGTGCAAGTAGTAGAACACATAATTGTCTAAATGTCAAAAAGAAGAAGAGGACAAGAAGAAAGAAGAAGGAGGAGGATGTGGAGGAAAAAGGAAGAAAGAGAGAAAATCTCCAAACTCCCTTACAAAATAGCAAGTATTATATCTACTGTGATTTCTGAAAAGAAGCTCCAATTTGTTTGTCTCCCATTTGTTTGTGCATACCTGTGCATGCATTAGGCATTTCTGGTGTGGAGTGGCTTCTGATCTAATATAGGACCATACCTAAAGAGAAAAGAGAATACATTTTATGCTATCATACAAACAATGTACAATGTGTAATATTTATTTTGTACTGAATTTTAAAAAGCAGAAGAAGAAAAATATACCATGTAAGACAAAAAGACTTCATGCCTTTAAATTGCTTTCAGATCCTTGAGAAAACAATCATGTGTAAGGAACGATGCATTTTGTTCTCTCTGGTTGGTCCTTCCTTGATAACAATAAAGATACATATTATTAATATTCTTATTATTAAGAAAATGAGAGATAGATAAAATATATCATTATGGAATCATTGTTAGTCAAGAAGTTATACTTCTGCTGTTACTGGTATCATTACTATTTCATTATTATAAACTATCATCAGGTCTTATGCTAAGTACATTTCTGGCCATCCTCTTAATAAAACCAGGATATACAACAGGCACTGATTTTCTTCTTCTTTTTTTTTTTTTAAAGAAACTGAAGTATAACAAGGTTCAGCATGTTTAGAGGGAGAAAAGTACTAGAACCCAGATCTACAAGGCCTCAGGCTTTCACTCTACTGCTTCTGTGTTTTTGCAAAGTCTGAAGTTGAAAGTTAGTGCTTGGAGCACAACTATTTACACATGTTAATTGGCATTAGACTTACATGAATTCTGCTTAGGTCACAAATCCTATTGTCCAGGAAATCATGCCAAGTCTGATCAGAACAACTGGTGCTCAGAATTGAATTTCCTCTATTCTTTGCCCCAAAACTGCTTGCAGGTTAAAGTTAAACATACGTGTTATCTATTGCTGCAGCTGGGCTCCAGGGACATTTATTGGCCTAAAAGTTAAATAGCACAGTAGACATTCTCATCCAAACTAGCTGCCTTTCTTTTCTTTCTTCAGACTTGTGGCAACATTCAGGGAATCTAGGCACCAAGCAGGGCGAAAGTATTTTTTCCCAGGAATTTGCCTAGGGAGGAAGTAAAGGATCTCTATATAGAAAACTGATCACATAGTTCAGATAGTTCCGTTCCCTTGCTGAAAGAAGAAAATTAGAAGGAAGGTGAAATTAATTTGTTGACAGACATAAGACATAACCAGATTTAGGCTGCATAAATGAGTATGGGTCTGGAGGTCCCAGCCCTTCCCTGAAAAATGGAAATGTTAGTCCACAGATCCAAGTGCTCGATGATTGATAGCACTGTCTGCAAGAGGTCTTTAGCAAGGTCAAGAGTGAGTTACAACTATACAGATCTCTCTGCATGCTCAGCACCAATAATGGCCAGACATAAACCTCAGATGGCTCTAGCCCATGTTTGCTCCCACAGATTGTGAATACCGACTTCATGCTGGTAGATTTTATCTTAAGAGGCCCTAAGGTGGACGGGAATGAGAAAAAAAGCGAAATAACTAAAACTACAGTCTAGCATTCAACACACTACTACAAGTCATAAATGATACAGAGAAGACTGAATGATCAATTTGTTCTTCTCTATAGAGGGTAATTATTTAAAATCAAAGATGAGTGGGGATACAAGACAAGATTGAGAAGGAATTATAACCCAAGCTTGTATTCTTTCCGAAAGCCTGGTGGTCATCGGTCTTTTTCCAAGAAGACAGACCAATTCCTCAGATTGAGATGAAGTCATGGAAACATTTTTGGTTAATTTTATAGCCCCTGTCATCTTTCCTGCATTTCATGATTAGTCAGAAATATTTTATCTCAATTTTTATGTCTTATCTACTAAATTTTATGATTGATCGCCCCAGTCAAAGTATTTTTTAACTATTTGTTATATAAGTCCTAATTATTTGACAAATCTATAATATAAACATGGAAAAACGTCTTTCAAACACATTAGAAACTTGATGTTTGAAAATGAGTATTGAGACAGGAAAGTAAACTGGGTACCAGTGGCTCACATCTATTGTCCTTGCTACAGAAGAGGCTGAGATCTGAGAACGACAGTGACAGTCATAAGTGAAAAAGCCAAGTGAAAGCTGGTGGCTTTGAGTTCAAGTCCTAGTATCAAAAAGAAAATACTGCTGGGCGCTGGTGGCTCACACCTGTAATCCTAGCTACTCAGGAAGCTGATTTCTGAGGATCCCGGTTCAAAGCCAGCCCTGGCAGGAATGACCATGAAACTCTGATTTCCAATTAACCACCAGAAAACTGGAAGTGGTACTGTGTCAGAGCTCTCACCTTGAGCTGAAGAGCTGAGGGATAGTGCCCAAGCCCAGAGTTCAAGCTCTACAACCAACAACAAAAATCAAAAAAAAAGGAAAGATAATATGAGACAGAGGCTACTGGGTTAAATATTTTTAAAAAAATCATAAAATGCTGTCTTCTCATAAGGACTAATTTGAAAGTCTATTTTTAATTAATCATTTCAAACAATTTCCAGACAGTTCTGTGAAAATAAATATCATAGGTTGATGAGAACTTTTCTACTGTCTTCAAAAAATGAATGAATAATACTTGATAATGTATGTATGATCATCTTACCTCTGAATTTTGCACTTTGCTCAGTGAAGTTCAATTCTGCTTATCTTTAATAATTTTTTTGGTTTTCATATTAGTTTTAAGTACAGTGAAGCTTCTTTTCTCTTCTTAGGAATATATATTGCCAATATGTTAATTTTTCCATTTTTCCATTATTTTAATTTGCCCCATCTGTCTTCTATTCCAGTGATTAACTTTAGCATAGCTGTAAATAAAACACTGATATACCATTAACATGCTTATATTCTTCATAAAAAAAATACTGCTTTTCCATTTCCAGAAATAATGTTGGATGTATGAAGTAAATAAAGCAGGGGAACAGAGGGAACATGTGCTAGCTTCCATTAGGGGACCCTTCTTACAGCAACACAGCCTGTCCAAGGCTGGATAGTCCTCTTTCATGGTTAATCACACTGCAATGGCACCATTAACATGGAATGGTAGGAATACTGTATGTAGGGACTGTCAAACACCTTGCAGAAACCTAGAAACACAGAGTCTCTTAAAATAGTTGTGGATAAGAGAATAACACCTTTGTGAATGATTAATCAGTAAGTTTGGTTTGTTTGTAAGCAAACAATAACAATTTATTTCAGACGCCTAGACACCAAAAATTCAGTCTTTTGCCTCATTGGGTTCAGGGTCCCTTCTTTCACAGTTTAAAAGCATCACTGTCTTTTATTTGTTTGTTTATTTATTTATTTATTGTTGGTTGTGGAGCCTGAACTCTGGGCCGGGCCACTGTCCCTTAGCTCTTCAGCTCAAGGTTAGTGCTCTACCACTTGAGCCACAGTTTCACGTCCAGCTTTTTCTTTTTTTTTTTTTTTTCTAGTCATGGGGCCTGAACTCTGGGCCTGGGCGCTGTCCCTCAGCTCTTCAGCTCAAGGCTAGCGCTCTACCACTTGAGCCACAGCGCCACTTCCGGCTTTTTTCTTTTTGCTTATATGGTGCCGAGGAATCGAACCCAGGGCCTCCGGCATGCAAGGCATGCGCTCTACCACTGAGCCACCTTCCCAGCACGTCCAGCTTTTTCTGCTTGAGGAATCAACCCAGAGCCTCATGCATGCGAGGCAAGTACTCTACTACTGAGCCACCTTCCTCGGCCCCCATCACAATCTTTTAAAGAAGCAAATTTTGATTTATTTACAGAAGTGGCAAAGTTGAAAGTCACACTAAGACAAAGCATTGAGAAACAGGGTTCAAATAAGCTAACATGTTTGTAAAATAAAATTACAAATTAAAAACTACCAAGCTAAGAAATATTTATTAGTATGACATAGAAAAAAAAGATATCTCCTTTATTTAAATTATTTCAAAAAATTAAGAAAAATGCTAAAATTCTAGGAGACAAAAGAAAAAAATTGCTGTCTATTAAAGTACACATTCAACTAACAAACCACTTAAATAGTAAAACTATATGTGTGTGTGTATTGGCCTATTAAAATATGAAAAAATCAAGATTATGATGTTTCATTTCCATGAACATTGGTTTGATCAATTTATCAAGACATATATCAGTCCTTATCAGTAGCCTTGAGTCACTCCACTCTTGTATTTTGGCACATTTTCCACTTCAAAGAGTCTTTCCTAAAGATATGCAAATTCAAGCTATTTTTAACTGCCCATCTGGGAAATAGTTCTCTACACCCAAAAGTGAAAGAGGTTGAAAAAGAGAAAGTTATTGAGGATAGAGGAAATGAAATATTTGGGTAAAGAGAGAAGAAAAAATCCAAATTTTGGAGAATCATTGTTATTAAATATTTATTAAATAAAATTTTATAGAGGGCCGCCAATGCAATGTTTTCAAATATGATAAACATCAAGGGGAAATACTATGATGAAGTCTTACTTAAATCCTAGAGCAAAATTTCACATTAATTTCTATTATATATTAACTTTACTCATATCACTTTTAAAAAGCTGTGATTTATTGAAAGCTTATTTGTAAAATGCAATTATTCTATTAGTCTATGAATAATTTTCCAGATAAGTACCACCACAACTTAATACATTTTTAAACTACATGGAAAGGACTTAGTGTCTATAGAATATGTGATTATAAGCTCAATATGGGGCCTAGCTCACACTCTCTGAAAGACAGAGCCCAAGACAAAGCTTGGATGTTACTGCTTTCATGGAAATAACAGAAGCAAAATTAAAGAAAAAAGAGACAGAATGAGAGCAAATAAAGGATTGGACATTATCAGGCTGCCCAAAACTTCACAAGGAAACTTTCCTGTTTATTCATTCTTATGTTTCTGCATTTGGGACTAACTGAACTTTAGAATAAGAGTTTGCAAGTAAAAATGGGAATAAATCTCTGGCTGTCTTCTGTCTCTTGCCTATCAAGAATCAAATCTTGTCACACAAGGCATTAATGATGTCTTCAAATCTGTACCTGTGTCACTTAGCCCTTCAAGCAATTCTTGAAGAAGCAAGATCTCTGTTGGTCTCAGAGGATTGAGTTTGGGCACTGAAGGGGCTGATGGGAGCCATGTAATACTGGAGACCAGCCAAACCTAAGGACAGTGGTGTGGGGGGGAGAGAAAGCTAGAGATGACATGAGGTGTGTCTACTGCTTTCAGATCACAGAACAAAAGATGAGTGGCCTGGAGGCAGGGAGAGCCACACCAAACTGGAGAGGTCCATCACTTGGGTTTCAGTTAATTTGTGTCATCATTTTATATCACTAATCTGATATAATTTATTGCATAAGGAAAATTCTATGTCCTAGATGAATTGCATATTCATCCACCTGGGGCTCTCTACAATCTAACCATAGTTGGAGCATTGGGTTTAGTTCTAATCACCTATTACAATCAAAACAACAAGCACAAAAAAAGATAGAGAAAGACAGTCACCAAGTGGATGAAGGTGCTGTTGGAGGAAATGACAAAAATTCTATGATTATGTATCTTCATAAAATGAAGAAGTACAAGAAGAGAAAGGAGAATTAATGATCTCTAAAAGCAGTGCCAGTTGTTACATTGAAAAACCATTTAAACACTCAACTGAGAAGTACGAACTGCAGAATCTGAAGAGTGTTTAAATACAAGTGTGATCAATATGGTATATTTCTGAAGAAGAAGTTGTAAACAAGAAAGGATAATGAAGCTGAGTGCTGGCAGTTCAACTCTGAAATCTAGCTACTGAGGGGGCAGAGATTTGAGGATCAGGGTTCAAAGCCAGTTTGGGCAGGAAAGTCAGTGGAACTCTTATCTCCAGCTAACCACCAGAAAACCAGAAGTAGAGTTCAAGTCCCACACCCAACAGCAACAATAACAACAACAACAACAAAAAGGATAATGAAATACCTTTACTTGTCTATGCCTCTTACAATATATAGGAATGCCAGAAAAAAAGAAAAATTGTAGCAAACATAAAATTACTACTAAAACTAATAGCAACAATATTGAAATAGTATGATTATTTCATATATATAATGTATATTTGATTTTTGACACTTAATTTTCAGATCATACACATTGAAAATTATCAAATTCTGCTTGGATTTGGCAAAGTTACTTCTCATAGTTATGCATTTTATTCTATTCATATATTTATGTATATTATATTTCCCTTGTAATTTCTAGAAGCTCTAGCAGGCATTTGTTGCACAGGACTAAATTTAGTATTAATTATGCCAAAATTGAATCATATGTATACATATATAATATTAAGGTTATAAATAATGCTATATATTTATCCTAATTAAAATAATACAATTGTAGTCTTGAGAATCTAGGTGAAAAATAATTCTTGGCTCCCAAAAAAGACTAGTTTGTAAAAGGGTTTACAAAATAAGTCAGTTCTTGTTTTCATATATACAATATTTAATTAATTTAATTTTACTCTGACCTCTAAGATATATTAACCTCTACAAGGTTCAGTCTCCTCATCTATAAATTAAGATAAGCAATTCATCATATATATACATATATAGTTATTACATACTGGGAGGAGGAACTGAATCAACTTTTGTTTTAGTCAACATTGCCTGTCAGTCCACTATACATGGGGCCTCCTATAGAAATGAGAAAATATTTGTTCTAAACCTGCCCTTACCCACCAACCTTCTTGGTGACTTTAGTCCTAAGTTATAAAATAAGAGAAATTAGATGAAAGTGGCTTAAAATCTTTTTGAACATTATATTTTAGATTAGATTTGAACAGTGTCTTAAAATCTCTTTGAATATGATATTTACAATTTTTAATTTCTTTGAACATGAATATAAAAGTTTAAATTGTAAATGTACATATACCTATACATGTATATATACATGCATATGTAAAAGTGGAATCATATAGGTACTATAATTATTTTTAGCCTACTATATAAATGAAACCCATTTTTTATTCTTTTAAATTTTTATTCTATTTTTTTCAAATGTTCATCTTCAATCTACTAAATCAATTTCACATCAGAATTGAACCCTAAACCCAAAGACATCTGAAATTTTGCTACACAGTGAAAGGTTATGGCTCTCAGCTGGGTTAGGGCTGAAGGGTAGATTACAAGACCATGGACTCAATCTGCCTTCACCAACCAGTGAAAATGTAAGTCAGCAAACTGATGGGGCCTTGGGCTCTAAAGATTTACACAAGTTCAGCCATTGACACGTCCTCTGAACTGGGTATACCACCTGCATCTAAACCTTCATAAATTGAAAAGAATGAAAACACTCACTGACCTCACACAATTGCCACAGGGAAAGCTCAGAATGTTTGCAAAGCCCTTTGGAAATGACAGACAACCCCTTTGGAAGTGTGCTTTTCTATTAGCAAGAAATATTTTATAGCAGAAAACATTGTAAAAGTGATTTAAAAATACACTACCCGGATCTTATCAATTTCTGACCTCTGTGTCCTCATGAAAACCTAAGTAGATGTTTTTATAGAGCCCCATTCTCAAAAATACATGATTTATTTGAGCAAAAAAAAGGGAAGTGTAGAAAGATGAGGAGAGGCAGTTTTTATTTTAGAAACTTTGCATAGAATGCAAGAGGAAAAAAAACCTATATTGTTCAATGTATTATGGAAGTTGAAGATTTTACAGCATTTCACAGAAAAAAAACTCTACTGTTTTATTGGCTTTTCAAGAGATGAGAGTAGAGTTTTCCTTCTCTAGGTGCCAGCAAAAGATTGATCACTATTCAGTTAAGTTAGAAAGAACATTGAAATGTTCAATGGTAAGAACCTAGATGTGTATATGTATAAGGTCATTGAACATTTGACAAAGATGTAACACCACTTCAGAGCAGTTACAAAGATAATCCAGTTACTCCCTTTTCTACATCTCCTGTCATATGACTATAAATCATTTGCTCACCAAGAGTAAAGTCTTCCCCTTTTCCAAGTCCTCAAACTGGACTGCTCTTCTGCTTGATTTTGGCAAAGAATAGACCAGAATATGGTAAATGTGTCAATTCTAAGCAATAGCTTTAGTCAGTCTTATTCTCTTAAAACCTGACTGGCTGCCATGAGGAAAAGCCTGGCCCATCCTGGTGGATGAAGAGTGAAAGTCACCCCAGCTAGTAATCATCCAACCATAAGACATACGAGTGAGATCATCCCAGACCCATCAGGTTTCTACAAGCTTCACTTAGATCAGCAGGAGCTTACAGACCCAGAGATTCTTAGGTAAAATCAAATCTGTTTTGTGTTAAACCAATGAGTTTGAGGAGGTTTGATGTACAGCTGACCTCTAGTGAGAAAGTATGAAATAAAATGCACTACCCTGGAAGGCCTTTCCAACCCTAAGGAATGATTTAAGTACCCAGTCCTATCACTTCACTTCAGAAAGTGTGACCCATTTATGTCTTTACACCTTTATAAAATCTTAAATGAGTTTTAGGCTAACCATAAACAGAAACTCTAGGGTACTGTCCAATACTATAGATTGCTTCCAACTTTGTGTTTTCATAAGTGGCACTAAGATCCCACACCAGGAAAGCAAAGCTGCCATTTGCTTCTGGTCTTCCACCCACTTCTGTGTACCATCAAAAAACAGAACTACCACTGAAAGAGATGAAGCTGATGCTCCTTTGAATCCCCCACTCTAGGTGCAATAGATTGCCCCAGGCTACCCAGGCCTCCTTGACCCTTCTGGTTTCCCATCATTCCTTAACCTCCTTGTGAAATGTTACCAGCCTTAATCTCCAACTGACTTTTCATGAAACAACGAACAATTAGGTCAATTCTCACGTTTGTATAAAAACCACCAGTGAGATTATCTGGTTTTTCTGAATATGAAGCAATATGAATGTTTTCCATCTAGTTTGAAAAGATGGACAAATAAGCTTGCAGTGTGAGTGAATTCAAATCCACTTGACATTTTTCATGTGCTCTGCAAAGGACAGAGATTGTATAATAAGCTTATAACCAGCCACTTTCCTGCCACTGACTTTCAAAAGTTTGTAAATCATTCTCTGATGGTATTCTGAATGTTGAAATGACAGTTCTGTGCTATATTTTATGAGCTAAATTCTAGGCTCTTGGATGAAAAGAACTGAAGTAAAAAGAACAATCTATTTGCCCACTCATTCAATAAACAATTATGGAGCATCAATCACATTCAAATTACAGGGTTGAAAGAACTACAGTAGAGGAAGCTGGAAAATGTTTCCACTGTTTCTCCATTCTCTAACTTAGATAGAGATCTTTGGTTCAAAGAATATGTATGATATAATTCAGAACAGAAGATTTCACACAGTAATCACTATAGCATACTGCCCAAAATGTGGTTTTTCCAATATATTGTCAAATATTTAATAAAAGGAATATTATTTTTTCTGTAGACCAGAAAGGCAGGAAATTCTTAAAGTGAAATTACTCCTCTTTACAGAGAGATGTGATAAAAGAAAATTTATTGATTGATTAATTGATTATTACAGTATTGGGGATTGAATACAGGACCTAGCACATACTAGGCAATTGCCCTGCCACTGAGTTACACATATCCCAGGTCTTTTTATTTTATTTATATATTTTTTTTGGGTCCGGCCGTGGGGCCTGAACGTCTGGGCCTGGGCGCTGTCCCTCAGCTCTTCAGCTCAAGGCTAGAGCTCTACCACTTGAGCCACAGCGCCACTTCCAGCTTTTTTTTTCTTATGTGGTACTGAGGAATCGAACCCAGGGCCTCGAGCATGCAAGGCAAGTGCTCTACCACTGAGCCAACTTCCCAGCCCAGGTCTTTTTATTTTTTAATACAAGTTCTCATTATGTAGCCAGCTGGTATCAAACTCATGGTCCTCCTACTTTAGTCTCCTGAAAGCTGGGATGTAGGTGTACAACAGCACACCCATCCAGAGATGTGAAAGAACTTACAAATTCTAGTGATAAACTAAAAGCCATTTGGACTACCAGATTCTTCAGGTATATAATGCATAATACCAGAGTTAATTTCCCATTCTCCTTCCCCAAGGAACATATCACACAAATATTTGATAGGAAGAATGACTAGAGACAGTCACCATGGGGAGAGGAAATAATCACTGATAGTCATCATATTGGGGAGAAAATGTCATTTTCTGTCCAAGATCTAGTTGGAGAACAAGGAGGATGCTTCACCTGTAGAATTCCAGTATTAATGAGTCTGAAATAAGAAGACTGCATATTTTAAACCGACATAGCTAGACCTTGTCTCAAAAGGAAATAAAAAGATCTAGTTATTATTTAATGTGGCAGAGTATTCACAGAACATTCTCAGGACATTTAGACACAACACTCTTCTACCAAAAGGAAACATAAAATAATGTTCTTTCTAGACAAAGAATTGAAAAGGAATGAGAGAAAACCAGGTAATAGTTGGGCAAAGCATACTTGTCTTCCCCTATGGCTGACCTGGAATGAGAAAAAGGCATGAACAAGGAGGAGGGGAGAGCACAGAGAAAGTAGGTTGCTGCAGTTATTACAACCATTGCCTCCACCTACCATCTGAAGAATCCTCTCCTCGAAATGATAGACAGATAAGGTATAAGATAGACTTGGAGAAAAAGAAAGAAAGCACATAAGTCTAACTTTGCAAGATATCCTTCACCTATACACTGCATCAATGTGATTCACAATTCTTATATCCTCTGGAAAGATCTGAATGGAGAAAAAAAGAAAAATTCTGATCTGATATTCAAAACTAGACATCAACGTCACTACAAATTGGGCTAGTATTCATAGCTCAGTTTTCTTCTTTGGGACAAAAAATAACCTCCTCAGAGAGTAAGATAAATATTGAGTAAAATCATATTGAGTCAAATTGCTTGGACACAGTTTAATTCAAAACACAAAGTCACCATGAAATAAAAACACTCAATATTTCTCACTTGCTAAATGAGTGGCTTCTCCTTCCTTGCACATTACAGCTTTTATTTCAGTAGTGTGTTTCCCCTGCAGAGATTATTGAAACAATCATAGATTCTCCCTACTTTCTAACAGCATACAATGTAGAGCTCGCCCAATCCTATATCCCATAATAGTTTCTTCCTAAGACCATGTTACTGCGGCACCTCATGGTTCACTCTGGAGGGGAAATAAATTCAAGGGCTGGGACCTAACACACATAAATCCTCAGTTTACACCCCAGTGCCAAAACAAAGAGGGGGTAAGATTTAAAACGTTAGTATGGACCAAAAAAAAAAGGGTCATATGACACCAAACTAACATTAATTTTTGTGCCATTAACTCAAAAAAGACCTAACTAAACAAAGAATTCTCAAGTTCTTTGCATATCAGAGTTACAAAAGTATAAAGTTTCATCCATGAATATACTCATCACCAATCTATGAGACTATTTCAAGATGTCTGAAATGGTGGAACATCTCATCTACAAATCTCACTATCACACTTTTCCTCTATCTGACCTACAAAGCACTATTGAAGAATGAACTTTTTCTCCATTTGTCTAATCAAAAATATTCATTTCAAACTTTGGGGCCTGCCCTAATTAGTAGTATCATTTCTATGTTATTTTTCAAATGAAATTACTTTATAAATACCTCACAGGCTATTATGAAAATCAAATTAGAGAGCAGATGTGAGAGTATTTTGAGAAGTTCAAAATGTTATAGAAACATAAACTTATCTGACATGCTATGACAATAATAACAATTTAAGCATACTAATAGGCATTACTTTCTCATTATCGAAGCAGAAAGGTATGGTAGAAACAATGCTAGAGAGAGTCGGGGTCAATGTGCTCAAATTCTGTTCTACAGCTACCTAGCTGATTTAATCCTCAGCAGTCCCCTCGCCTACTTCAGACCTTCATAGTCTAATTAGTAAAGTGAGAAGTGACAAGGGTGAACCAAAGGATTTCTAAAATCCCCTTGAGCTCTAAATAAACTTTCTTGTTGACAGTTTTTCAATATATACATTTTTTCTTCCTTAAATAATTGATATACAGATATATGTATGTGTATATGTATATATATATATAGTTTTAGATGCCTGAGTTTAAAACGAATATCATAATAATTCTTAGCTTAGAGTTCACTCCCTTGAAGTCATTTCAAACGTATTGCAGTCATCTAGTTGTTTCGTTGAGCCTATTTTCTGTGCAGCTAGTATCTGCCACTTCTCCTGTGAAGCTTTCCCTCACCCCTAGTTCTGGTTAGGACTTTCTCTTCAGTGTCCTGTAGCTCTTTGTGCTTTTTCGTCAATCGCCTCACTGTCGTTACTGTTATCAGTTACACTATAGGAATTATTACTACAAATTTAAACACTCTAAACCAGGAACTGTTATGGTAAAAACTAGTGTAATATTATCAGTGCTCGCAAGAACTCCGCATGACAGGCTTAGTCTTCTTTATGACACAGATTAAAGAATCAAGGAAGCATGGTGCCAGTGGTTCGTGACTGGAATCCTAAGTATTCAGGAGGAAGAAATCTAAGGATCTGGATTCAAAACCAGCCCACACAGAAGAGTCTGTGAGACTCTTATCTCCAATTAGCCAGCAAAATTTCAGAAGTAGTAGTAGAGTGATTCAAGCAGTAGAGCGCCCTAGCTCTGATTCCAAGCCCCAGGACTGGAACCAAAAACAATTTTTATTAAAAAAATCAAGCCATAGAAGGTTAAATATGTTGCCCAAACTCAAAATAAAAATAAATAAGTAAATATAAAAAATAAAGCCAGACTTTGCATTCACATCTAATTGTAAGTGCTTTTTTATAATGCATATGACCTGTACTAAAATCAATTTAGTGTCACAGGTTATTTATTTGTTTCCATTCTAGATTATCATTTACTTTTTAGCAGTTATATCTTGAGTTCTTAATCTTTCACATAAGGCCTGGGACATGCAAGATGCTCAGTTAACATTTTTTTTAATTGAACAGATGAATGTGTTAGCTTCATCATAGTTGAGGCCAAACATCTGACAATAAAAAAAAAACAACTTTAAAAGACAAAAAACTTACTTAGCTTAGAGTTTCAGAGGTTACATCATGATAAGGACTTAGCAGAACTCCTTACATCATGGCAGACAGTAAATAGTGTGAAGCAACCCAAGAACATACTGTCAATGGCTCATTTCCTCACTTCTAACTAGCCCCTATCTTGTACATTTCCATCATCTCCTAATAGTCTATCCAAATCCATCAGTGGATTAAAATATTCATCAGGTCACAGCCTTCATAATCTAATCATCTCTGGAAATATCCATACAGGCACACACAAAGGTTTACTTTGCTATTAGCAAATCTACTTGGATATTATATTTTATACATAATATTATAGTTCTAACATTGATAGGCCCTTTATATTGATATTTTAGGATATTTTTACAGTGCTGGGGATTGAATGCAGAGCCTGTAATATGCTAGGCACTCTAGCACTAAGCTACATTTCAACTTTGCAGTAGCATGTTAACTCAAGTTAAATCTATAAATTAAGTAGAATTGGATTTCTTGAAGGGTACATACATTTCAAAAGCAATCTCAAATGTTTCAAAATAAATCCTTCAACTTCTCAAAATCACCATAAATTTTTACTTATAAAGCAATGTCTTTAAATTATAGGCATCACCATTATATTATGGGACATTCAAAAATAATTAAAGTATAAAGAATTATACTGGAAGTGGTGCTGTAGCTCAAGTGGTAGAGCACTCGCCTTGAGCTGAAGAGCTGAGGGACAGCGCCCAGGCCCAGAGTTCAAGCCCCACAACTG
>NW_012267220.1:28602226-28762057 GCF_000151885.1 Dipodomys ordii | reverse complement strand
ACTTCTCTGAAGAGGAAAGAAGGATGGCCAATAGACACATGAAGAAATGCTCAACCTCTCTAGCCATAAAAAATGCAAATAAAAACTACATTGAGATTCTACCTCACCCCAGCTAGAATAGCTGTAATCAAATATTCTAATAACAACAGATGATGGAGGGGATGTGGACAGAAGGGAACCCTACTGCATTGTTGGTGGGAGTGTAAACTTGTTCAACTTGGAAAGTAGTATGGAGGTTACTCAAAAGACTCCACATAGAGCTCCCTTAGGACCCAATAATCTCACTTTTAGGCATTTACCCAAGTGATCACAAACAAGACCATACTAAAGCTACCAGCACAACTATGTTTATTGCAGAATTATTTACCATAGCTAAGATATGGAACCAACCCAAATGCCTCTCAGTAGATGAATGAATCAAGAAAATGTGATATATATATATATGTATATATATATATATATATATATATATACATACATACATACATACAATGGAATTCTATGCCTCCATCAGAAAGCATGGCATTGCCCCATTTGCTAGGAAATGGAAAGACTTGAAAAAAATTATATTAAGTGAAGTAAACCAGGCCCAAAGAAACATAAGTCCCATGGTTTCCCTTACATGCAATAACTAATATTTGTCTGGGACAAGCAGAAAAGGTCAAAGCTATGTACATATGACCAGATAAGATGATGTTAAGTGAAATGAACACCAAGATAGGGACACAAGTGGTTTTTCCTTTCTTGCTATTGTTTCTAACATATTTATAAGATACCTTGAGTTTTTTGTTGCTTTGTATGTTTCCCCCCTCTCTCCCCCAGGTATAACCCCTGTTTTCACTGTATTTGATGTCGGTATAATTTGGGGAAGGGAAGGGAAAAAAAATGTTTAAATAGGAATACAGATTGACCCATTGTAACAATGAGATGTAGAAGACACTGTTGAACATTGAACTTTACAATTTAGGTGGGGAGGTGAGGAGGACAGCGGGGGGGGGAGAGGGGAGAGGAGGGAATAGGGAATGTAGTTGTGGAAGTGGCAGGGAAAGGATGGTAGGGAGAAAACAAAGGAAGAGACAACAATGCTTCATAAGAAATATACACATAACCTTGCTCGTGTAACTGTAACCCTTCTGTACAGTATTTTCCCAATAAAAAATTATTTTAAGAAAAATGAATGAGGCAGTGTTTTGGTATTGAAGAAGAGTGAATGAAATTAGAGAAAATCTAAAGACAAGTTGTAATGACAGATACTGCTTTTTACAGATAATTCCTTCAGAGATGGCTAAAGGAATTATGGAGTATTTGTGAGAAAAATAAGAAAACTTATAAACTGCCAATGAAGACTGTGAAAACACCAAGAAAAATGAACTACTATCTTCCTAACACTGTTTGAATTGGATAGTCTTGAACTTATTCAACTTTGAGATCAGAAAAAGCTGCATAATCATGCCTGTTCAGATCTTCTTTTATTCATGTAACTATCCCAGAAAACCCCAAGAACAGAATATGTGATAATACCATTGCTAAAAGTAGTTCTCTCACTTCCATACTTTCTCTGTTCTGTTCTGCCAAAATTATGAACTATTACTTTAGGGGTGGTTGGCACGAAACAGTAAAAATTAGACTAGAATTCTTGTGGCCAAAATGGCATGGCATTTACCCTTGTACTTAAAACAACAATAACAAAAACATGAACAAAGTCTGGACAACAGCATTTCTCAAGCTACAGGCAATCAGGCAATTAAAAAGTAAACTCTGAAAGATAAGAAGCTACTAGTGTGAGCCTACATCTGTTGCAGCTCAACTTTGGAAAGATTTCTAAGCTACAATATAGGTAAGAAAAACCCAAATGATGCTCAGCACAGATCTAGAGTTGAGGAGCCACATCCCAGAGCTAAAGGGCACTGGGATACCTGAGCAGCTACTGAGGAGATCACCGGAAATCTGAAGAGAGTAATGAGAAAGCTACACAGAAATGAACCATCCAAAAAAAAAAAAAAAACTCCTCAGCACCAATGCCTATTCTTGTGTCAAAAATAGCACCCAGACTGAAGAACATCATGATTCACAGACTACAGTGGGCATTCTTGCCCACATAGTCAGGAATAGTTATTTGTAGACCAACATTGCTCATTTAAAAGTGAAAAGAAAAAAGTTGAACTATTTTTGAGTCATTTCCCTAAATCCAGAACAGAACAAAGCTTGAAAAAATGTATAAATAAAATAAATGCTCCACACCTAACTAAGAATGTAAAACATAATACTAGACATGCAAGAAGCAAAAATATATATATATGATCCAAAATGAGGAGAAATTAATTTAAATGAATTAAAATCAGTTGGCAATAACATAAAATTTTTATTAGAGGTGATCTATATGCCCAAATGTTAAGGAAAGCATTGAAGATATAAACTTACCCAAAGACAACTTTAAAAGTGAAGCTAAAAGGTATGAGATTTTAAAAAAATACACTAGATAGTCATAAGAACACATGAAACTAGGAGGAATCTTTTTCTGCCACAGGCTCTTTGGCTATTTATAACATCATTCATAGGCCTAAATTTATTGAATTTCGCTTGAACCAAATAACTAGATGGAGTGAAAGATGCCCAAAAAATAAGAACTCTTACTTTCTAATTCCATTTGTTGTAAAAATGGATATAACTCTCTAACGCCTTGTAGGATTCTATAAGGGCTTTGAAATTCTTCAAGCCTGGTATTAGAGGTATGTTGAAAAGAGCAATAGAAACATCTGGTACCTTATAAAAAGTTCATTTCTGTGAGGAAAAACCCCACAATCACAGGATGGATGAAAAGAAGCCAGAAAATAAGAGAACCTACTCTCAAATTCCTTTTGTGTGTCTAGAGAGAACACATCAGTAGTTGTGCAGTGACTGGGATTAGACGGTGAGGTGTGACTGGAAGAAACACGAAAGGAAATGAGCAAAGTCTGGGAGGATGATGGAATGTGTGTGTGCGAGCGTGCGTGTGTGTGTGTGTGTGTGCACGCTGTAGGCATGAAAGGCAGGCGGGCACTTCTCAATGCAGAGTCCTCTCCAAGTCCTGATCTTATGCAGTGCATGTAGGTACCCAAGCAATAAGCCCATGAATTCATTCCTCAAGCGTCTGACCTACACTAGCACGTCGCATCTCGGCTTTAGGTCCAAGCTGGCACTCAAACTGCATTTTCTCTCGAATGCCCTTTCAGAACTCAGTATGAAGCCTTCAGAACCATTGTATTCAAGCCTTTGTTTGAACGAGGTTGTCTTTTCCGCATTCAGCCTACAGTACACTGTCGAAGTGAATCCTGCTGTTAGCTAGACAGAGGTCCCGAGAGAGGACATGTTGGGTTCTGTATGTTTAACTTTTTATCCTTTATGTCAACCAGTTATGTTTCTAAAACATTTCCAATCCCCTAGCTTCGCAGAAAACAAATAACTGTGCAAGCCCCCCTCTTCCTTCATCTTTCATAAATAATCCCCAAGAAGGACAGCCAGGGAGACAGGGCCTGAATGCTGAAGAGAGAAGAGCAGCCAGCTTCATTCAGTTCTACCTCAGAGAAGCATTTTGCCATCAGAGCACAGAGTGCAGGAATGATTTCCACACTTCCCAGTGTTCCACCAGCAGGTCACTACCTGATAGGTGTGGCAGCAACTCTTCCCATCAAAATACCGATTAGATCCTTGAAAGAATTGGGATTTAAAGACTTAGTCCAAACATGGCATTGTTTTATGTAGGATTTAGACACACTAAGATGATTACCTCTTTGGGCTTCAGTGTCATCATCTAATATGAAGCAGTAGTTGGTTGGAAAGAAATCATTGCAAGCCTGATTTCTGCATTTTGAATCCGAGGTTCGGGAAATGAGTTTAGAATTTCTGTATCAGGCAATGATTTCACCCAACTTAAGCTTATTTCTCAACCATATGGAAAGAAGTGTATTCCTCCCATAGGGAAGATAAGCAAGTCAAATAGTGAACAACAAGCAAGAAAAAAATTTCTGTACAGCCCAGTTGCTGGTGGCTCACACCTGTAATCCTAGCAACTCAGGAGGTTAAGGTCTGAGAATGACAGTTCAAAGTCAGCCTAAGCATAAAAGTCTCTGAGACTCATCTCCAATTAACCAACAAAATGCTGAAAATGAAGCTGAGGCTCAAGTGATAGAATACTAGACCTATGCAATAAAGCTCAGAAATAGAAACCACACCCCAAATTTGAACCCCAGGACTGGCATGCAGAAATACACTCTCTCTCTCTCTCTCTCTCTCTCTCACACACACACACACACACACACACACAAAACATGTATAAAATAAGCTCCCTTTTACATCTCATTTTCTCATTTGGTAAAATAAAACTCATAATAATACTATTCACTTCAAAAAGTTATTAGAAAGATTAAATGAGTTTTCGGATGAAAAACATTTTAAACAGTGCTTAGAATACAGTAAAACCTCATTAAATGTTAGTTATTAGTATCTTTCCAGTAGGCATTTTTTCCACCTTGCAGGGAGGTTCAAGGAGCATATTATTAATGTTTTTGTTATAGATATTATGTGAGGTGAGGGAAATCATATTAAGTAGCATATGAAACTAAGAAATTTTATTATATTAATTTCAGACAATAATGTAAATGCAGGCCTCCACTCAACTCCATGGAGATATTTATGGAGAAAGTTCCAAAGAGGATTTTAAATAACCCAGTGTCTCATAGAGAGAGTAAAATAGTAAAATAAAATAGTAAATAGTAAAATAAAATAAATAATTTTTGAAGTCCCTATGGCAAATCAAGTTTGATACTCCACATACAGATGTAAAAATGAGCATCACCTTGCCTTCCATATACTTCCAGCCTAGATAGGAAGCTGTACCTGAATTAAGCACAGGTATGAGTGCTTGAATGAGGGCTTTCAGGACAGTCATACTCACCACATATGCCACTACAGGTAGTAGAGAAACTGACATTGAGAACAAGCTGGGAAATAACTCTTGGAGAACAAGACAGCTGAACTAGCCAACTAAGGAACCTAGGAGCTACCAAACTAGACTAGAGGAGGAATGACAAGAGAAAAGGATGGAAGGTAGAAATGGTTTTTCCATTTTTCAGAAAAAAAGTGAAGCTTTGATAATGTGCAGATATTATCAAATGGAACAATTAAGAAGGAGAAACCAAATAAAATCAGATTCCTAGCACCTAGTTCCAGGTAGTGTTTTCCTCCAAACCTCTGATTTTTCTTTATCTTTAGGAAGGTCTGGCCTATTGCTATAGTACTTAAACTATTTTTTCAAGACTTCATCTATCTCTTCATATATCCATGTGACTTAGAGTTTTTTTAACAACATCATTTATGAATATTCATTATGCAATCCATTGTCCTAATCTATATCACTTAGGTATCAGCCTCCAAATGTGACCACATGTACAACCAGCAATTGCTTTGAAATATTCCTTTATAAATACTATTTCCTTAAATTGTCATAGCACATAGCAAGTTATTTAATATGATTCCCCAGGTCACCTATTAAAAGACACACAAATGATTAGACCTAGGCATTTAAGTCCCAAAGTGTAGGCTATTTCCACATCACCATACTCTCTCCCATTGCAACAGAACACATTGTGTGTTTGCATGTGTGTATATGCATGCACACATGCTTACAAACCCATAAGCGTGGTCTGCAACACTAGTGCATGGATCTTCATTTCTGCTTGCCTTGGTATGGAAACAGCACCATGGGGAAATTCACTTAGTCAATCAAATGTTCTTCCCACTTGGTAAATGTCAGTGCACCTGACTCTTGTTCTTAATTCTGTTGATTAATTACAAGTCAGTTGCTGACTGTGAAAAAAATGGAAGGAACTGTAAGAATAATTTCCTCATTAATGTATTTTAAAGCAACTGATGATTGTGCACCATGGCCACATTTTGGAGACTAACAAGCTTAAATCATATTAGGTAAGGGTAGATTGTAGAATCTGCTAGGAAGGCAGAAGAATTGCAATGCCTTAGGTGTCTCATCATGAATCACGGGGAATACCTCAACTCATATGTGTGCCACGGGCTTAATCTCTCTGCGGAGAGCTATTTAGTAACAGCCAGGTAATTCTTGCTGTCATACTGCTGCCCTGAGCTCACATTCAGCCCTTTCATGTGAACTTGAGATCAGATGGGAGAGGAACTGAAAGTTATTTCTACTATGATTTTCTTTATTACTTACCTCCCCCTCAAGTCCTCAGTGCATGTGTCTACTCTGGCAATGAAGAAGGACACACACACACACACACACACACACACACACACACACACCACAGAGAGTTCCATAGACTTTTTCATTGTGCCAAGACGTCCATATGCTCATTAAGATCATGACTCTATAATCTTCAGAATTTGGCACATTGTGTTTGACTTCTGATTAGGACTTGATGAAAATGCACTGATGAAGAAAGACAAAGAAGGAAGAAGAAATTATTTGAGTGAAAATGTGAGGAAACGTTAAGAACCTAGTACCTGAACTATAGGTAAAATTTTTATTGAAATGTCAAGCTCCTTTCATGTCAAGCATGAAATTTTCTTTCTCCCTTAGACCACCACAAACTTACCTTTGTGTCTTAATTTGGATTACTTCAAAACCATAACTCAAGGGATGATCCTCTGTTAGAGGAGCTAGGAATGAGACAGACAATGAACAACGGAAGCATAGCGGTGCACTGTTGTGATAACTACTTTGACAATGAAGTTTTGATTACAACAGGGACTGCAAAAATGTAGCTATCCTCACATTATCTACCTGAGACAGAAAATCAGGGAGTGTTTACCTTATGGATCCTTTCGATTCTTCATCAGATATTACCCAAGCATGCTAATGTTCTCAAACTTCCAGGCCTGTGCATGCGTTGGAATGGCCCGATGGTCCCTTGCAGGTGTCATACATGATAGTTCCAAGAGTCACTGGGGCAAAGTGCCAAGGGAGGTGGACCTGGGATATTGGCAGTCTACATTTACTCCTCAGACCATGTTTAGCACAACAAAATAAGCTACAAAAATGTACAATATACAACATGCTATCCTTTAAGCTCCATTTAAAAAACTCTTTGGTTTATACCAGGTGTACAAGGAGCCAATGTAATTGCAAAGGAATTGCACCCTTCTCTAGTTCCTCTCCCAACGACCCTGGCTGTGATTCAGAGAATGTTTCCTTTCATTCCAGAAAGACACAATTTAAAATTTTGCTTGATGAGCTACAGACCCAAGTGAAACACCCTGGCAAACCCTTTTCTTTCCTTCATCTGTTCGCAGTTCAGCATGCATCAACTAATCCAGAGGGTGTTAATATTCAGATGGCTAGAACCTAGAGTTTCTCATTTAGTAGGTGTCATGGCTCTCCAGAGGAACAAAACTAACAGGATATGCCTATGTAGAGAAAAAGTGGTTTAGTACAAGAAACTGACTCATGGAATTATGAAGCAGGAGTGGAGAACATCTGGCCCATGCACCACAGAAGGCCCATGAAAATATCTGATACATGTTGAGTACACACATGGTGCTGGTAGGTTGACTGTGGCCTGTCTTCTTTTACTGATAAATTTATATGACCTCTGATAACATTATAAATACCAAATGGCCCTTCGCAGGAAAAGGTTTCCCCACCCCTGTATGGAAGTGCAGAATTTCCGTGACCTATAGGAGAACCAATGGTATATCTTCAATGCAACTTTGAAAGACTGAGCTTCAAGGAAGCTTATGGTATAATTTCAATACAAGTATTCAAGAGTAATATGCCAAGATAAAATTTCAAGCAGAGAGGGGAAATTCTCCCGTACTTTGTCTTTTGTTCTATTTAGACCAGAAAGGGAGTGAATGAGTCTACCCACATAGGCAATCTACTTTACTCAGTTCACTAATTCTAATATTAATTTCATCTAAATATACCCCATGCACAAAATAATAATGCCTAAGCATCCAACACTCATGTCCCATCAAGGAGAAGTATTCAGTGGGACTCAATAAAAGACATTTCTGACAAGGCCCTAGACCAACTTCTCAGATTCTCACAAGAAAGTGTGATCTTGTTGGCATTGCTGCAAATGCAAATGGTACCCCCTTATTTAATGGTCTTGATAGTTCATCCTACAGGCACTATGGCTTTCTTTTCGGTACTGAAATAAGTCACCCTGCCTGCTCAGCACACTTGTCTAGGCTTTGTACACCAGTATTTCATCTCTTACTCTTTCACAATCAATTTATGGCAAGCAGAGAATGTGTTGGGGGTCATTCTAGACAAAAAGGAAATAAAGAAAGAGACAAGATAATGATTCAAATCTTGATTCAAGACTTACTCAATACAAGAAAACCAGCTCCGTGTAAAGTCATTTTCCAGAAGTTTGAGCAGGTTGGACAATTACCGTTCATGGGGGAAGCTATGTTCAAAAACTTTAGCTATAGTGGGAAGAGCAGAGGAGCAAAGAAACCAAACAACCCTTAGCACACAGTCCATCATCGTATTCTAACTAATATGCCTAAAGTGATAGTAAGAGGCAATAACTGTAAGCACCAACAGGTCCCAGGGCTCAAGTCCTGTCCTGAAACAATCTGATGCATATGGAAATGCTCTGGCTGAAATCCAACTTTTATCTAGCTGAGATAAAAGTTGCAGTGGATACTAGTTTTTTTATAATTCTTCTCCTTCTAGGTTCATGCTAGGATTGCCCCCACACCGGTGGCCTTATAGTTACACTGGCCATGTACTGTATATTAGCCAATAGAAGCAATGCAAAGACAAATATATATGACGTCTAGGAAGAAAGCTACAAATTCCAGCACAGCGTTCAGTATCTTTCTTTCTTTCTGTCATGGTGACTGATTACATTCCAGATGGTGCAAGCTTCTGTGGTTTTCATCTCTGAGAGCAGAAGACATGGCACAGAGCTCCCAGCAACCTGAAATGGGATCTCAGTGGGAGCAATAAACAGACATGTGTTTCATTAGAAAACCTCTAATATTTTAAGGGCAAAATTTTGTTACTTGAACAAAACCTAGTCCATCCTGAGAAATAGAGAGCAAGCCAATAAATACATGGCCCAACAATCCAGAAAAGAGAAACTGAGTGAACTGGGGGAAACACTGTGCCCCAGGATTTATGCTGAGAACACCAGATGGCTTATTTCCTTGGTACCTCCAAGAGGAAGATGAGAAGCCATCAACCATTCATAGTACATGGAGGCCCAGACCTTACTTTGTATATCTGTGCATGTGTTGAGAAAAAAATCTGAGAAATGGACCAGAGTTTACTACTACACTCTATGTTTCTGACTAACTTGGCTATGAAAACCGGGTGCAATCTTAACCCATAGAATAGAGCAGATCTTTGAGGACTAGAGAAAGCTCATTTAGAAAATGTCAATGAAGTGGTAGCTGACAATTTTCTCTCCCTGAACTTGGTCATCAATTTTTTCTTAAGATCTGTTCTGCCTTTGATGTTTGCTTTCTGTATATTTGGTTACAATTTTCTATCTAGAGTGCACTCACTAAGGTTTTCGTGATTCTGTTATTGGGTGCTGAATTTCTTTGAGAGAAAGAATTCTATCCTGTATTATTTCAAAACAATCCTTTTTTAACAATCCTTTTTTGTTGTGTTTTGCCTATCAAGTTTCTCTTCCCTTCATAAAGATAAACTGCTTTAAACAAAAATGACCTATAATCAATGATCCCAGTAATAAATTAATGACTCTATCACCAACTGTCTCCCAGTCTCTGTGAAAACTCACCACTCACAGATTTCTCATTTTTTTTTACTCTGACACCATTCAATATTATGATTACCCCATTTCCTAACCCCCCCACACACATAGAAAATGAGCAAGCCATTTCCAACAAAAGGAATAGACACCCAGTCTTTCAGAGGTCCAAGAAATGTTGCTGTGATAAGGAACACCAAAGTGTCTCGTCTTGGATTATTCCTGATTAAAAAAAAACTTTAGGTTTTCCCTTTTTGAAATTAATGATATTCTTGAAATAACAGTCTCAGCCCCAAAACTACAAACATAGGATATTTTGTTTTCCTGTTATCGATTTTTTCTAAACTTCATAACTTTGATAGCAACCATCTTCTTCTGGACCAGAACCCTTTTCCTTCTTCTAGTAGAATATATCACCTACTTCCAGGTAGACCTCAGACCATGAACCTAACTCTTGAAAGCCAGGCATCATTTGGGGTTACTTTCAGGCTTCCCTTTGAAAGCCCATTTTTCTTGTAGGTAGTGGAATCATTACTCCAAAAAGACAAGCTACTTTTAAAAATCTCTATCTCCACCTTGTGAAAGTCAGACTTCCCAAGTTTGAGGTATGCCAGTCAGGGGTCACTTAGAAACTCAGCTTAACAAGATTGCCTCTCTTACTGTGTAAGCCATTTAATTCCTTTTAGCTCCATTCTGCTGCTGACTGATTGGCAGGAGGCATTGTTGCAAGGTTATTTCTGAGGGACTCGATGTACCTGTGTGCAAAAGGTTTGCTAGAAATCATAGTGGCAGAATTATGGCTTTAGGTCTTTATTTTTACCCAAGAAAATACAAAATTATACAAACTTTCACTTCTAAATTTTTTTCATTATAGGTTCTATGCATCCCTTACTGCTACTAATCATTTGCTTGCTAATCAGTCCTTAAATGATGGAGTTATCTGAAGTCATGTTCCTGTTCTATTTTAGTCTCCAATGCAATCTCTCCTTGTAAGCTTCCATATACTCCAACATTAAAGATCACAGTACCCAATGGCTGGAAATCAGACTCTTCTACTAGCTTTTTCACTTGGAAGCTGAATATTTAATGCTTTTCAGATGAAATCCAACATCATGAGCATACTTCTCATTTTTATGCACTTCCCACACCAACTCCAAAGCCCATGGATTTCTCTTCCTGCTCCTCTGTGGTCTCACTGTATTTAATTCTCTTGTAATTTTCTTTACATAGAAAGTTGTGCTTCTAGACCCATCTAGCCAATATTGAAATATGAGCAGATGACTGTGTTTTGCCTCCATATAAACAGATTTGAGTGGGAGTGACTTTGCAGGTGCTCTCCCTCTGTCTCTGTTCACAGATGGAAATGTTGAAAGAGTAGCATCATGGTAACCTTTTTTAATCTGTGTCCCTTAGTGACTATGATTCATAATTCCCCTGGCTAATTGCCTGGACAAACAATAAATATTCTCTGCTAAGATTTTGCAAATTGGAGCTTGCTTCTTAGCACATCATAAGCTGGTCTGATTGGTGTACCCGTTCTTAAATAATCAAACATCAGTAATGCCTTCCTTTCTTTGATCTTATATATCAAGTAAGTCATTAAGTTCTGACAGTGTACATTCACATACACAAACACACATACACACATGCACACACACACACACATATACACACACCAGTTTTCCCCTTTCAATTCTATCTGTATCTTTTTTATAATTTTACTTTCACAAAATTCATTTTTGAGACAGTCTTGCTATGTTTCCCACACTGATTCAAAACATACAATCTTCCTGCCTCAGCAATAATTACAGATATATGCCACCGCACCAGCTTTTTATAAAAACTTCTTAATGGGTTTTCTGTGACTTTCTGCCCACCATAACATACCTATCTTTCTACGACACCAGAACATTTCAAAGTGAATATCACAGTTATTTGCTTCCTAACCCCACCATGAAAATCCACATATAAGGACCTTTAGATTACTATCACCTGTTTTTAAGAATGAAGACCTGGGACTATCAGAATTGCTTTGTGGACAGGACATGGTCATTACTTCAGAAATAAAATTTTGTTAAAAGATATCCAAAGAGAAGAAACCTGTCAGAACAATATTCTGTGGGAACAATCCTTCTCTAATACATGGGTACTTTTGAACCAATGAGAGCTTGGCTCTAAGATTCCCCACAGGTACCAAAATCTATGGATGATCAAGCCTTTTATTTTAAATAGCATAGTATTTGCCCATAAGCTACGCACATCCTCCAGTACCTTTAAAATCATCTGTAGATTACTTATAATTCCTACTATAATGCTATGCAAATCTTTACTATATTGTTTAGGGAATAACAACAGCAAAGAAGTATGTACATGTTTGGTTGAGATATCACTTTTTTCTGAATATCTTCAATCTACAGTTAGGTGAGTCTATAGATGTAGAATTCAGGGATATAAAGGAACAACTGTGTATATCTCTGACAAGAGAGGGATTGAGAACAACAAAAGAAAAATAAGACAAGAAGCTGACAGAACACAATGCTACCTACTCTTCGAGCTCTTTTAGCATCTACAATTTGTGACAATATTGTTTTCACAAACAGTCCAAAACCAGTCCCTAGGCCCAATCAGAAGCAAACTCACTTTATTTTTCTTTTTGTTGTTCCCTTGCTGTTGTAAACCACTCCTGGAGAAAACAAGCCAACACTGTTACCCTTGATGTTTCAAAAGAACATTTTTTTAGAGAAGACAGAGAATGACTATTTGACTAGACCAGTTCTGCACATTTGTAACCCATTGCGATCACTTCCCAGGGATTCTGGTTAGCAGCTAATTTCTTCTCCCAGAGGGATGACTCCTGCTGTTTGCTGTTCATTTTTCTTGTGGCCCTGTGAGTTTAGAGAAAAGTATTGTCAAAAATAATATTACTAGACATTTTTTTTCATTAGTTTGCTTTGTATTCCTATGAGAGTATCTCAGGGAAGCCCAGCTTGTATTTGGGAGATAGTAAAAGGGAATATATATAAAAGAAATGAGTAATGGTTGTTCTATCTTCTCCTCATCAGCCAAGCCTCTAGGGGGCTCACCACAAGCTGTACTTAAATTCACATATTTAAATCTAGAGGGTAATTTCTCCTTTTTAAGCTTTTTAAAATAAATTATCTTTCAGTAATTGTTTAAAGGGGTTAACATTCAACAAATCAGTTTATGAACACAATGCACCTTTATCAATGTAGACAATAATTTCTAATGGTTGGTGCCCTACAGAATGTATTGACTATAATTCCTACCTAAAATATAAATAAGCAAATGAGACGCAAAAAGAAGCAAAGATAATGCTGGCATAGTCTCTATCGGGAAACTGCTTGAAGGTATATTTTCCTAGAGGAAAAATAGTAATAATGTCAACTTTTTATGGGTAGGTCCTAGGAGTTAAACTCATGTCCTGGGAGCTGTCCCTGAGCTTGTTTGCTCAAGGCTAGCATTCTGCCACTTGGGCCATAGCTCTTCTTTCAGCTTTTTGGTGGTTAATTGAAGATATGAGTCTCACAAACATTCCTTTCCAAGACTGGCTTTGAATCATGATTTGAAGATCTCAGCCTCCTGAGTAGCTAGGATTACAGGCATAAGTTACCAGTACCTGGCCTAAGCTGGTTTTTTTTTTAAGTTGGTTATTTTTAAGGCAAATATTCTTAAGCTCCAAATGCACTTTAGGATGGTAGAACTTCCTTTTTTATTTCTATAATCTCATTTTTGTGTATTTCTTTAACCATTTTAAACAGTTTGCAAAATTGCTAGATATTTTGATTTTATAATTTTTTAAGATTGCTTTATTTTATTTTAATTTTGTGCCAGTACTGGGGCTTGAACTTGGGGCCTTTCACTTGACTTTTTTCTCTCACAATTGGCACTCAACCACCTGAGCCACACCTCCATGTCTAACACTTTGCTGGCTAATTGGCTTTTTAAGGAGTCTCAGATCTTAAGATCCCAGCCTCCTGAGTAATTGAGATTATAAGCATGAGCCCCTGTTGCCTGGCTTCAGAATGAATATTTTTAGGAGATTTTAAATAGAAGTATCCATTAAACTGAGCTTTAGAACAGAAGTTTTTTCTCCCTACCTTTTATTTCCCTTCAATGTCTCTCTACCTTCAGACCCCTTCCAATCAAGACCCCAAATCATAGTATGGAGAAAATGATGGTGAAGATGTTGGGGAAGAGGATGAATTTTAAAGATCGAGAGCATAAATCCCCCCAAGCAAAAATATTTTGTAAATCCCTTCTCACCATCAACACTAAGATGGACTGGTTCTTCCGTGATGGAAAAGTCACAGCAGCCTGCTGAAAGGAAGCTGATAAGTTCTTCAAGAGTGCTGTCATTGCAAAGGTTAAGTGGACATAAAAACCGGGGGCTCCAAATGTATTCATTACCTAATATATCAAAGAGTAATTACTCTGTACATCACCTTAATGATAACAATAAAATTGTATTTTAAACAAAATAAGTTTTTAAAAACCTGGGGGCCTCAGGTGGGGGTTGCTTAGCCTTTGGTGCCACTAGTTACCCAATGAACTTGAATTCTTTGTTATCTGCTCACATGACTCTCTACTGCTTGAATGTTTAATTGAGGATAAGTTTGAATTAATGTGAAGAGAAGTAAAATAAAGTTGTATCCCTTTATTGGGTCTCTCCATGGTCCACCTTTGCCTTGAGTGCTTGGCAAGTGACTGTAGAGCAAATGACACTGACTTCCCTATGATATAAGAAACCCTGCCTTCACCTCTATCCTCCTTGATCCTGGCTGTGCAGTCTGAAACTTATCCTGAAGCACTTCTTTCTGGCCATACAAAATGCAGAGCATATGGAGTGTTAGCAGTGGTTCTTTGCTACTTTGAGTAGCACATTTTTTATCATAGCATTGTTTCAGCCACAATTGTTTCTCTTTTATATCTTTGGATAAGTTACTAAGTATAAATGTCATGCCCTGGTTTCCATGGGGGTTGGGTCCAGGAACTATCTTAGATTATAAAATGGTCAAGTCTCGTGTGTGTGTGTGTGTGTGTGTGTGTGTGTGTGTGTGTGTGTGCTGTTTGCATACAAACTATACATCCTCCAATATATCTAACTTTAACTTAAAATTATTTATAATATCTAATACAATGTAAATGCTAGATATATAACCTACTTTTCTTGCCAATGTGAAAAATGCCTGACAGAGTCCACACAAAGGAGGAAGGGCTTATTTTAGCTTCTGTTTTTCGAGAGTTCAGTCTATGATCAGTGGATTCCCCAAACTTGGACAGAATTCATCATGGGTAGGTGTCTGTGGTAAAGAAGAGATCCTTAGCTCAGAGCAGACAGAAAGACAGAAACTGGGGACCAGGCAAACTTTCAAAGGCATTTCCCCAGTGACTTACTTCCTGGAGCTAGATCCCATCTGAAGTTTCTCTCTCTACATATGCACCTCCCAAAATAACATCACCAGCTGGGGACCAAACATTCCACACATGAGCCTGTGGGGATGTTTCATATTCAAAACACAACACTATGTAAATAGTTGTTATACTAAATTGCTAAGGGAATAATGACAAGAAAAAATAAAGTCTGTATATGTTCAGTACAAATGCAATTTAAATTTTTTTTTCGCTGCACATGGTTAAATGCACAGATGCGGAGCCTGCAGACATGGTGCAATTGTGAAGGCAATGGAGCAGAGGAAAGAACTGATATGGAGAGATCAACAGGCCTGGGAATCCCACAAGGAATTAAGCCCAAGTGCTTAGCGTAGTTCTCTTGGAAACAATGCAGGCCCAGTCTCCTTCCCCAGCCTCTCTGTTTATCTTAGTTTGCTAACTTAGTAGGCTCAAACCATATTGGGATTCTATCAGCTTTTCAAAGTGCCAATATTGGCCCACCTCTGTGTCTCTGCACATAATGTTCTCAATGCTTGATATTTTCTTGCTGCCACATGCATTGTCTTATTTCCACTCTTGTTGTAGATCTTGAGTTAAAAACTGCTTCATTTGTGAAACTGATGATTAATTTAAGCCTTTACACACACACACACACACACACACACACACTAACCGATATCAACAAGCTCCCTGACTTGTATGTGGTAAATTCCTACGTAATTTTACACACATCTATTTATAGTGATATGCATCCTTTCTCCAAAACACAATTATGTGTGTGATTTCTGCCTCCTTGTACTACCAATCTCAGGAGAAACAGGGAGTTTGCTCTCTTTGCTAATAACTACAGAGCTATGGAAAACATAATGCCTGGCACCTTTGTATATGAGGCATGGGTCATTCTTGAGTGAAGAAAAATGAACACTCAAGTGAGAAACTAACAAACCAGTACATCAGCACATGAAATTATATGAGCAAGAAAGAGTTAACAGGCAAAGATTGTTTTAGGATAGCTTTAGAAATCATTCTAGCTATGTGTTTACCCTTATACAGCTGCTAAAAATTTTTTTGAGATAGGGTCTTACTAATGTAGCCCAGGCTACCCTTGAACTCATAATCCTCCTCCCTCAGTCTCCCAAATGCTGAGATTTCAGATGTTGGCCACCATGACCAGCCTGACTTCCCAGAAAATTTAACTACTATTATTTTATCTGAACCTCTATATGAGAAAGAACATACTGTCTGGGTATGTAAAAGGTAGCCTTTCACTTACTGACAACCTATAGAAATCCTTACTGTTAGTAACAGGAAAAGTAAAGCTTAGTAAAAGAATCTTGCATTTGTGTGATATTTTTCCAACAAACTATTTTATTATTAATTTTTATTGTAAAAATGCTGTACAGAGGGGTTACAGTTATAAGAGTAGGGTAATGAGTACATTTCTTAGCGAGCATTGTTACCTCCTCCTTTATTTTCCCCCTACCATCACTTCCCTCCACACCTCCCCACCTACTCCCAACCCCCGACCCTGACATTGAAAAGTTCATTTTCAATATGGTCCTGTACATCTCATCATCACAATGGGTCAGTCTGCATCCTTATTTAAGTGTTCTGCAATATCCCTTCCGCTCCCCAAATTACAAAAATGTATATATGAGGTGCAGAACACCAACATCAAATCTAGTGAAAACAGGGTTTATACCATGGGAAGAACATATAATAGAAACAAAAGTATCACATTGTTCCCATGCTTTCCCTTTTTGCAATTACTAGTATATGTGTGAGACAAGCAGAAACAGTTAGATAAGTTGATGTTAGGCGAAATGAACCCCAAGATAAGGATTCAAATGTTTTTTTCTTTCTTGCAATTATTTCTAACATATTTATTAGATTATTTCTTTGTTGCTTTGTATGTCCCTCCACCCCTGTTTTCACTGCATTTGATGTTGGTATAATTTCTGGAGGAGAAGGGCAAAAACAAATTGTTTAAATAGGGATACAGGTGGACCCATTGCAACAATGAGATGTACAAGACGTTATGTCGAAAAACGAACTTCACAACTCAGGGGTGGGGGGTGCTTTGGAGGGGGGGAGATGGGAAGGGATGGGAAGAGGAAACAAGGGAGGAGGCAACAATGGTTGATAAGAAATGTACTCATTACCTTGCCCATGTAATTGGAACCCCTCTGTAGAGTATTTTCACAATTAAAAAATTATATACATATTTTTTAAAAAAGGACAAAAGAATCACATAGTGTATTGCAGGTACATTAAAAACACTAGCAAGAAGGAGAAAAAAGAAAAAAGAAACCTCTTCTGTCCCTGTCTTTTGCTGAACATTATCTCATATGGTCGTATGTACATAGCCTTTGACCTACTCTGCTTGTCCTAGACATGTACTAGTCACTGCAAACAAGGGAAATCATGGGACCTATGTTTCTTTGAGCCTGGCTTACTTCACTTAATATATTTTTCAAGTCTTTCCATGTCCTAACAATAGAGGCAATGTCATTCTTCCTGATGGAGGCATAGAATTCATATATATATATATATATATATTCTTGATCCATTCATCTACTGAGGGGCATCTGGGTTGGTTCCATATCTTAACTATGGTAAGTAATGCTGTGATAAACATGGTTGTGCTGGTAGCTTTGGTATAACCTTGTTTGTGATCATTTGGGTAAATGCCCAAAAGTGGGATTGCTGGGTCATAGGGGAGCTCTATGTGGAGTCTTTTGAGAAACCTCCATCCTGCTTTCAAGAGTGGTTGAACAAGTTTACACTCCCACTGACAATGCAGTAGGGTTCCCTTTTGGCCACATCCCCTCCAGCATCTGTTGTTATTAGAGTTCTTGATTATAGCCATTCTAACTGGGGTGAGGTGGAATCTCATTGTTGTTTTGATTTGCATTTCTTTTATGGCTAGAGAGGTTGAGCGTTTCTTTTTGTGTCTATTGGCCATTCATATTTCCTCTTCAGAGATGTTTCTCTTTAAGTCTTTAGCCTACTTATTTATTGGGCAGTTGTTTCTTTGATGATTTGTTGTTAGGGGATTTCGTTTTTTGAGTTTTAAGTATATTTTAGGTATGAGACCCTTGTTCATTGTATGGCTAGTGAAGATCTTCTCCCAGTTTGTGTGCTCTCTATTGATCTTGCTAGCTATGTCCTTTGCCTTGCAGAAGCTCTGCAGTTTCATGAAATCCCATTTTCCAAACTTTCTTTGATTTGTTGTGTTTCTGGGTCTCTATTAAGAAAATTTTGGCCTGTGTCAAGAAGCCCTAGAGTTTATCCTATTCCTTCCTGTAATATTTTCATGGAGTCTGCTTTTATTTCGAGGTTTTTATCCATTTGGAGTAGATTCTGGTGCAGAGTGATATATATGGATCTAGTTTTAGTTTTCTACAGGTGTTTAACCAATTTTGCCAGCGCCATTTACTGAAAAAGCTGTCTTTCTTCCATTCTATTTCTTTCACTCCCTTGTCAAAGGTTAGGTGGCTATAGGTCTGTAGGTTCATTTCTGGGTCTTCAGTCCTATTCCATTGGTCCTGAGTTCTGTTCTTGTGCCAGTACCAAGCTGTTTTGATTATTATGGCTTTGTTGTACAGTTTAAAGTTTGGAATTTATTTTCCTCCAGCACTATTCTTTCTACAAAGGATTGCTTTTGCTATTCGGGGTCTTTCATTGTTCCATATGAATTTTTGGATTGCTTCTTCTATTTCATTGAAGAATGAGGTTGGAATGTTGATAGGTATAGTATTGAATTTGTAGATAGTCTTTGGCAGTATTGCCATTTTCACAATGTTAAGCCTTCCAATCCAGGAGCATGGGAGGTTTGCCCACTTGCTTAGTTCTCCTTTAATTTCCTTTTTCAGGTTTTTAAAGTTTTCATCATAGAGGTCCTTCACCTCTTTTGTTAAATTAACTCATAAGTATTTTATTTTCTGTGTGGCTATTACAAAAAGAGGTTGCTTTCCTAATTTCAGCCACACTCTTCTCATTATGGGTATATAGGAAAGCCATTGATTTCTGAGGGTTAGTTTTGTACCAAACTACTTTGCCAAAGTTTCTGATCAACTCAAGTAATTTGGGAGTAGAGCCTGTGGGATTCTTTAAATACAAGATCATGCCATCTGCAAAGAGGGATAGTTTTACTTCATCCTTTCCTATTTGGATCCCCTTTATGTCTGCATCTTGTCTTATTGCTGTAGCTAGGCATTCTAATACTAGGTTGAAGAGGAGTGGGGAGAGTGGACACCCTTGTCTCATTCCTGAATTTAGAGGAAATAGCTTTAACTATTCACCATAAAGTATAATGTTGGCTATAGGTTTGTCATATACAGCCTTATATTGAGGAATGTTCCATGGATTCCTAGTTTTTCCAGAGCCTTCATCATAAAGGGATGTTGGATCTTGTCAAACGCTTTTTCTGCATCTATTGAGATAATCATATGGTTCTTATCCTTCTCTTGTTGATGTGATGAATTATATCAATTGATTTGCATGTATTGAACCAGCTTTGCATCCCTGAAATGAATTCTGTTTGATCGTGGTGTATGATTCTTTTGGTGAGTTGTTGAAGTTGATTGGCCAAGATTTTGTTGAGAAGTTTTGCGTTGATATTCATCAAAGAAATGGGTCTATAGTTGTCTCTCTTTTTTTTTTTTGGTTGGTCTTGGGGCTTGAACTCTGGGCCTGGGTGCTGTCCCTCAGCTCTTCAGTTCAAGACAAGTGCTCTAGCACTTGAGCCACAACACCACTTCCAGTTCTAGCCCTTTGATGAGTCCCTGCCTGGTTTTGGGATAAGGGTTATTCTGGCTTCATAAAAAGAGTGTGGTACTGAATTTTTGCTTTCAATTTCATTAAAGAGATGGAGGAGTATTGGTGTAAATTCTTCTTGGAAGGCCTTGTAGAATTCAGCTGTAAATCCATCTGGTCCTGGACTTTTCTTGGGTGGGAGTTCTTTCGTTGCTGCTTCTATGTTGATACTTGATATGGGTCTGTTAAGTTGTTTTAAATTCTCTTGGTTTAGTTTGGGCACATCAATATTTGCTAGAAATTTGTCCATCTCTTTTAGATTCTCAAACTTATTAGCATAAAGGTTTGAGAAGTATCCCCTTATTACATTCTGAATCTTAGCTGTTTCTGTAGTGATGTTTCCATTCTCATCTCTGAGTTTGTTTATTTGAGTGTGTTCTCTTTTTTTTCTCATAAGATTTGCTAAGGGTCTGTCAATTTTATTAATTTTTTTGAAGAACCAACTCTTTGTTTTGTTAATTCTTTCTATAGTTTTATTTAATTTTGATTATTTGTTTCCATTTACTGGATTGGGGTTTAGTTTGTTGTTTTTTTCAAGGAGCTTTAGGTGCCTCATTAAATTGTTGGCTTCAGATCTCTCCAATTTGTTGATGTAGGAACTCAGAGCTATAAACTAGTCTCTGAGTACTGCCTTTGCTGTGTCCTAGAGGAGCTAGTAATTTGTGTGACCATTTTTGTTGAATATCATGAACATTTGAATTTCCTTTCTAATCTCTTCCATGACCCACTGGTGGTTCAACAGTGTGTTGTTCAGCTTCCATGTGTTACAAGATTCCTTTGGTGACTTTTGGTGTTGAATTCTAATTTCATTCCCTTGTGGTCTGAGAGAATGCAGGGTATAATTTTGATATTTCTGAATTTGGACAGATTTTCTTTGTGGCCTAGTATGTGCTCTATTTTGGAGAATGATCCATGCTGCTGAGAAGAAGGTGTAATTTGATGCTGCTGGGTGAAATATTCAGTAGATGTCCATTAAATCTAGTTGACCTATACAGATTTTAAGATCTGAGTTTTCTCTGTTGAGGTTTTGCCGGCTTGATCTAGCTAGTGGGGAAGGATAGTGGTGTATGAAAGTCTCCCACAATCGAACCCAGAGCCTCATGCATGCAAAGCAAGTGCTCTACCTCTGAGCCACCTTCCCAGCCCCTTGGTTAATAATTTTTTGATTTAAGGCATGGCATACCTCTTTCCAGGCCATCCTTGCTTTTATGGTGTTTGTGAGAAGTCTGAGGTGATTCTGATTGGGTTACCTTTATATGTGATTGTTGTCTTCTCCCTGACAGGTTTAAGAATTCTTTCTTTAGTGGCTATTGAGCTTGTATGGATTATAATGTGGCAGTGGGATGACCTGTTTTGGTCTGGTCTATTTGGGGTTCTAAAAGCTTCTTGTATCTGGATGGGCCTGTCCTTTTGTATATTTGGGAAGCTCTCTGCTAGGATTCTCTTGAATATATTTCCTAATCTGTTGGCTTCCCTCTCCAGGCCCTATTGTATACCTGTTATTCTCAAATTAGACTTTCTGAATGTATCCGGTATTTTCTGAAGTGATCTCCCATGAATAATTTTGTTATGAATAATTGTGTGCGCTTTCTCTATGAAGTCTAAACTGTCTTCAGCCTCTGATATTCTTTCTTTGGCTTCCTCCATTCTACTTTGAAGGCCTTTTACTTTGGTGTCTATCACCTTTTCTTCTTGTGGGTCTTTCTTAATGGTGGCCAACTCCTTATTAAGGTTTTCTTTTAAGTCTTGAATAAATTATCTTACCTCCTGGAGTTGGTTCTCAGACTTATCTTTCCACTCCTTAATCTGGGTTCCTATCTTTTCATTAGCTTCTTTCTCCCTCTTCTGGACTTACTTTATCTTTTTATTTGTGGAGGCCATGAAGAGAATGCAATGAGGCCATGAAGTCATCTATTAGCTTCTGGTTGGCCTCATTGCATTCTCTGATAACCCTATGCAGGGTGTCCAATTTTTCATTCAGCAGGTTTACCAGCCATGCTTTTAATCCATCTTGAGCATTATCCTCTAGATTATTCTGGGACTGCTCTGTAGCTTGTTTATATGAAGATGGTGTTGGTGTTTGTTGATTGGCCATGTTCCTTGTGTTTCTGTGGTTAGTTCGACCGATTTGGAGACAAGAACCACACTGGTACAATAGTAGGACAGTCTTTTTTTGGACTGGAGCCAACCCAGAGTAATGTAGATGTATAGATCTTAGGGTTTCAAAGTTATGTGTAGGTGTTTTCCTATTTAGCTCTCTTTTTCTTTGCTCGGAGAGGGATATTGTGGCTTCAGGGTCAAGATTATGTACAGTTGTAACCTTTGCGACAACCTGGGTTTGGTTGATAAGTAGTCTGCTCCTTAGAGTTAACAAGATGGGTCCCTTGTACTCAAAATAGTTAAATGAAATCAATTTTATGGTCAAATATAAAACCAACTGTAAGTTGGGTCAGATATAAACTGTTAAGGATTAATAGCTCGTGCAGATAGAGAAGTGAAAAGATTGGACAGATATGAGTTCAAGTTCAGAAGAGGACTTGGTTATAATGATAATAGAGGGGTAAGAACAGCTTGTGGATGGGGTATACGTAGTAGGAAGAGAATAAAGACCTTGTTACCGAGTGTAAGAGGTGGAAAAGAATTCGAAGAAAGGTTATGTAGGGAGTAGCTTAGAGATCAAGATGAAGGTAAGAAAAAGAAGTTATATATAAGTGTATTTGGGAGATATTCTGAGATTAGAGAAAGATTATTCAGATATTATTGGAGGGTCACTTAGTCTAAGTTAACTCTTGTAATTATTGTTTACACACATAGAAGGAGGTCTTACTAAGTATAGAACTAGGGAGGTAGCTCTGATGGAGTAGTAGTCTAATGTGGAAAGAAAGGAGAAGGGGAGAGTGAGAGGAAAAGAAAGAAGAAAAGAAAAAAAATTACAAATTAGGAAATTGGAAAGTGGGAGAAAAAAAACAAATAAAAATGAAAAATAGCTTTAAGTAGAGAAACTTCTCTGAAGAGGAAAGAAGGATGGTCAATAGACACATGAAGAAATGCTCAACCTCCCTAGCCATAAAAGAAATGCAAATCAAAACAACATTGAGATACCACCACACCCCAGTTAGAATGGCTATAATCAAGAACTCTAATAACAACAGATGCTGGAGGGGATGTGGACAGAGGGAACCCTACTACATTGTTGGTGGGAATGTAAACTTGTTCAACCACTTTGGAAAGTAGTATGGAGTTTCCACAAAAGACTCCACATAGAGTTCCCCTATGACCCAGCAATCCCACTTTTGGGCATTTACCCAAATGATCACAAGCAAGATCATACTAAAGCTACCAGCACAACTATGTTTATTGCAGCCTTATTTACCATAGCTAAGATATGGAACCAACCCAGATGCCCCTCAGTAGATGAATGGATCAAGAAAATGTGGTATATATACACAATGGAATTCTATGCCTCCATGAGAAAGAATGACATTGCCCCATTTGTTAGGAAATGGAAAGTCTTGGGAAAAAATCATATTAATTGAAGTAAGCCAGGCCTAAAGAAACATAGGTCCCACGGTTTCCCTTATTTACAATTACTAGTATATGTCTGAGACAAGTAGAAACAAGTAAGTTAATGTTAGGCGAATTGAACCCCAAGATAATGATTCAAATGTTTTTTCTTTCATGAAATTGTTTCTAACACATTTATAAGATGATTTCTTTGTTGCTTTGTATGTCCCTCCACCAGGATATAACCCCTGTTTTCACTGTATTTGATGTTGGTATACTTTGTGGAGGGGAAGGGAAAAAACAAATTGTTTAAATAGAGATACAGGTGGACCCATTGCAGCAATGAAATGAACAAGATGTTATGTTGAAAAATGAACTTTACAACTTTGGCTGGGGGAGGGGCAGAGGGGGGAGGAAGGGAGAAGAAAGGGGGGTGGAAAGGAATGGGAAAAGAAAACAAAGGAGGAGGCAACAATGCTTGTTAAGAAATGCACTCATTACCTTGCCCATGTAATTTTAACCCCTCTGTACGGACAGTATTTTCACAATAAAAAAAAAAAAAGAAAGAAAAGAAAAATAGCTTTAAGTGGAATAGCAAATCCTAAATCACAATACACATACATTATACATAGAAATAAAAACAAACAAAAAATAATCAGAGCAGATTCCTGATGGAACCTTGTATGCTCTGCTGTAGTCCACTTTCCTTGTGGCTTGGTTGGGAGCAGATGGCCTTTTGATGGGGGAGGGTGCCTGCGATCTATAGTCCCTTCTCAGGCCTGGTGGTAGGGAGTTTTGGGAGTTTCAGGCTTGTAGACTGCTATCACAGGCCTGGAGCTGTGTTCCCAGGCTTTCTTAGGTAGCCACAGGGACCTTAGGAACAGAGCTTATGTCTGTGTTGTGTTCTGGTATGATCCCTCTCTTTTGGAAGGGGGCTTGGGTCAGAAGGCTTTGGGATCCCTCAGGGAATTGCCACCCAGGGAGTGGATCCAGTTGGGTTACTCAAGAGGTCTGCAGCGGATGGTGTGCTGGACCACAGAGTCTGTGCTGTGGTGGGTCGGATGGAGTTGGCAGGTTCTTAGCCTGAGGGTCTGGGTGTTGGCAGGTGCAGGTGCGGGGTGGTGGTGGCTCTGCTGGTGCTGAAGGGTCTCCTCTGTAGCAGTGTGGGGAGTGCTGGCGCTGGGGAGCCAGGTGGAGGTTGGTGCAGCTGGCTGGTGTGGGCTGTGTGTGGGGTCCTTGCTGGTCTGCAGCAGAGGAGGTAGGAGGTGGCCAGCCGGCAGGGGGCAGCTTGGGGGTGGCGGCTTGTGGTTGCTAGGTGTGTCTGCGGAGATGCCTGTAGCAGCTTGGTCGTGCTACAAGAGCCTGGGGGCGGCAACAGGGAGGGTGGCAGCAGAGAGTCCCAGCGGGGCAACTGCACAAAGCCACGTGGTGCAGCTGCTCTGCAGGGGTCCTGTTCACTGTTTCTCTTTTCTCTTTCCTTATTTGCCTGCTAGGATAGTCCTCTTGTAGTAGAAAGTCTTTAGGTATTTAAAGTTTGATTGGATTAAATCTCTTGAGGTAAAGTGTAGCTGTGCTCCTAGATCTTCTTTTGGTCAGAGACACCTACTGGGGCTACCTGTGAGAGCGCCGCCATCTTGGACTATAAGTCTCTCCAACAAATTTTATATGACCTTTTTTGGTCACACTAACATCTGAGACAATTTCAGCTGGGCTTTCAGTGTTTCTGCAATAAGTTGCGTAGACATGTCCCTGGTTAATATCTGTTAGTATCTAAAATTTTGTCTTCCTGCTGATTGGATCCTCTGAAATTTGGTCAGGTCTGTTCTATTCACTCTTAGTTGATACTCTGTTTTAATTTTTAACTTTGGAGCCATGAAAAAAATGAAAAATAAAAATGGTTAAAATGCATTGTACATAGAAATAAGCATGTGAAGTTGAAATGCCTTTGTACAGCTATTTGAAAATAATAATTTTAAAAGATAGTTTTGTGTTACTGCATGATGACCTCTCATGTATGTTTCCATAGTATAGAATCTCCATGCTTGTAGTAAATTTGTCATTCTTATCATGTCATTTTTTGCTTTCCTCCAGACTCATTCATTCTTATGTTCAACTCTTCAAGGTCACTTATGATGGTTGTCCAACAAACATTGCTCTATGTACCTCTTTTACTGAATTCCATGGGCTTGTTGGCATTATGTATCCAGTTTTAGAAGATTACTGTAGGTTATTTTTCCCCAGAATTACTTTCCCAAGTTCATTTTGCACTCACACCTGGCTCTTGGTATTGTACAGGATGTGATATCAATGTCCACACACTCAATAAAATGATTTGAATTACTTTCTTAAAGAAGAAAAAAGTAAAAAGCAGTCATGTTTGCAACTTTCACACTAACATAGTACAGCTTCAGCTCTACCATTAGCCCTGGACTCAATTCACTCTGAAGGGGATGGCTAAATCTCAGTCCTGGTTGTGGTATAACATGATACCAAGCTATACTTAAATCCTACAATTATGTATATCTTAGTGTGTCACATTGATCAAATATTTCTAGATCTCTATATGAAGGTCAGTGTATATTATCCTGGTATTTATTTAAGTCTACTCAGTAATATTTAAGACTTTCTGTTTTAACTGCAGATTATTCTTTGCTAGCATTACTCTTCCTTTTCATGCATCTCTTTCTCTTTGCATTTGTATATTCATGCATTTTATTACATTGTTGTACAATGAGTAATCCCTTTGTCTAAACTGTAAAACCAGCCTGCTAATGTTTATCTGATGTTCTGTGTGTACTTGGTTCCTCCATATTCAATGCTAGGTGTCTTTCTGGACACAGAAGTGACTATGCACTATCCAAACCTGTGTAGTCTTCCATATCCACATTAGCCTCAAGAAATAGACTTTCTTCTGTTGTACAGGTCACTATGGCTGTATGTTCAGAAACTATGAATAAAATGTCTGTCCTAACTTCATAACATCAATGCTTCTTGTGTACAGAAATTCAGATTTCCATGGCAAGATCAAACTCAGGACAGGAAGAAGCAATGTATAGGGGCAATACCTGTGAAGACTAATGTTTTCGCAGAAAAACATTAATGTTCATCTGTACCCTTCAGTAGCAATATAAAAACTGAATTGTGATAAAATTCCTGTTTTCATGACAAAAAAGTATTTACAATTTATTTCACTTTTTCCTGAAATGATCTGTAATTACATTTTAATGTATATTAGCATATTCAATATTTATTTCCATCTTACACTCCAAGCAAGGTAAAGATTGTTGTATTATTTTTCAAGTAAAGATACTAGACTGAAGACATTCAAAATATCAATGCTCATATAGCTACTTGATAGATCTGAAAAAATATAACTCATCCTGATTCTGAGCTCAGGTTCATTTTGACAACATTTTGTAATCACACGCTAGAAATAAAATAACCTATATCGATGCTCTTCTTTTCTTTGTCTAAATTTATCCATGTGTCTTATAGGCTGCAGGTTATATGTAAGGGGAATTACAAGTAAGTAATAGTACAACACCAAAATAAAATAAAAGAAATCAATGGATAACTGTGTGAAATTTGAATATAAATTAAAACTGGGAAAAATAAACTTAGAGTTTCTAAAAGGAAAACTAAGGGAATTGTTGTTTTCTCCCTTAAACACCATAGTGTACATACATGTTCCAATGGAAGTCTATTGACACACTGAAAAATGATGAAGCTAGAATAAACAGATGAGCCATGTATGACATCCCTGACTCCAATATTTCCTCTGTCACTGAGTACCCATAAGATTAGCTAGTTACTTATGACAGCTATCCAGAGATAAACAAAAGTGCTTTACCTTTTCAGAAAAATAGACATATTAGCAAAATGTTTTTGTCAAAGCCAACAAGTTCTTTAACATCACTGTCATATCAGTTAATCATGCCTAAGCTCAACAACCATGAAACATAAAATGATTCAACCCATCTTCCATTCATTTTATGAGAACTTATTATCTACAAAGCCTGTGCTCTCAAGTAGCCTTCCTGTTGAAGTGAGTTGTACCACTGTGTGCCTTTCTCTTTTACAATTTCTCAGTAAGGGAAAAAGAATTAAAATGTGAAAGAGCTTTTCTTTGCCTGCATTTTTTTTGTCAGTCATGGGGCTTAAACTCTGGGCCTGGACGCTGATCCTCAGCTCTTCAGCTCAAGGTGAGTGCACTACCACTTGAACCACAGTGACACTTCTGGTTTTCTGGTGGTTAATTGGAGATAAGAGTCTCATGGCCTTTTCTGCCTGGGCTGGATTTGAACCACGATCCTCAGATCTCAGCTTCCTGTGTAACTAGGATTACAGATATAAGCCACTGGTGCCCGGCTTGCCTGCCTTATTTTTGGATTAGTAAAATGATGGATTTCACTGAAAACTACATGAGATGCAGAGATTAAGAAAGGATAGATTTAACAAATAAAATAAATGATTATTTCCTTAAGGGTATTTGAAAATGTCTAATTGTTTCTCAGTAGCATTCATAAAAAGAAATGATTACCACCTATTAACAAAGACCAAAGATGGCTATCATGTTTCCTTTCACGAAACACTTTAAAAATTAGTCCCACAACATGACAAAAGAAAATACACTGGACTTTATAGGCATGAATAGCTCTATCTATTTTCTGACTTATAAAACTGGGGATTACAAAGATTGAGAGATCTTTAACAGCCAAACAACAGACAAGGACTTTATATCTAGTATATACTTGGAGCTCAGAAAATGAAACATCCCGAAAAACAAATCCTCAAGGAAACAACCACCCCATTAATAAGTGAACAGCCAATAGACACATGAAGAAATGATCAACCTCTCTGGCCATAAAAGAAATGCAAATCATAACTACATTGAAATTCTCCCCCAACCCAGTTAGAATGGCTATAATCAAGAAATCTAATAACAACAGAGGCTGGAGTGGATGTGGCCAAATGGGAACCCTACCACGCTGTTGGTGGGAATGTAAATTGGTTCAATCACTCTGGGGCTCCCCTATGATCCAGTAATCCCATTCCTGGGCATTTACCCTAATTACCACAAACAAAGCCACACAACTATGTTTGTTGCAGCATTATTTACAATAGCTAAGATGTGGAATCAACCCAGATGCCCCTCACAATATGAATGGATCAAGAAAATGTGATATGTGCAAAATGGAATTCTGTGCTCCCATTAAAAAGAATAGCATTCATAAAGAAATGTAAAAACTTGGGAAAAGTTACATTAAATGAAGTAAGCCAAACCCCAAGAAACATAGGCGCCATAGTTTCCTTCATTTGTAATAATTAGTATATACTTAATATAGTCCTAGCAGAGGATCAAAATAGCCCAATAGCTATATACATATGACTATGTAAAATGAGGCTAATGGAAATGAGCTCCTTGATATGGAAACAAGAGTGTTTTTTTTTCTTTTTTTAAAAAAATTTAGTGTACTCTTTGCAATTATTTCTTTTGACTTTCTTTTTTTTCTTTTCATTTATTCCTTGTGATAACTGTTTCTGATTTTGGCACCTTTTGTCTTGTATATAAGTTTATCTGATTTGGGAAGGGAAGGGGAATCACAGAAATGGTGGGACAAAGGACAAAGGGAGAACCAAAACAACAACAATACTCACTAGACAATGTATTGGAAATGAACTTACAACCTGGGGGGGAGGGCAGCTGGGGATAGAGAAAGCAGGAGAAAACGAGGGGTAGCACTGTTCACAAAGAAATGTGATCATTACTTTACTATGCAACTGTACTCCCTCTATGTATCACCTTTACAATAAAATAACATTTAAGAAAAATAAAATAAAACCAGGTACAACACTCAAAAAATAAAATAAATTTGGGGAGAAATAAAATAAAATAAATTTGGGGAGTAGATCTAAGTCTAGAATTAGCAGGTGATTCTAGTTAAGGTAAACAGTGACCTAATATAGAAGAAACCACCCTACACTTATGAGTTATTCAATGTTTCTATTTTGGTTTGTCAGGTTTGGCAATGTTAAAAAAATAAACCTGACAATTTAGTGTAAGATTTCTAAGCAAAATGGAGACAGCTTGGGATTTGGTAATGTGATTTCTAGTTGGACAGCAAAGCAAAGAGAAGATAACAACTCATGTTGTGTCTGTTCCATGACTGGACAAATGTATGTTATTTTCTATTTATAAAAAATGGCACCTGGCCTGCTCAAATATGATAGAGGTGAGTGGTGCAGACAATTCTGTCAACTGTACTTTTAGCTGTCGACACGGTTTCTCCAAATTCCCACTTACAATGGGCAACGTCAGAAAACAGCAAGAAGGTAATGAAGACCTAAGTGCACCTGTACATGGCTGTGTGCTTTACACAACCGTCCCAGATGCTAAAATTAGTCCCATAGATGCCCCAACACTCTATCTTCCCATTTCACACTTGGTCCCATTAAGCACAGTGGACACTTAATCAAGGAAGAAAAATTAGTCAAACTAAATTAATTGAACTCTAATAAAAGGGATAGTGAGCCTTGCCATTCAGCCTACTGCAGAGAACAATGGGACTTTTAGTGCTTATAATGTCATGTGTCTGAAGTCTCATTCAGTGCCGCATGTGCATTGTACCTGTGGGCACAGTGGTTCTGCTTTAGTTCTTTCAAAAGAAAAATGTGTTGTATGCACCAAACAAAAGAAAGTATAAGTGCATGTGCACAAGCGTGCACACACACACGCACGTGCACACGCACACAAACATGAATATGCAAAGATAATTAATGGGTCATGAAATAATGTTAGTGAGCCTTGCCTAATGCCTTCCTCTATAGTAATATGTTATCAGAATACTAAGAAAAAAAGTACATGGTGTTTCCCAAATATACTGTCAGAACAATAGATTTATTTTCATCTTACTTACAAAACAAATAAACTAAATTTAGGATTGGAAGAGACATGGAAATTATATTGTTGAATGCTTTCTCTGAAGGAGTTGGGGCCTATTGAGAACAGGAGGCTCACCCAAGTAACCTATGAGTTCCTGGAAAAAGCACTGGACACAGCCTCAGATCTTCCCAAAGTGAGGGCTGGCCTGGTTGGTGGACAGCGCAGCTGCTCACCTTATTACAGGAGTCTGTTCTTCTTCCCTTGGAGAATAATCATATCTTCCAAAGCTAAGTGCCCCTAGTTTAACAGACATAAGATTTAACCATGCTTTTCCTCTCTACCTAGGAAGAGGTCCATTTGATATTATTCTAGATTCTTAACCTCACTTCAAGGGAAATTAACAATACCAGAGACCCTTGATATCTTACAAATGAAGGGAAAGGATGTCATTAATTTCCTTACAGTAGGAACCGACTTAGATGGCACAAATGAAGAAAATGAACCAGTTTGTCTACAGAATGAAAGTCATCTAAGAAGACTTAGAAGAAGCTTCTGCCAGAAGCTTATGCCATTATAGCCATGCAACACCAGCTGTGCTCAGTGTCCTAATGTCTAGGAATCCTGGCCAGGGGGACATGCTGAAGTTTGCTGCTGCCACCACCCCTAATCCTGTAGTTGGCCATATCACTCCTGAGAACTTCAGATCCATTTGGGAAGCCTTTTGGGAGTCACATCTCCCAGTAGTGACTGACACCAGGGCTGGCCACCAGCTTTTTCAGATATGTCTTATGTCAATATACTTACCACTGCTCTGTGTAGCCCAGTTTTCCCTTACACCTCATAGACATTGCCATCCAGTGTAACAAGGAGTCACTCTTTCAGTGAGTCTGACGTGAATACCAGCACAAGAGGTTCTGTAAAGCACTCCTCCAGAAACACTCATGGGAGCTCATGCCTGAGTCCTACTTCTCCAGCAATCCTTCAGAAAGAGAAGCAAAAGCAGACCACAGTGAAACAAGCTGTGACTTCCTGACACCAAAGGCTTTTGCCTGTAATCTTAGCTCGTTAGAAGTGGATATCAGAAGGAACACAGTTCCAGTTTGAGACTGGCTCAGCCAGAAAGTTCATGAGACCTATTACAATTAGTAGCTGAGTATAGTGTGTGTATCTGCCACCTCAGCAATGCAGAAGCCTGGGGTTAGTAGGATATGTGTTCCAGGAAAGCTCTAGCAAAATGTTTACAGGATCACAGAAAAAATGGGCATGTGGTGTATACATCATCCCAGCTACAGAAGGAAGCAAAAATAGGTGATCATCATCTATACCAACTTGAACAAAAAGTGGGATTCTATCTCCAAAATACCCAAAGCAAAAAGGACTGGAGATGTGACTTAAATAGCAAATGGTGGAGAACAGAGTATAATGTATTTAGAGCATCTAACCCACTTGAAGTATAGTCCTCTATAATTGTTTATATCATGTATAAGTACTTCATTTTATGAAACACAGTTTTGTAATGACTTCTTAGTAGAACTATGGCTCAAGTGGTAGAGCACTAGCCTTGAGTGCAAAAGCTCAGGGACAGCACCTTGGCCCTGAGTTCAAGCCTCAGAACTGGAATCAGAAATAAATAAATACCACCTATTTTTAATCTGATGTCTTGAATAAAGGTAATTTTTATCTTTTGAATGAAACCTTTAATAAAAAGATTTCAAAGGTATTTTAATTATTTGTTCTGCTTCCTTACAGATTCTGTGCAATCAACCTATGGCTATTTTTTTTTCAAGAGCATATTCTGATGCTAAAGTAAGAGCAAGAAATGATCAAAATACCAACATACCTAAAGCCAGAGCTTTACCTTACCACTCTGGATTTCACTGCCTTGGGGTTATTCAATGTTTCACACAATAAGATTGTGCTCTATGGAAGATTCTGTGAGGGTTACTTACAGAAATGAAAGTAGTCCTACGCATATGTTCAATCATTAGGGGTGGTAAGATCACTTATGATATTTAATACTCCTCTTTCTTTTGGGGTTTGGGTAAGTTGACAGATAAAAATACATGTTTTTACAACATATTTTAAATGCTCATACACATTGTAGAATGACTAAATCAAGCTAATTAACAAATGGATTACCTCACATAGCTATCATTTCTGTGGCAAAGATGCCTAACATTCACTGGATTTGAACTAACATGCTTGGCTTTGTAATGGATCTAACTGTACCAGTATAAATTATATGAAAATTTAGAGTGAGAAGAATGTTTTCACTCAGGGTGGGCACATAAGAAGATCCATAATAAATGTAGTGTATGAACTGAAAATTAAAAAAGTCAGAAAGACAAAGGATAAGTGAGTGATACCTGTTGAATGTAGACAATGTTATGTGGCAAAGAAAGGGAAAATAAGATGTCATCAAATGCTTTGGGGAAAGGACAAATTTTTGTTTAGTTATATAATTGATTGTCAGTTTAGACATGTTTTTAATATATATTTTTATTGTAAAGATATTGTACAGAGAGGTTACAGTTACATGAGCAAGGTAATTAGTCCATTTCCTATGGAGCATTGTTACACCCTCCTTTATTTTCCCTCTACCATGCCTTTCTCCCCACCTCTCCAACTCCTCCCTCCCCTCTCCCACTCTGACTGCAAAGTTGTAAAGTTTGTTTTCAACATAGTGCCTTGTACATCTCATTGTTATAATGGGTCATCCTGTATCCTTATTTCAGCATTTTGTTATTTCCCTTCCCCTCCCCAAATTAGAAGAATGTATATATAAGACATGGTTTAAAAAAAAATCCATCTGTGCATGACTTAGGATAAGATAGAAGAGGGGTATCAGGAAAATCTAAGCTTGAAATAGGAAAGAAATGAGGATATCTGCATCTTTTTACTGGTATGAACTTACATTTCAGTAGATTAGAGTATACAAAGATATCTCATGTCCATAGAAATGCAACATACAGTTTCTTAGTGCCCCAGGAATGTTGACCAATTTTTGTCATTATACACAACTGTTACTCTTTAACTTTTCTTTGGAACTATCTATAGAATCTTACTGGTCTGTGATCTTGTTAAATGATGAATTAAGAACAATAGATACTCATTTTATTCACTTACTGATATATTTTAAAATATACCACTGAGCGGTGAGGATCACTTCGAAGTCAGACTCTTATCTCCAATTAACCAACAAAAAAAAAAAGTTGGAAGTGGAGCTGTAGCTCAAGTGCTAAAGCACTAACCTTGAGCACAAAAGCTCAGGGACCACACCCAGGCCCTGAGTTCAAGCCCCAGGACCATCAGAAAAGAAACAGAAATAGACATATGTGTGTATACCTATGTTTAAAATTAAACCAAAGTAAGGAAAATTGGTCAAGATAATTAAATAAGATTTTTAAAAATTTCTAAAGGTAGACAATAAAAATGGGCAATTGTGTGGTAAGCAGAGTTGACGTTCATAATGAAAAAGAACCAGGGGTCAATGTCACAAATCTTAAAATATGTAGAAAGGGAGGCCCTACCATTCAAAGTTTGATAAGTGGGCAATCTAATGTTTATTAATATTTATTAATGTTAATTTAATAGATAGGTTAATAGCATTTGAATGACTAGCCATATCCCAGAACCTCACATACAGGGACCTAATTCCCACCATCCTTCATATAACCAAACAAGGCCTGTCTTATTAGCTTTATTTGAGAAAGAGGAAGCTGAAGCCACCACAGTGGAAAAGACTCGCTCAAACTGAAACAGCTAGCAAATGCAGGTGGTGTGTAGTTACAGCTAAAATTGACCTGACTCTCAAAATTGGCACCCTTTCCATTAACTCCTAACATTTGAACCTATGAAAGTACTACAAAGTAAAATATTGAGATATGAGCAAACTTCTACCTAGGATAGTCACATCAAAAGTGTAGAGAACATGGAGTCATTTAGCAATGATATGACAAAATGGGTGGCTGTCCTTTGTTTCTTCAGTCCCATTTGCCATATATTCTTGTATTTTGGCTTTAGCATCCACATATCAAGGAGACTATGCGCCATTTGTCTCTTTCTTCTTGGCTTACTTCACTCAAAATAATCTGTGCTAGTTCCATCCATTTCCCTGCAAATGCCATTATTTTGTCCTTTCTAATGGCTACATAATATTCCGTTGTCTATAGGTACCACAATTTTTGGATCCACTTGTCAGTAGTGGGGCATCTGGGTTGTTTCCAAATCTTGGCTATTGTGAACAGTGCTGCAATAAACACAAAGGTACATATGTCTTTGTATACTGGTTCCTGTTGCTCAGGGTAGATGCCTAGGAGTTGGCTCATAGGGGAGGTCTATATTTAGCTTTCTGAGGTATCACCAGACTGCTTTCCAAAGTGTTTGTAATATATATATATATATATATATACACATATACATATATAAATATATACATATACATACATAAATATATGTTATATATACTAATATATGTATATTAGTATAAATTAGTATATATATTAGTATATATGTGTATGTATACTAATATATCTATATTAGTATATATATATATATATATATTAGTATCCATGTTCTAGACCATATATATGGTAGATATATGCACACAACAAAGGGAAGCCAGAAGACGGAACAGAATAAGTAGGAATAGCCCACACTAAGGAAAAGGAAAGAAATGTAAACATCACCTGATGTGGAAAAAATAACTTGTAATGCCAAAGCTCATAGAATTCACAACTTTATAGACCATGATAATGACAATTTGCCCTGTGAAAGTTAAAATGTGTTTGTGACTCTAAGTATCACTATTCCACGATACTGTAAAATATGTGAAATTTATGTAAACACCTAATCTAATTAAAGAAAAAAAGTGAGAGAAGGGATGGGTTAAGAGAGATGGGTGACAATGTTGTCAGACACTTTGTACTCATATACTATTTTATAGAATGACAACTTCTTTGTACAACTACTTAAAGATAACAAAAATATTTAAAATAAATACTAAAAAAAATTTAAAGGCCAGAGAGAAAATACTCCAAAAGGATGTGAAGCATCATTTGGCAGAGTTGAGCCTAGAATGGACCAAACCAGCGTCCAGAGGCATATTTGAGTGATTATGGAATTTCCACGATACAAAGAAATGGGCTGAGAATTGCTGAGCTTGGGCTCTGGGCTCCTTAAATACAAAGGATTAAGTTCTCATACTTTTTAGGATGAGTGATAATTTACCTGTAAAAAGAAACATATTAGGCCTGTCATAGGCAGATTTTATAATAATCACCATATATTATATATCAGAATACATAATATATATCATAATATAATAATATGCAAGAGAATCAAAGTTCCACATTATCAGTTTCAGCTTTTCTAGTAAAATGAACTTCTCAATCATATAATCTTCTGAAAGAAAATGAAAGAATGGTGGAGGAATGGATATATTCAGATGAAATAAATATGCTACTAATTCATTTGACTTTTTCTTCTTTTTTTTTTGCTGTGAATTAGCGGGGAGGATTGGGGGGGGGCTGTGGGAGGATGGGAAGGGATGGGAAGGGGAAACAAAGGAGGAGGCTACGATGCTTGATAAGAAATGAAGTCATTATCTTGTCCATGTAATTGTAACCCCTCTGTACAGTATTTTCACAATAAAAAAATAAAAATATAAAAAAAGATAACACTGAAAACAAAATACAGCTACGCATAGTTGAGAACCTAAGATCTTCCTTATATTTCTTCTGTAACTTGTTGCCATTTCTCTCTATTTCTCCCAGTGACACAGCCAGGAAATTTCCCTCTCTTCTCTTCTATAAGTACTCTGACTCTCTTCTACTTCTACTTCTTTAAAAAAATAAGTTTTTTTATTGTTAAAATACTGTACAGAGGGGTTACAATCACATGAGTAAAGTAATGAGTACATTTCTTATCAAGCATTGTTGCCTCAGTCTTTGTTTTTCCCCTACCATCCCTTCCCTCCCAGCTCCACAACTACATCCCCACCCCACCCGGCCCCCGCATAAATTGTAAAGTTCGTTTTTCGACATAGCTTCTTGTACATCTCATTGTTGCAATGGGTCCACCTGTGTTCCTCCCAAACATCTATACAAACAGAAACTACCACATGCTTGCTTTTTTTTTTGGTGGGGGGGGGCGGATTAATGGAGTAGAGCATACAGTTTAAATATTTAATGTATATCCTATGAAATTAAGAAAATTAAGGGGAGAGATTGAGTTGAGAAGGATGAGGGAAAATGATGAAAGGGATGACACTGATCAAGATGCATTGTACTTATAAACTGATTTGTTGAATGGAACCCCTTTGTACAGCAAGGTAAAGATAATACAACTATACTGAGGACCTGGATTCAAACCCCAGCACCACAAAGGGGAAAAACCTCTTTCCACCAAAAATACTCTCCACAAAAATATACTTTTCTTTGTTGTAAAATTAAAACTTTTCCTACTACAAAGACAAGAAACAAGTAAACCCAAAGAAGAACTTGCCAATAAAGATTTTATTCCATAATTTCCAAAATAAAGATAAAAATTGGTGAAAATTGAAAAAAATAGAAACCTTCCCTAATCTCATTAACTTAGCTGCAACTCACCCCTTTCCACTCTCTCCTGAGACACCTTCTTCAATTGTTCTCTGACTTCTTCTTTACATGTTTTTTTTATTTTATTTTCACCAGGAACTAAATTTAGAATGGGCTTTATATGTCTGTGGTCTAGCTCCAGGCAAACTTGCCACCAATAATTCAACCATGTGAACAGGAACATTGTATGAATTGCTCATTGATATTTTCCTGGCATCTACAAGGGTTTCTAAGACACATTTTATACCCCCAAAATATTTGTTACATCAATAAAACCTAAAATAAGCACTAAGGAACAAAAAAGCAGATACAGAGTATCAGTGAAAATGCAGAAACTAAAAAAGATAATGACTTTATTTGGAGTCTTAGGGATAGCAATTTGGTGAACATGGAGAGAAATACCTTCAAGTCAATATTCCATGAATGGCAGGAAAGTGGGAATTAATGTGCTGAGAAGAATCAGAGTTGAGGAGATTGCTAGAAAAAGAAGAGAACATGCATGCAGAATGGCACCTTGAGCCTTTGGGTACAGTCCAGCTGGTATTCATGTTCCTTGCCTGAGGTCAAAGGTGGGAAGTCATCAAATTTCACCTTCCAGGAAGCAGGTCCTACTCCATTCTGAAAGGCTCTTCCAATGTTGTTTGCATGATAATTTTCCTATTACTTCTTTTTTATAATATTTTTATTGTAAAGATACTGTACAGAGGGGTTACAGTAACATTAGTAAGGTCATTCTCGGGAGAGGATTGCAATGGTGTAAGTTCCTCAAACAGCTAACTTATAAGAAGCTGAAATATGTTGTTGGGAGATCGGAAGTAGGGGGCAGAAAAATGGAGTGAAGATGAGTGAGAAGTTATAGTCATAATATTCAATGTACACACATTGTGTGTGTATGCATGTGTGTGTGTGTGTGTGTGTGTGTGTGTGTATGAAAGTGGAATCAGGAAACTTAGGTATGGGAGGTGGCCAGGCTGGGAGAGGAAGAAGGATGGAAGGGGTGGTATTGGTCAAATGCACTGTACTCAAAAATGTATATATTGAATTGTACAACTAACCCAAAGGTAATTTCTATTTCTTTAATCAAATAAATTTAAATAAATAAAATAAGAAACTATTGCCATCACCAACTTTTCTGTTTTCCTTCTTAAAAAATAAATCTCCTTAGACTGAGAAGCTGGTATGGGTCTGCAATGATCACCCTAGTCACTAAAACAATGTAAGAAGTTGTGTGTTTGTAATATCCTATTGCACTTATCCAAGCATTGCAAGGCTATTTCATTACCTCTGGACAAACCCATTTTCTACTTATATATCTTACCAGATAATTTTGCTCAGAAGCCACTGACAAACAGAATAAAACAGGAATGCCCAAGGGCCATGAGAAATAAATGCATTTATAAACAAAACAAAGTTTTCATAGATGCAAGTTTTGGAATTGGTACCATTACAGTTTATCTTTTCAAAGGTATATTTGTGTTTCCAATCGTTCAAGAGTCAGAGAACTGTCTTTCCTTCTCTAAGTTTGTTTCTAATCTTGGATAACCATGCAGTGCTTAGATTAGTTCAATGCCAGCCCTAGGCAGGGTTGTTGGCTATATTTTGTGTGTATATGTGCCATCCTTGGGCTTGAGCTCAGGGTCTGGGTACTGTGCCTGAGTTTTGTTTATTCCTCAAGGCTAGTGCTCTCCACTTGAGCCACATCTCCACTTATGGCTATTTTTGTTTTGGTAGTTTATTAAAGATAAGTGCCTCAGAGACTTCCCTACCTGGAATGGCTTTAAAACACAATCCTCAGAGCTCAGCCTCTTGAAGAGCCAGAATTACAGGCCTGAGGCACTGGTATCTGACTTGTTGGCTGTTTTTTGGGAGCTGTTGCTGAGGTCTTTTGGTGACTTAGAATTTTAAATTAGGAGTTGGGAAAGGGATCTCTTTATATACAATGGAAAAACCACCTAGACTTTCCCAAGTTTGTGGGAGTTATTGATCCTGTTCTTAGTTGATCACTTTATTTCAGCTCAGGTTCAGGTAACAACACAGATTGGATTATTCATGACCAACTAATCACTTGAAGATATTTACTGCCCAAGAACTAAATATGTGTTTCTAGAAACATCCTGTGAGTGTTACCTGGGGAACATACTGCTGATGTTCTACCTCCAATAACTAAAATAGAAGCAACTTTCCTGACCTTGGGGAAGATATGGTTCATCAAACCCAGAAAACATATAGAAGATTCTCATGCCACCTCTGTTCTTGAGACACCAAAGTTCAAATGCCATTGTCTTTAGTGGGAGGATAAATCAATGCCCCAAAAGAAAGCCCCCACTAATATCTTTACTGATTTTAATCTGTATGTGTATGAAAAGCCAAAAAAAATCAGAAAAATGAGGACATTAGTCAATATGAATTTGAAGTATATTTATTTGGCTGATTACAATTTCCCAGACTAAGTTGAAGACTTATTATCTATTGGACTTCTATAAATTAATAAAAGAACTTTCCTATTCCTAAAGTTCCAAAACTGAAATCTGAAAGTCACACTGAAAGCAATTTTCAACAAGGTGAATGTTTCCTTTCACCGTAAAGTAGGAAATATCCATTTAAACCTCTATCAGAAGACATCTAAATAATTATAATTATACTCACAGCACTATAAGAGTTCAAATAAGACTCCCAGTGTTTCTAAAATAATGTGATAGTGTGCCACACATGTATCATAAGAGATAATTAATTTTCAGAATAACAGCAGCAAAAAATATTTTTTAAATATTGGAGAGAAAACACATGTCTCTCAAATTTGATGCATGCTGTTTGCACTTAAAAATTTCTTAAGAAGAAATAGGGAGAACAACATTAAGATTTCAAAAGGGCAGGTCATGAAACAATGTGTTTGCCAGAATTATTATTGAACTTGAAGCTCAAACAATGGTAAGAGTCAGCATTTAGAGCAAGAATATTTAACTGTGGAAAGTACCCACAGCATCTTATCCAATGGCATGATTCCAGTATGGACACACATTAAAAGCACTGTCATTTTAGGTCAGTATGGAGATCCTTGTCCTTCCTTTCCTGACAGATGTAAAGATGCATTTTCATTAAAGCCTCATGGGGGTTAATACTTTCTAATTCCATTACATATCCATAGGAATGTGTGGAACATTTCTAGAATTTAGATTACTTTTTTCCTTCTTGGATTTAAAGGGTTTTATAATAGCTAGAGGCTGTCTTTTCCTCAGTAAATGTTGGTGGAGCTCAATTTAATTTTTTAACTAAGATGGTATATAATCATAAAGAAGCGAATATTCCTGTTTTCCCTCCAGTTTCCTGCAGTTAAGATGGAGATGATCTTCCAAATTACCCAATGAGCATAAATGCCCCATCTATTTCACTAGACTTAATGTGTCTCTCGAGCTCTAGAGCAAGATTTCTAACTGCTTTCTATGCCTTTGTAAATCTCAATTTTAGTGAGGCTAAACTCTTTATCTTATCCTTCCTGAAAATTGTTTCACTGCCAGCTTCCCTGTCCTGTGTAATAATACAATTTTATCTTATTTATACGCACAAATTTTGGAGTCATCAATAGCTTTCTTTATCTAGCGAGTCCAGGTACTCAACAAATGTTGATAAGTTTACTACTAAAATATTTCTGCTGTTGACTATGTTCCTGCTTTTTCCTTTTTGAGGGGGAATATGGGCATGGTTATTTTGTTCTGTTTTAACCTACACTAATTTGAGAACCCTCCTGTTTAGTTGTACAAATTCTATAAATATTTACTTATCTTAACGATCATATTCCTACCATTTATTAAAAACTTATAGACCACATTGATCAAATTAGTTTATATCTTTTCTCAAAAACAATGAGGCTTCTGAGTCAGATAAGTTGATGTTAGGGGAATGAACTCCAAGATAAGTATTCAAATGTTTTTTTTTTGTTATTTTTGCTTTCATGCAATTGTTTCTATCATATTTATAAGATGATTTCTATGTTGCTTTGTTTGTCCCTCCCCCACAGTATAACCCATACTTTCACTGTATTTGATGTTGGTATAATTTGTGGAGGGGAAGGGAAAAAAACAAATCATTTAATTAGGGATACAGATGAGATGCAACAATGAGATGTACATGTCATAATGTCGAAAAATGAACTTAACAACTTTGGTGGGGCTGGGGGAGGGTCGGTGGGGGGAAGGGAGGAGGATAGGAAGGGGAAACAACGAGGAGGCAACAATGCTTGATAAGAAATGTACTCGTTATCTTGCCCATGTAATCATAACTCCTCTGTACGGTATTCTCACAATAAAAAAAATGAGGCTTCCAGAATAAACCCCAAATTCCTATTGTGGATTTTTACAATACTCTCTTACCAATTCTCATTCTGTCTTTAGCCCCTTCTATATAACACAATGTGCCTTTTATTCAAACCAAATTCAAAATACACCCTTAGCTTGTGTGTCTTGATGATTTCTCTCCTGCTGCTCTTTCAGTGCTCAAGTCCTTATTAAAATTCTTCTCATCCTTCAGGACCCAATTCACTTATCAATGTGCCTTTGAATTGTGTAACCCCATGTCAGAAAAAATGCCTCTTCATTTGGATGCCTATAGTTTATTTGTACACATGCTTAGCCTTTACTTCTTTCTCCTTCTATGCAATCTCAGAAGGTATTTTTAAGAGTGTATGCTAACAGTATTAGAAAGGGGTGGGTTACCGTTGTAGCTCTGCTCCATACTAGCTGCTTGACCTTGGACAGGATACTTTCTTTCTTTGTCTCCACGTCTTTTTATCATGTCTAAAATATGGGCAATGATAGCTACTCCATATGATTATTGTAGAACTAGAAAATTCTTCATGCTAATAAATATCTGTGATAATTTAAATAGATGTCATAAATATTTTTTCTAGATGGAATTCATGAAATAATCTTCTTCAATAATGTTTCTCTATAGAAATAAAAAGCAGATTCAAAAAATCTTCAACAAAGCAACAGCAACAATAGTGTGTGAATTTTAGAGATTAATTAGATATGACTCTAATGCTCAGAAGGACATGTGAAATGTCTTTGAGGATAGAGAAAGTCTGAACTCAGGACATCTAATGTAGGGTGGTATATTCATCACCTTACATAGCTGTTTATATATTCACCTACTCATCCCACTCCTACCCTCTAAATTGTATTCTTATGGTCTAGTATTTAGTAGGTCTGGCTTAACTCCTTCATTACTTCATAACCTTAGGGCCTAAATAGAGCATATTATAGAGTTAATAATGTTGGATTCAGTTGAATTAAACCTATCTGAACTGAAATGATTCAAATTTACACCAACAAAATGTGTGCATCAAAGAGAGAAAAATATACCACTTAAGATTAATTTCATTTGAAGGAAGTCAGACTCAGAGAGACAAAAGGCGCCTACTTGTACCTGATGTATAAATATATATGAAAATACTTACAGGGGCACTTGCAAATTAACTTAATCAATCTGACTAAGGTATGATATACACAAGGGTAGGTTTCCATGGTATAACCATTCTGAAGAATTAAGACACTTTAACAAAATGAATATCAGGAAGCTCAAATAGGTCTTTAGCTCAAGGTCAGAGATTAATGAGAAGGAGGTAGATGAGTGGAGAGAAAATAGATGGCTGAATAAGTCAATGTACATATGTGAAAATGGAACTAGGTAGCCTAATAGGATGGATGACATTGATCAAGATTTATTTATACACATAAATTGACATGTTGAATTGAAACTCTAATAAACAAATAAAGATAATATAAAGTTAAAAATTACCAAAAATTCACTTCTTTCCATTCTAGTATATCCCCTTGATTTGCTGTGTAGTCATACATGTTGTATATGAATATATGAAGCATCTTAGCCTCCATTACCTTTTCTTCTGCTAGTTTCTTCTGTAATACTTCCTTCCTGGGATGTATTGCCCTTCCTTAGACCTACTTTAGCAGGTATCCTTCCCTTGATGAGAGGCACTTGTTTTTCAAGATCTGTAGTATTTCATTAGGAGCAATGTGTGTACTGGGAAGGAGGTATGTATATCATTCATATTTGTCATGAGGCTGGGAATGCAATCACTTTTCTCATTTGGCTCCTTTGTGCCTCTTCCATTTGTTATTCTTGTGTGCATTTTTCCTCAAAAACAGTCTGACTCCATATATAATTATTTGGATTTGTAGTCGATTAAATGGGCTTTCCAATGCCTATATAACTTCATGATGGAGGGGAAATATTCATGAGGCCTCCTGGCCAGTGGACTGGCAATTGTTTTGTTCTGTTCCCAACACCAGATAACACCAGGCACTTCCCAAATGAGTCCACAGCATGTTTGCTGACCCATTGTCCATCTTCTGAAAGCAATCATACATCTGCTCTGTCACTGCATATTCTTCTCTTTCCTTTGGTGAAGTTAAAAAGATTGAAACCCAAGGTAATTGGGATTCTGTTATTAATATCAGTTACTTCCTAGTATATTATCCTCAAAGCATTATTTCTACCAGCTTGAAACTTGTTTGATAATGCTATTTTCATGCTTCTTTTAACCCTAAAAACCTAACACACACACACACACTCTCACACACACGCAAGATTCTAATTCCCACTCCCAGATTCAATGGATCTGAAATAGTGTCAGAAATTACCATTCAAAACAAATTCTCCAGGTGATTTGAAAACAAGCAGTTTGTAAACAATATATTGATAACATCATTTTAAAGTGTGATACTGAGCCAGTGACACAACTCAGTAGTGAAGTATTTGCTAGCCAGTATAAGTCTCTGGATTCAATCAACAGAAGAAAGAAAGAAAAGAGAAGAGAAGACAAAAGAAGAGAAGAGAAGAGAAGGAGAGAGAGAGAGGAAGGAAGCAAGGAAGGAAGGAAGGAAGGAAGGAAAGAAGGAAGGGAGGGAGGAAGGGAGGAAGGAAAGAAGAAAGAAAGGAAGGAAAGGAAGAAAGAAAGAAAGAGAGAGGAGAAAGAGAGAGAGAAGGGAGGGAAGGAAAGAAGGAAGGAAGGCAAAAAGAAAAGAAAAATGGAAGAAGAGAAAAGAAAAATACCTGTGATAGGTATCTACCAGCTGCCAAGCTAAAACCACCACAAAATTTAGAAGGAAATGTATTTAAAACAATATGACAATGAATATGATGATTGTATTTTGTTAATTGTTAGATCATAAAATCTCAAATCAGATTCTAAAACTCAAGATGGCACATTTAGTAGTTTCTGTATTCTGATGTTCCCCTCATTGCTTGCAGTGAACAATGACTGCCTATTGCTGTGTAAAAAGTCAGCCTATAGGGTTGGGAAGATGGCTCAGTGGTAGAGTGCTTGCCTTGCCTGCCTGAGGCCCTGGGTTCGATTCCTTAGCACCACATAGCAAAAAGAAAAAAAACCGGAGGTGGCGCTGTGGCTCAAGTGGTAGAGCGCTAGCGCTAGCCTTGAGCTGAAGAGCTGAGGGACAGCGCCCAGGCCCAGAGTTCAGGCCTCACTACCGGACCCAAAAAAAAAAAGTCAGCCTATAACTTAGTGGATTAATATCGTATTTATTATTTCAGAGTGTCTGAGGTCTGGAATACTGGAAAGAATACAATAGCAAACCATTCTGATTTGCATGAAGGTGAGAGTATTCCTGGAACGCAGACATTGGTAATAAAACCAGGAAAGTTCCAGTCAAATCAGAATGAGTCTATATCACCTTGGGTCCCCTGGATGGTTTTGACTCAGGATGCATCAGTGAAAGCCAGTATGTCAACTTAACCTATGGTCGTGTAATGGTTTCACTGAAGCTAGAGGATGTGCTTGCAAAATGGCACACTTAGATGGCAACAGGCTGGATACTTCAACCACTTACAGGAGATTTCAGAAGTATCATATGATCCTCTCCATGGAAGACCATACATGAGTGTTCTCCTGACAAAGAAGCAAATTTCTTCCAGACAAAAATACAAGGATCAGTTAGGAAGGAAATTGTGGTGCCTTTGATGGCCTAGTCTCCAAAGGCTTACATGGCTAGTTCTGCTATCAACTATTTGTTAGAAGGCAATCTTCAAGTCCCCTTAGAGTTCACAAGGGGATAAAGGCCCTACCTTGGGAAAACAGGCATATCAAGGAATTGTAGATATAGTTAATACTATCACACCTCCCAATCTTTCCTTCAAATTCAAAACTTTCCAGGAAGCTGATTTAATAGTTATTTTTATCTGTTAAACTGAAATAATTTCAAAGTAGCAAAAATAATCTCCTAACTTTTTATTTGGTAGCTGCAATATTACTGACCTTTCTGACTTTAGAAATTATATTCTTATTGCTTTAATAAAATAGAATAAACTTTAAAGCTATTTTACTCAAAGAAAGTTCATATTTCTAAGGTAAATGCCAATAAGTTTCTTTTATAGCTTGGGATAAGATAAAAACTTGGCAAATTCACAATTAACTGCATCAAAGTGGTCAGTGAAACCAGAAAATGGCAGCCCAAAATTTACCTTATTTTCACTTTTATTTTATTTTTTTATTGAATCATAACTGAGCAGAGACTGGAGGCCAAACTTTAATAAATTTACTGTGTGACCTTAGGCAAGTTTCTCTTGCCTGAGCACTTTATAAACACATAAAATAAGGAAACTTGTGCCAAAATTCTGTAAGGTTATTTTCCGTTTGTAATACTGGAAGCTTATTTTAATCATTAAGAAACTTGCCAGACTTTAAAGGAAAATGGATCAATCCTGTTGCCCTTTCTCTTGCTAATTGTTGGAGAGTGAAGCATTCATCCATTTTACTAATGACTACTAAGTTACTTCATATATATACCACAGTACAATTACATAATGCTCCGTAAGTCCATTGGATAATATCAGAGATAACCTAATAGCTGATATATATATATACATATATATATATATATAATTACATGTCACTCAAAAAAGTAGATCATCTTTAAAAGCAAAGATGGCTCGTGCTTGTAATTCTAGCTACTCAAGAAGATGAGATCTGATGTTTATGTTAAACCCAGCCAAGAAAAGTCCATTACATTCTGTGTGTGTGTGTGTGTGTGTGTGTGTGAAGGGTTTGAATTTACAAATTGGGTGCTGCCCCTTAGCTTTTTTTCTTAAGGCGGGCACTCTCACATCTGAGCCAAGCTCTACTTCTGGCTCTTTGGTGATTAGTAGATAAGATTATTATCACTTCAAACCTCAGATCTCAGCCCCCTGATCAGATAAGGTTATTAGAGTGAGCTAACCATGCACATCTCCGTGGGCCTTTTATCTCCAATTAGCCAGCTAAAAGCTATATGTGGAGACCTGACTTAAGTTGCAGAGCACCAACTTTGAATGAAAGAGCAAGGCCTTAAGTTCAAGTCTCACTATGGTCATTAGAGAGAGAGAGAGAGAAAGAGAGAGAGAGAACAAAGGATTCATTGGAAGTATTACTATATTCAATGAGCTAAAATCTTTGCATCTAAACTCTCTGTGGCATGCAGTCCATTTGCCCATTAGCCTTTTCCATGCCATCCAGATATTTTAATTCCTTAGTCAAATTCCTTCTGCCTTATCCAAAGAGTCCTAATCTTTACTTAATAGAACAGCCTCAGTGTCATAATTATTTTAAATTTACTTTTCCACATTGATTTTCCTTCTCTTTTGTGTTTATAAAATCTAGTCAATTTAATACCATCTAATACATTTTGGTTGGATCTTTTTCCTTTAAATGATTTTTCTAAAAATGCAATGTTTTGTTCTAATTAAAGAAAAAAATCCATGTCTTGGCTATGGTAGACAACGCTGCAATGAAAATGGTTGTACTAGTTGCTTTAATGTGGCATTGTTTATATTCTATTGCATAAATGCCCAAGAGTAGAAGTTCTGGGTCATCAGGCAACTTTTGAGTAACCTCCATACTGCTTTCCACAATGGTTGAACATGTTTGGCCGCATACTCACCAACATTTGCCATTGTTAGTTTCCTTGATAATGTCCATTCTAAGTGGGATAGGTGGAATCTCAATATTGCCTCTCAGTTTATGAATAGATCAAGAAAATGTGGTATACATGCACATTGGAATTCTACTCATCTATCAGAAAGAATGATATTGTACCATTCATATAAGGAAAGACTTGGAAAAAAATATATTAAGAAAAGTAAGTCAGAGCCAAAGAAACATAGGTTGTATGCTTTCTTTTATTTGTGATTGCTACAATGTGCCTATAAATCTATGAGCAAGCACACTGTACGATTCAATTATATATACCTATATACATATACAATACACACACACACACACACACACACTGGGTTATGATAAGTTATATAGGACTCTAGACACTTGCACACTGAGGCCAAAGAAGGATATGAACAGGAGTTGTTGACAAAGGCTCAATATCTAAGTGCATGTGATCATATAAAATAATACTTTATGAAATAAACTCCAAGAAAAAGAAACAAGAGATTTTTTTTAGTTTCTGTTGTTGCTGTTTTTGTTTTCTTTTACTTTTGTTTTGTTTGTTAGTTTTCACAGAAAATGTGGAACAAGGGATCAACAAATACAACAGTGGTATGTACTAAACACTGTGGAAAATAAAACTGTACATCTTGTTAGTGGGGATGGGAGGGAAAAATTGGGAGAGATCAAGGGAAGGGAAGACATGGTTCAAAAGAAATTGCACTCATTACGTGATTCATGTAGCTGTAACCCCTCAGTATATCACATCTATAACAACAATAAAAATTAAATTGTATAAAAAATATTTCCCAAAGATAAACTATTGAATAGTTTGAAACAGTATCCTAAAATCATAAAATAAAAATTCAGATACTTATAACAGAAAAGCACACTATTTTAGCAGACTCATAAAAGTGTTTTCCTACATATTTAATGCTTACCGCAAAGTCAAAACTGCAAATTCTTATTCCCATTTGACCAAAAAAAAAACTCTGATGATTGGAAAATTCTGTCTCAAAGTCATATTGTTGACAGTCAAGAAAAGGGGTCATGGCAGGGAAATACTTACTCCACATCCGCCTTGACTAAGCAACAATTCTACATTTTTATTTACATTTTTCCAGAATGCTAGGTATATGGTATTTATATCTCATACATAAATACAATCCTTCATGAACACAGAGAACACACATTTTTTCCCATCACAGATAAAGAACAAATAACTTTGAGAGAGCTGTTACATGAGCTAACAGTGATAGACTATGACATTATTTTATTGAATACACAACAAGGAAGTTCACTGATGTCTGACATAAGAATTGTCCAAGGTATAAAATGTTCCTAATTCTATGCTTTCTCCACTGTGTGACATTATTGGCAGCACATAGCAATCCTACTTTAGTAGCTTATTCAGAATAATTCATAGTGCTATTAGTTATCTCCCTCTCATGATTCATTTTACTTCTTACAATGTGAGAACATTTAATCTTTGCAAATTCAAATAGGCAAGATTAAACAAAAAGAATATTCTAAAAAATACAGCATTTAGACCACCAGGTTCTAAACACAAGATCCCAACACTTTATCTGGCACAAAAGTCAAAGAAATGACTTTCAATTCTGGAAAGAAAACTTGGGCCACCTTGTTTTCTAGGAGAACTTAATGCATAAATACATAGCATGTATTCTTCTTGCAGAATTGGAAGAGTCCTTCTAGAGAATGAGTGACTACTTGTAAATTTGATCATACAGTATACCAGGACATTGGAGCCTAAGTTGAGAAGAAAAAAAAAACAGAGGTGGGAAAGTGAAGGGATCAAAGTCCCCAGAGGCAGCATCTGTCCTAGGTACAGGAGTAGACAAGTACTAGACCTAGAAAAAGGGGAGAGAGGGTGGATAAGGCCATGAAATCATTTGATCTGGCACTGCCTGGCTAACCAGTCAGGACTCAAAATTCAATGCATATAGGAACATTTTTTGCAAAGCAAAATTCAATAAACCTCACACCGTGAATGATGTTGTTAGTATCCAACCAACCATGGCAAGTTAAAGGTCTCCTACCCTTATGAGCTACACTTGACTTGAAAGCAAATTCAACTTGGCTGCATGAATAACATAGTGAACTCAGGTTCCTAGTTGGGCCAGGGTGATTTTCACCCAGTTGGATTTGTATACTCATCAGAACAGACCTTGACTTCTATCTAATAGTCCACATATATATATACACTGCTGTGTCTTTCTGACATTAATACAGATGCAGAACTGTAATTAGCCAGCTTCCTTTTAAGTGGCTCTAGGTTATAAGAAAGGAATATACTGAATTACACAAGAGGTTTCAAAAATGAATAAATAAATCCTGCAAAGACCAGGAGTTATGCTTTCACAAACTTTCCCAAAAGATATCATGCACATTTGTCTCCGCAGCACCCTATTTCCATCCTATTCCGTTTTGCTTGCTTGAAAAGACAATCATTGTATTAAATGATTAAGTGCTGCTTTTCTTCTGACTCACAGTTCATAAGACCACAGCATGAGTTTCAATTAGCTCTTCTCACGTGTGAAGGCAGAAAGAAAGGAAAATCAGAGAGGAGAAAAATCAGACCTTGGAGAACAGAGTTGTTGGGAGGCATTTCCAATGCCTTGCACAAGGCCAAACTACGTCAAGACAATGTATGGACCTGTTAAATTAGCAATTCCTATAGGAATTCTTTGTTTGAAGACATGTGCTACATGGGAAGATTATTTGTGCTCATAAACCTTGGTTCCCCGTTTTAGATGGATGTCAACTAGTTGTAAAACTTGGGCAAATCATGCAATCATTCTGAAACCCTATTTCCTCATCTGCAAAATAGAAACCTATTACCATCTATATTGCAAGCTGCCTGTGAAGGTTAACTGAAATTGCTCAAGTAAACTGCCATCAAACACTGTGTTTGAAAGACAATGATGCACAGTAATAAAGACCAAGAACCCCAATGGTGGGCTTCATAGGTATAAAGTGTGGTTCCACTACTTGCTAGCTATGTAATTTAGGCATATTTAACCTCTTAGAGTCTCAATTTCTCTGTATAAAGTGCCAATGCTGAGGGAGGAAGTGCCTATTCAAAAAGAAACGTATTATTCTGACTTATGTAACCATAACCCCTCTGTACATCACTTTTACAATAAAAATAAATTAAAAATAATAAATAAAATGCAAATACTGTGATGCTGTGATGTTCCCCAAGTACTGTAAATAGTGCTTGACACACTGCAAGAGCTACTTAAATTGCAGATTTTACTGTTATGCAGCTATTGGTGTTTGTGCTGAGTTGTAATAGTGCCAGCCACATAGATAAAGAAGAGGGAAGGGTTAGGAAGAAAATGATGGAACCCTATTTCCTCATCTGCAAAGTAGAAACCTATTACCACCTATATTGCAAGCTGCCTGTGAAGGTTAACTGAAATTGCTCAACTAAATTGCCATCAAACACTGTGTTTGAAAGACAATGATGCACAGTAATAAATACCAAGAACCCCAATGATGGACTTCATAGGTATAAAGTTTTTTACAAAACAACAAGATAATATATGTAAATTGCCCTGTAGACCCTCAATTTAAAGGTAAGGGCCAATTATTTGCAAATACTGGTTGGCAAGAGGGTGAGAAGAATACATTCTCCAGTCAGATTAGAACCAAGTTTTTGGTGTCTTTCCCCTGGGAGTCTATCTCACACCACAAAATTGCCTGTAGTCATCAAAGGATGAAGAATCATAACATTCAGGGAGAGATGAAGAGCCCACTTGCTCAGCAAGGGAAGGGAGGAATGGTTTTTTACTTAGAAGTTAGCAGACCTCTTTCCATAAAAGCTATTTAAGCTGAGTGCTGCTAGCTGATGCTTGTAACCCTAGCTACTCAGAAGGCCAAGATCTGAAGACTGGATTTGAAGGCAGCCCAGGCAGGAAAGTCTGTGAGACTCATGTCCAATGAACTCAGAATTTTTTTTGGGGGGGGTCCAGTTGTGAGGCCTGAACTCTGGGCCTGGGCACTGTCCCTCAGCTCTTCAGCTCAAGGCTAGCACTCTACCACTTGAGCCACAGCGCCACTTCCGGCTTTTTTCTTTTTGCTTATGTGGTGCTGAGGAATCGAACCCAGGGCCTCATGCATGCAAGGCAAGCGCTCTACCACTGAACCACCTCCCCAACCTTAAACTCAGAATTTTTAAAAAGTCAAAAGTGTAGCTGTTGCTCAAGTGGTAGAATGCTAGCTTTGAGAAAAAAAAAAAAAAGATCAGGGACAACATCTCGGCCCTGAGTTCAAGTCCCAGGATGAGTACACACACACACACACACACACACACTATTTAAAATGGATACACACAAATGTGTCAGCTAGATGTCTTCATGGCATTTGTTCAGTAAACATTTTAAACTTATAAACTGTATCAAAATTTGACTTAGAGTTTGAAGAGTTTAACTTTATCAGGCCTCTGACAAATAATCCCAAAGGGACAATTGTGTTCTCCATCATCCCTTCTTCTGTGCTTCAGGATTTTCCACTTAATTCTATTTCCCCTGGAGGAGCACATGCTCTGAAGACTCAGAACGGTGGTACAGCAATAGCAGTAATAGTTTCATTGATTACATGCCTACAATATTCTAGTCTGTGCTAAGTGTGTATACATATTATCTCATTGGACTCTGCTAAATACCATTTGAAGAAAAAATAATGGAAGCAAAATACATTTTGGAGAAACAAGTAACTAGTCCAAAATCATGCAGTTAGAAAATATTGAATCCAGGATACAAAGCCCAGTTCTCCTCCACTCCAGGAAAAGAACATTAGATCCATATGTTATATTCAAGTTAGGAAAAGTCCCATGTCTCACATACAGAAAAAGGGGATGACAGATAGGTGTGGGGAATGCATCAGCAATACCCGTTCCATACTCATAGATGACCAGAACTGTTGAATGGGTAAGTACAAGTAGAAACTCTCCCTGCTTGAGAAGATAATGAATAAATTTTTAAAAATCACTAATAATGAAAACAAGCCCCTTCATCTAAGAAAGTTTTCAATCCAAAGACAAAAAAAAAAAGAAGTCCAATCTATTTGCAGGTAGGATCCATGCTGGGGGAGGGGCTGTTCCCCAGTAGCACTGTACAGAGAAAGCAGCCATGGCGCATGCTCCATGGAGGGACCGCAGAACTGGCTTTCCTGCAATCTACTACAGTGCAAAGCGAGAGCATCATTAATAATCATTAGCCTAAGCCTTACAGGTGCTACAGCAGATGCTGCCTGGCAGGAAAATTGGCTACATCTGAGAACACAAACCAGGAGGCAATTTTCATCAAGGGACAGTTCTGAAAAGGCGTCCAACCTAATTCAAAATGTGTTCACTCTCCTAGCCTTCACAAGTGAAGAGATCTTCACCTCATCTGAACCTCCCAGGAGTTAAAGGCTCCTTCCATGTGCTAGATTAATGAATTATGTTTCATTTGTCCTCCTTCACCAAATTGTGAGGTCCATGTCTGGACCTCCAGTACCCAGCTAAGTTATTGTTGAAGGAATGAGTGGAATGAGCCCATCAATGGATAGATGGATGGATGGATATACTAACTTATAAACAATATTGTTTTCCTTTCTCTATTTCTTGTTAGCAAATAGTAATTGTGCAAAGAGTTTCATTTGGACATTTCCATACATTGATATATAGTACTTTGAGTAACATTTAAACATATATTTTATTGTCTTTAAGTAGATCTACCAGAGTTGTCATTTAACAAAGAAGTTTATGAATCCAGTGTCTCTTTGATGAATGTTACCCCTTTCATCATTTTCCCCCATCTCCCAATCATGCCCCTTCCCTCACTTTTCTTAATTTTGTAGGATATGCATTGAATTTTAAATTATTCTTTACCTCCAGAACCGATCACCTCACAAATGATTTTAGGATCACTCCCTCTTTATATGAATATTAAACCTTACTCTGGAAAACGAATTATTTCACAACGTATTTGCATAGTCACAATCCTACTTAATTTTTGGAACAGCCTCTTAGAACACATAGGAAAAAAAGACTGATCATAAATCATTGAAACAGCTCACAGATAATAAGTGACTTCCCCACCTCCAGTAGTAAGTAGTGGTAGAGTTGGATTTTAACCCATTTTCTGACGACCCAAACATAAGCTCTCGTCACTACAGCATATTTTCCCCCAGGTATTACTTCCCTGCAGCCAAGGAAACAGTAAACACTCAGAATGAGACCCTGCTTTCCACAACCTCCTACTAGGAAGACAAGCTGAGCAGATTCCTGTGTCCTTGTGGTACAAAGCACAGAATCCTACATTTTTCTGCCAACTTGTTCTCTATTTACTGTTGGGGAGGAAAGGCTTAAAATTCTCCCCTGCTGGAATTGGAGGCTATAGACTAGAATTGAGGGAAAAGAGTTGATAAGTGTTCCACCTTACACTGAGCTTCTTCATGATGGGAACCAGGAAGTTCTCTGTAGTTTGCCAATATGTGTGTGCTGTTTAATCTCCAGAGCCAAATGCCCTAGTCAAGATTAAAGATAGGCTATATATAGAAGAAAATGTCAATCTCTCCCCATTTGCTCATCTAACTTAAACAGAGGACTTTTTTATTGTTCTATATCTGTTGAAACATGAGGAGCTACACGGAGGGAGACATAGAGGTACATATATATAATGATTATATACTTCAAACTACATGCATAGAGTAAGAAGGCTTCTTAGAAGACAAATGGAAAACCAACATGACTGTTTGGTTTGATTTTGTGACTGCCACCTTTTCTTGGGAACAAGAGATGAAATAAAGGGACTCAAAGACAGCAAAATGCCATATTCACTCATAGGAAAGAATTTTTATTTTATTTTATTTTATTTTTTGTCGGTTGTGGGGATGGAACTCTGGGCTTCGGTGTTGTCCCTGCGCTCTTCTACCACTTGAGCCATAGCGCCACTTCTGGTTTTCTAGTGGTTTATTGGAGATAAGAGTCTCATAAACTTTCCTGCCTGGGCTAGCTTTGAACCTTGATCCTCAGATCTCAGCCTCCTGAATAGCTAGGATTACAGGCGTGAGCCACCAGTGCCTGGCTCAGAGAGAATAAATTTTTTTTAATGAAAGCAAAACCATAGAGCCACTGGTGCCTGGCTATGAAATCTGTTTGTGAAGTATTTCCAACCAATTAAATCAACCCTACTCATGATAATTCCATTAATTTAAAGTCAACTGATTAGCAGCTTTAATTAGATTAATGAATATTTGAGGGAATAACTGAAAGTTTATATATGCTAGACCTTGGCTACTCCTTCCCTTTCATCCTCCAACTTTAAAAAAAAGAAAAAGTTGATCTCTGATAGCTTAATTCATTTAGAATCATCCTAGAAAAGGAATATGAGAAAGAATAGCCAACTCATCCCAAAATCTATCACAAGGCAGCAACTTGGAAGTAAGTAGGGTCACTACAGCAGCCCCTATATTTGCTGCATACATTCCAGTGAGAAGGCAAAGAATTAGGTGCTTGCTACATGGAAAGCATCAACAAATATATAAAGTAATAAATCCCCTCCTGTCTCCTCAAATTGGCCTAAGTCTGCTTGGTTGAATAAACTCACAATGGGATCCTTTGGCCTTTGTAGTGAGACTTGTTAAATGTGGTAGGCCAAGTACCAGCTCCTAAAACTAACCATTCTCTTCTGCTTCAGATAATAAATTGAAAACAAGATTGAATTCTGGGGAAATGACAGGGACTAGTTATATTCCTGAGTACCAAAAGGATGCAGTCCTTATATCCTCTGTTAATTTACCAGTCCACCGTGGCAGACACTGAACGGCTACTGAAGAAGGATTATACATTGTAGTACCCTCAGCTCTTAGCCCTAACAGAGGAGATTCTGTTGTTTCTGCAGGCTAGTATGTATTCAAACAAATTGTCTGTGATTTTTTTATGAAGTCCTTCTCTATACCCATCAATAGAGAGGTCAAAGAGTCAAAAGGCATTTCAAAGAGATAAAACACTGGAAGCAGCATAGAGTACAAGCAAGAGCATGCGTAGGAATTACCCAACACATTTACACTGTATGTCTCTCTCAGTTCACATGGAAGTCCTATAAGATGAGCTGAAGGAAAAGAATAAATCCAAGGCTGGTTTGTGGATGTTTTTGGATTGGTAGGGATTAAGGTTAGACAAGCTCTTTATTTTAGTCAGTTGAAGGGAAACATTCAAGGAATAGAAAGAGCATCTCTCTAGGCAATACACTGCATGGGAAAAGAAAAAAAAACTAGGTTAGATAGAGTTCTATGTTATTTAATGAAGACACATTTTAAGAAGGGTGTCTTTAGGCAACTGTGTCATTGTGTGAGCATGGTAGAGCATATTCCTATAAACTTGGTTAATATAAAGTTAAGCACTTACAGATCTTCTTAATGAATGAGATGCATGAGACATAACCAGAATAACCCAGCAGAGTGTTTTGCAGTAAACTCATGTTTTTATAAGTAAAAGGGTAGAGTAATGACAGAGTTTATGCAGCAAATACACAAACCAGCAGCATAGTCAATGACTGTCAACTACTATAAACTGTGAATAATGGTGCTATGCGTGGATATGCCTGGCAGTGCAGGTGGGGTTTTTACACCAATATCCCTGAAAACCTGCAAACAATGCAACACACTATGCCATTATGACACTCTCTGTCACTAGATGACAGGAATTTTTCAGCTCTATCATAATCTCATAAAACTATCATCAAAAATGGAAGTTAGTCATTGACCAAAACGTTGCTCTATAGGATATACTATGTATGAACTTACAAGCAATGAAAAATGCCTTAAATGCTGATTAAACCAAAAAAAGTAAAAAATATTAAGGCAGACTCAGAGGTCTAGGCATAAGCATATACAGAGCATCACAAGTATATAGTCTAATACTATTTGCATTATCCATTATCACCTAACAAAAAGCATTTACCATAGACAAGGCAGTAAATTCCCAATTAGGTAAATTGAATCAGTCAGTTGATATTAGCCAGCCCTGTCAGCTGCCACCTGCAATTGTTGGAATAATAGATGGATGAAGAAAATGGAAGAGGTAAAACTGTGGATGGGACTGACTCGCTTAACAAGGGATAAGCAGAATAAAATCCCATTTAACAAAATGGATTCAGCCACTGTCACCTCTGACTGTCTAACCTGTGAAACTGAAGTTGAGATTGGAACCATTCCTTTACAAGACCAACTTGCCACATAGTATATAGTGGCTATAGTGGTTCCCTTTCGACTAGGTAGATAGGGATAAAAGGTGATGTTTATAACATGTGATCTTCCAGGTTGCTTCTTGTTCCCATAGTTCCTCAACTTTCCAATCATATGCCTATACTTCTCATAGAGCCCTGGGACTCCATTTAAACAATCATAAGCACCAGGGCAGTGCACACACAAGCCATCAAGTAATCTGTGAAAAGCCCAAGGGAGAAGATATGGGAGCAACCTTGTACTACGAAAAACACCTCCCTCTCCAAGAGGACTCCATTGGACTCATTTCTGGGCCCCCCCCTCTCTTAGGAGAGTTTTTTCTGCTTTCCTTTCACTTTCAAATTAAACTCTCTGTCTGCTTTAAGCAGTTTCCTGTGTTTAAATTGTTTAATGGGCAAAGAAAACAAATCTGTAGCCCTAGATGAAATCAGTATGGATTTGCATTTCCTATTGACAGAGCTATAGTCCAGGATCAATGAGTGGCTGACTTACAATCATAGAATCTGCACCAATATACAATTTAACACAATGGCTCACTTCATTGGCAAAGGGGTTCTGGAAAGTGCTCATGACCACAGAATCGCTGGAAATATCATGTATGGTAGGGTAGCATGAGAAGCAGCTAGGCAATAGCTTTGTCTTTCATTATAAACCTTCTATATTATAACGGCAAAAAAAGTATAGAATGAGATATAAGCTTAAAGTTTAAACTGGATGGTCTTTTAATAACTGAAAGCATTTGGGAAAGTTGCAGAATTTTTAGCAAATGAATTAAAATCAGCTGTCTAGTAGCCAGGAAGATACGGCATGGCATGGATGGTAGAGAAATGAAACAATTCCACCTTTGAATCTTGCATAATTGAGCATGCTCAATAAAACGGTTGCATTAGTTGCTTTCTACCCCACATCACCAGGACCCGTTCCTGGAGGACACAGATGTGGTACCCATAGTGTACAATTTGGTGCTACCAAATTGACATTCTCCAAGGGTGTCTTTTTCTCTAATGGCTGCTGAATTATTCACATCCCCAAGTGCCTTCTAAGCCTGTCATTACTAGGTGTCCTTTTGGCAACACCCACCTTCTCTCCCTCCATAAAAGAACCTTCTTCCCTATTGTCTTCCTCATTTGCAATTCATTCTCTTAATCAGCACAGCTTTGTCTGGACTAAAGAGCACCCAGAACTCTTTTTATATAATTCCCTCTCACTTCAATTATGAGCAGAAGAGGCAACAGCTGACTCACTTCAAAGATTCACTCTTTTTAAAAAATTACTATTTCCTGATTAGAAAGCACTTTAAATAAAATGTCCAAAATATACTTAACTGCTCTTTCATTTTAATTTAATATTGGGAGGTGCCAAAAAATGACTAATTGAGCATTAACAATATGCCTTTGAAAGGCTTAATACTAGTGCAGCATTTGAAAATCACACAGAATGGGTGTTTTTTGTTACTGTTTTCCAACTTACAGAGAATATTAGTACAAATATATATATCCATACACATATATGTATATGCATGTGTGCACATGTGTGCATATATGTGCATATGTGTGTATGTATGTGTGTATAAACCCAAATGACCAATTTTTCCATTGTATTATATATATATTTAATACACATATATAAAAATATATGTTTACCTATATACTATACACACATAACCACACTCAAATATACACATTGTTCACAATGTATGTGTGTTTATACATATGTTTCCCAAAACAGCAAAAACAAAAATCTTTGAGCAATTTTGGCCAAAGAATTAGTGCATACATGTTGGACTTGTTTCTTGTCACTTCACCTGATCTGCTCAAGTACCTGCCTAGAACCAACCTCTGCCTACCTACAGATAAACATCATTTCCTCTCTCCTATACAAGGAGCTAAACTGAAGGTTTCTTGTGTAATCCACTTTTTATCTCTGGTTATGATTTCTCTAAGTGATTATAATTATTGTCATTATTATTATTATTGTCAATATCACTTATTGTCATTAAGCAATGACAATAACACATTTCTTTCTGTTTCCCTTCTCCTCCTGCTGTTCTCTCATTTTTCTGCTCCCATATACATAAAAAAAGAGTTGTTTTTGTTTACTTACTGTCTTGAATTTGTTTCATCTCATTCTTTCCAAAAACCACTGGAACTACTTTTGTCAAGTGTACATACATTTGGGGTCAAAATTAGTTCCCACCTTACTTGAACTACCAGGAGTAGCCCAATTATTCATTGTTTCTCTTAATTTTGTCTGTTTTTCTTCTTTCTCAACTTTTCCTCTAGACCACCATGTACTTCTGATTTCTTACAAACTCCATCACCACACCTTATTAACATCTTCTGTTCATTCCTACTTTTTCTCCTGATTTAGTCCTTGAACTCCTTTTCTCTTTGGCATTCGCTATCAGTCTCTTGATTTGAAATTCCATCCAGATGCTCATGACTAAACCAGTCCAATCCTCTCATAACTTTATAAATCCACATCCATCTTCCTACTAAGACAAATGTCTCATAAGTAGTTACTAGATAGTTATTTAACATGTCTAGCATTGAAACTTGTTCTTTTCCAAAAACCTTCCCTGATCATAGTGTCTTCCCAGTGCAGGTTATACCCCCAACTCTCCAGCTGGTTGAAACCATCTTTGACTATTCTACATTCTTTTTACTTTACTAGACCACCCTGGTCCCAGTCATCATTGTTATTTGTCTACCTGATTATAATGGCCTCCTGAAAGGTGTTTCTTGTCCATCCTTTTCCCTCTACATGTGAAAGAGTGATCCTTCTAAAATGTAAGTTAAAACATTATCAAGTTGCTCAAGACCCTCCATCAGATTTCCATTTCATCAAGGTAAATGCCAGCTTACATGGTCTACAAGGTGCATATCCCTAAATTCTAACCTCATCTCCTAACACTCTCTCACTTAGTCATCCCCTTCCAACTACAGTAACCTTCTTGCTACTCCAAACCAGGCATGACTTTTTCTGCCTAGACTATGATTGTACAGATATCTACATTCGAGACCTTTCTTTTCCTAGTCTTTATCCAAGTACCATCATTTCATTGAACATCCTTCACCCACTTTCTCTTACATTTTATTCTACTTTTTTCTTGTGATCAAAATATGAAATAATTGTCTCATTTGCCATATTCACTGTTGGTCTCTTTCTTGCAGAATATGTACTATAGGAAACTAAAAGGATTTTCTTCCTATCTATCAGTGCCAAAAAAGTACTATCATGTATTTACTTTCTATCATGATATAGAAATTTGTTGTGTAAAATAAACTGAGCTCAAGTATCCTTGACTTTGGACTTACTTTGTTCAAAACACTATGCTAGTCATTGATGGGAAAAAGCTGAGTTGAGCAGAACAAAATCCCTGCCCTCAAAGAACTTATTGTACTCGGTTCTTTATAGAGTCATCCAAGCAAAGGCTGCCTGGGAAACATGATTGTTGGAGGTCTAAAAAGGTTTCTTTTTCCCCAATTTTCCTTACATATAAGTCCACTGATGCTTGAAGTTCCATAATTAAAGATTAACCACGCTACTGCTCTGTGACCTTGAGCAGAGTATTTAACATTGCTAAGTCCCAAACTTCTTATTTGTAAATTGGGATAATAATGCCCATTTCATAATTTGTTGGGAAGACTAAATGAGTTAATCCTTTATAAAAGGCTTAGTGCCATCTCCAGCATGTATGGGTGTTTTTGAAGCAAAACCCTTACCCATATTGAAATGAAAATCTTTTCAAGGAGATACTGGGTAAATGTGAAAAACAAATGGAAAAATTGCTGACACCAGGTTACAGAGTTTTAGGAACAAGGAGAAATAGCCATGCTTATCATATTCACCACCAACTAAAAATGAGGGTGTTCTTGAAGAATTTTTCCACTAAATTTTCAAGAAGGTACAGAAAAGAAGAATATAACAGAAAAAAGTGCAACCTCTCTATGTAGAAGCAAGGAGTATTTTCACGTGACCTTATGATCACTGTTGGGATTGCTGTTATGTACTTATTTTTTAATCTATTATTCTCAGAATACTTCTGAGAGTTATATGTTATCCTTGTTTTATGATTAAGGAACAAATAACTCAATGATGCTAAATTGTCCTGAATAAGTAAAGTTAATATGTAATGGAGACATCTTTGAGTCAGAGCTGTTTTTCATTTGAAACCTGACATCCAGTAAAATTAGAGAACAGTGAAGAAACATGAAAAATAAATAAATGAATATAATAATAATAATACCAACAACAATAACAACAATAATAGAGGTGACAAATCACCCCAAATCTGGATTCAGGCCCAGAAAAAGACTCACACAGCTCACAGAATTCAATTTACATATATCTCTTTCCAACTTCTTGTTTAGCACTTTTATATTTATGGTTTTAGAATCAGTTAGTATGGTAATCATTTTATCGCTGAAATCAGCAAAAATGAAACCAATGACTCCCTCTTCTCAGAAAGCAAGATTTCCAGCATATGAGCCAGAACCCGTAGGGACTTATTCCTGGAATCCAAGAATGCTTGATACTAGTGTCTCTGGAAGACATTCAGAAATTTTAGATGACCAAATTTACCTAAATTGACATTCCAGCTATACCAGTCTCCTGCCACCTGGAGAAGATTTCTGACACGCTTAGCACATTATGAACAAATCCACTCAATCACTTCTACAGAGCTTATTGGTCTTGTGTGGAGAAGGAAGAGATAGAGGTTCTAGGGACTCGTGTTTAATGATGAGATTAATGGTCAGGCAAGAAACCAGAGTCAGAGCCAGGACTCTGGACTCCATAATTTTTCATACCCATGTACCATAATCATACTTTCATTTTCCTCTGTTTTTAGTGATAATACTGAAACATATAAAAGCATACTCATGTGCTCATATTAAATGCATAACGACCAAGATCCTGTCATGGAGTTTACATTGCAAAAAGTGAAGATGTTCTAACAAAACAAAACCTTGTTTGCATCTGGTAGAGGAAAATGTCCCTCTCCCAAGCCAACAGACACTTCTGGGCTGGGTACGTTTTTTAAGTCTTTCCAGAGTATGTATCCAGCCCAACCTCAAAATAGAAGCAAGATTTGTTTTGCTTTGTTATTATTATTATTATTATTTTAGGTAGTGGAGAAGGGGCTGGAGGGAGTTGCCCTTTTCTAAGTTATCATTTCTTGTTGCACTAAAGGGAAAGGGAATATCAAAAGAATTTGTTTGGTTAAAACTAGCTTAGGGATGTATTTCTTTCTGACACCTAGTATTATTCAAATAACAGCAGATATGACTGAAAGCATTTATCATACTTCCTGACTTGGCTTTAATCTCTCACAAAAGAAAGGTAGGCTCAGTGCACCGGGCGGGAGGGGCAAGGGTGTGGGAATAATGAGGCAAGCAGACCAGGCTGCAAGAGTTGGGTATTGATTTTTAGGTTCCCAAAATAGAATGTGCTGCAGTTTCCAGCCTGCCTCCCCATATCTAGCAGTGGATTATCAGCTGAACAGCACCAGGGCAAGAAGATGTTTCCAGACATCAGTTTGGCTTATACACAGGGCATTAATTCACCAGAAATATGTTGCATTGGCCAATCAGAATGTCTTCCTCTGTAAATAAAGCTTGTAGTCTCTAAGGCAGCCTTCACAGTTCCAAGTAGCAATAATGACCTCTGCTTGCAGGGCATGTTCCAGGAATTAGCACCTGGGTAGGGTTAATAGCATAAAGCACAGCTGCTCCTAACTGGTCATTAATCCCAAGTAAATATCCAGCAACTCAATTTCTGTGGCTTTAGGATAAACCTGAAATCAAATGGTCTAGTCAGACAAAGCAGATTTAATGTAGGAAAAGCTAGTGAACACAAGAGCCTGCCCCTCTGGGTACAGTCTGGGAGTGGGGAGAGGAAGAGCTAATCTGAAAAAGCATTTTTCCTCTCATGATTTTTGAAATGCTGATTTTTGCAAGTAGATGTTGGCTTCCCTTAGCAAGGAGAGGTATGTCACTAACTCAGTATCAATCAGGGATGAGCTGTACATTGTTCTTCTCGTATGTGATGATTGACTGTAACGCTGATGCGTTCACATACTCTGACCTTCTCTATCTCCAACCCTGTGATTAAATTTACAGCATGTGTCCACAGAGGGACTAGCTCTGCTTAAGGTTCTATGTGTGACTGTTGCACTGTGTTGACAAGACTGGCAAAGCTACCTCACTGGCACTCAAGCATAGATAGCTGATTTTTCACAGAATTCATTTGGTTCAGCTCTGCAACTGTCTGCAATCAGCATGACTGATCATTTTCAAACTGGATACTGTCATCTTTGAAGTTTTAGAAAAGGTATGGAGATGGGAGGAGTGAGAAACAGAGCAGGGCAAGGAGACAGCCTAGGAGAGAGTGAATTAAGCTAATATGGGGTTTATACTTCAAAGATCTCAAGCTTGCATTTGTTTGGGCCATAATGAGATAGTCATCTTTTTTCCTCCGTGCCCTCCATCTCCTTATACTCTACTTTAACATGGGCAAGAAACAATGTAGTCAGCTGACCATGGACTGAAACCTCTGAAATTATGAGCCAACATGAATATAATTCTTCCTCTTAAGTTGTTCTGCCAGGAATTTTGTCACAGCAACAAATGGTACAACACAAAAACCTAGGAATTCCCATTAACAACTGATTTGAGAGGTATCCAATATCTGCGATGTACAAAACTACATTCTAAGGCTGGGAAGGTGGCTCAATGGCAAAGCGCTTGCCTAGCATGCATGATGCCCTGGGTTCTGTTGCTCAGCAACACAGAAGCAGAAAAAGCTAGAAGTGGTGCTATGGCTCAAGTGGTAGAGCACTAGCCTTGAGCTCAAGAGCTGGGGGACAGTACCCAGGCCCAGAGTTCAAGCCCCACGACTGACAAAAAAAACTTTAAAAAAAAAGCCTATATTCTAAGTTTGCTTCAATGGACAATATTTGTAGCCAAAAAAAAAAATGAGGGAGATGACGACCACTCAATATTGCTTCATAAACAAACATTTTATTTGTATTTGTTTATTTTTGTCAGTCATGGGTCTTGAACTCTGGGCCTGGGCACTATCCCTGAGCTCTTCAGCTCAAGGCGAGCACTCTACCATTACATCACCACTTTCTGCACAAACATTTTAAATAACATCAAGACATGAAGTACATTAAGAAACAATTAAGAAATATAAATACAACTCAGCAACTAGAAATAGTGAGCTAATGTAACAGACAATTTGAAATTAGTGTATCTAAAATGCTTTTAAAAATAAAGGAAAAATAGGAAGAGGGTAATATATTTAAAAAGCTATGGCAAAGGACATAGCTTCTGCATGGCAAAGGATATAGCTAGCAAGATCAATAGAAAGCCCAAGGATTGGGAGAAGATCTTCACTGGCCATACAATGGACAAGGGTCTCATATCTAAAATATATCTGGAACTCAAAAAATTAAATCCCCCAATAACAAGTCCTCAAAGAAACAACAGCCCAATAAATAAGTGGGCTAAAGACTTAAAGAGAAACTTCTCTGAAGAAGAAATGCAAATCAAAACAACATTAAGGTACCAACTCACCCTAGTTAGAATGGCAAAAATCAAGAACTCTAATAACAACAGATGCTGGAGGGGATGTGGACAAAAGGGAACCCTACTGTATTGTTGGTGGGAGTGTAAACTTGCTCAACCACTTTGGACAGTAGTATGAAGGTTCCTCAAAAGATTCCACATGACCCAGCAATTTCACTTTTGGGTATTTACCCAAATGATCACAAACAAGACCATACTAAAGCTACCAGCACAATTATGTTTATTGCAGCCTTATTTACCATAGCTAAGATATGTAACCAACCCAAATGTCCCTCAGTAGATGAATGGATCAAGAAAATGGAATTCTATGCCTCCATCCGAAAGAATGACATTGCCCCATTTGTTAGGAAATGGAAAGACTTGGAAAAAATTATATTAAGTGAAGTAAGCCAGACCCAAAGAAACATAGCTTCCATGGTTTCCTTTATTTACAATAACTAGTATATGTCTGAGACAAGCAGAAATGTTCAGATAAGATGATGTTAGGCGAAATGAACACCAAGATAAGGACACAAGTGGTTTTTTTCTTTCTTGCTATTGTTACTAATATATTTATAATGTGATTTTTTTGTTGCTTTGTATGTCTCTCCCCCACTGTATAACCCCTGTTTTTACTGTATTTGATGTTGGTATAATTTGTGGAGGGGAAGGGAAAAAAACAAATTGTTTAAATAGGGATACAGGTGGACCCATCGCAACAATGAGTTGTACAAGATGCTATGTCTAAAAACAAACTTTACAACTTTGGGGGAGGTAGTCGTAGAGATGGGAAGGCAGGGATGGTAGGGGAAAAACAAAGGAGGAGGCAACAATGCTTGATAAGAAATGTACTTGTTACCTTGCTCATGTAATTGTAACCCTTCTGTATGGTATTTTCACAATAAAAAACTTATTTAAAAATAAAATAAAATAAAAAGCTAAGTTGTAAGAGAATATGATTATAATGAAATTCCCCCCAAAAGTTTCATATGTGAAATTTTCATGCTAAATATTGTTATCACAACAGAGTAATGCACCTTTGAAAAATCAAATTTTCATATAATTATCTGTATGTAGGTATTGTAGATTTAATTTTTATCATGAAGACTTAAAGGTTTAAGTTACTATTTTAATTTTGAATATAAATTATTTTAAAAGGATTTTGTGCATAACCTGCCATGCAAACTCAAATCAACACATGAATAAAGTTATACTCTTGTAATTTTTAATCTAATTTTCCTCCAACTACTCCTACTTCACTGCCTAAAAATTACCTTCTATAGTTCAGTTTCTACATAACATTTGTCTTCCAAAATATGTTTCCTATTTTCTTACATTTGGACTTATTTTTTCCAACCTGCCTGTCTAGACTTTTCTTATTCCTTTCTTAATTAACTAGACAAAACATTTCCCATTTTAACTAGGTTATCTAATTTAATTTTTCTTTTTCAAAGTTTTCTATGGCTTATAAAATCTATAGGACTTGCTATGTAATCTATACTATATGACATTTTTATGCATATTTTTAAAACTTATCTTTCCTTAGAGTTCTGAATTCACTTGTCTCTCCTTTGTACATTTGAATGCCAATATTGCAGCTGCTAGTTAGTTTTTGTGTCTAAATAAGGCCTATATTATCTATACCCTTATAAATAATAATCATCAAGAGACTATGTAGTTTATAAAGTGCATTTTATAAACTGCAAAGTGTTCTAAAAATGTGGATCCAGACATTACTCATAGAATATAAAGGATAAATTAGAAGCACAAAAATTTCCCTGTGAAATGAATGGTATCTGCTTGGGGAAGTACTGGATGGGCAAGGTACAACTCCAACAGGCCTAAAGGTAGAATTAATCTGAGCTGGGAGGAAGAAAAAGAGGGAAAGAAATGGATTCTGTGGGATGTCATAGCACTGTATACATCTTGATGTTGTTCCTCCTTTTGACCCCTTCTTCCTGTTATCAGCTACCATATAGGCAATAAAATTACTAAACAAAGGAAATGATTGAGAGGAAGATGAGATATGGAGTTCAAATGATGGAACCTTTTGCTCAGATCTGAAGGACAAAGAACCCCCACCCATATGACTTTGCTGTTGGCTCTAGTAGTGGCCACACTGGTAATGGTACCTTCCCAGAAGGAAGCTGGATGTTATTCACACAAAAGATTCATATTTTGTTAAATAAGGAATAGTCATTCAACTGGAAATATGGAAAACTTCCTGGAAAAAGTGGTTTCACGAATGCAATAATTTCCTAATCTCCTTAGCAGTGGAATTCTTTACTAGTGAAGGCTCTGTGGGTCCCAATTACATAAAGTATTACAAATAATCAACAGGTCCTTTTGTGAGGATTAATGCTTCATAGTTTGATAGGAAATAATTTATTATTTGTTTAGTAGGATGTAAATACTGACATTTTGAATAAAGCACAACCTGAGGCTTGCAAATACAAGATGTTTCCCACTACAAAGTTTGTAAGGGATAATTCAGATGTGCCTCCATGCATCTTGGATCCTTTGAAAGAATCATGGACACAAATTGTGTCTAAAAATGAAGGCAGAGGGCTGGGAAGGTGGCTTAGTGGTAGAATGCTTGCCTGGCATGCATGAGGCCCTGGGTTCAATTGCTCAGCACCACATAAGCAGAAAAAGCTGGAAGTGGTGCTGTGGCTCAAGTGGTAGAGCACTAGCCTTGAGCTGAAGAGCTGAGGGACAGCGCCCAGGCCCAGAGTTCAGGCCCCACAACCAACCCCCCCCAAAAAAATAATGAAGAAAGAAAAGGACTGTGAGATTTACTTTTAGATAGCTGTGAAACTGCTGCATTCTTCCCTACAGGAGATGGGGTAAGTGTGGCACTGGGGAGAGGGATACTAAAATTTAATGCAAGGAGAGTAAGATGGAATGTCCACAGAAATTTCGGTATCACCCTGATAAGTCAATCAAGTATCATACAGAAGTAGATAAGATGCCTTTATGAAGACTTCCATACAACTTTTTGCCTTTTGAGAAAAAAGAAAAACATTACAAGATTTACGAAACTGTACTCTTGTTGTCGTTGTTTCTTTTTTCTTGAGACAGTCTCATTGTGCAGCCCAGCCTAGACTCAAGCTTGCTACCCTCTTGCTTTATCTCTAGAATGCGGAGATCGTAAGTGCGCACCACCACACCTGGCTAAGAGTATGTTATCCAAATACAGATTACTCACATCAAAGATATCTTAAAATGCTGTCAAATCTTGTTCTTGAATAAGGACATAGGAGAAGAGGTAGGTGCTGGCAGCTCACACCTGTAATCCAGCTACTCAGAAAGCTAAGATCTGAGAATTGTGCTTTAGAGCCATCCTGGATAGACTCTTATCTCCAAATAGCCAGAAGAAAAAAGTGGATGTGTGGCTCAAGTAGTAGGGCACCAGCCATGAGCAAAATTCCTGCAAATCCCTTAGTTCAAACCCCAGTACCAGCAAAAAGCAAAAGCCAAAATTTGAGAAGTGCAATTATGGTAAACCGCTAGAAAATGATATTCTGAGAAGTATGTGCCAGGCTGAAAAAGAGAATGTGTCACTTATGCCTCAGGAGTTGCCAATGAGTAAAAACTCTACAGAATCCATTACAGTACTGAGAGAGTCAGCTCTCACTCTTTTCCAGGTCCCAAGATCTAGAGGTAGCCCAGTCCAGTGAAGCCTTGTCTCATCACTTCACCTTATCTTCATGTCCCAAGCAGGGCCCCGAAATGGGAAATTTTGCTAGCTTGGAAAGAACGTGAATGAAAAAAAAAAGAACGAAGCCCTAAAGGTAGACTGCAACCAACTAGGTCCATAAAGAGAGAAAGGCAGAACTTCAAAAGAAAGTTTAAAAATCGATTATAATACTGAGCTGGATGCACTGCAGTTACCAAGAAAAAGCAATAATTGTTCTGCATGGCTCATGATCACATTACCATGACTTACCTAAGAACAAACAGAGAAATTGTGAAAATGTCAGCTTCCCCACCTAAAGACAAAGGAAAGTCATTCATCCATAGAAAAATGCCTGTGGGTCAGGGTTGGTTTAAAATAGACATGCATTTAAAAAAAAATTATTTCCAGGAAGTTCCATTTTCACCATACCTTTTACACTGACAGAATTCTAGAGCATTGTGTTAAGGTCTCCAAACATTAGAACTCAACATCAAAGTTCCAATTTAGGCTGTTCAGCAGTCACCACTTACTGAGTGCTCCCTTTGGGATGAGCACTGTATTAGAAACTTTCTCCTACAAAGCATCCTTTATCCCACAACAACACTTGTTCTCCAGTGTTATGAGAGGCTAAGGCCCTTTCAAGTACTCCATTTCACTGAATTCCTTCAAAGTGTCTGAGTGAGGTCATAATCTCTGCCTTTCTCCAAGGAAAGTAAAGCTATAAGAGTTAGGCAACTAACCACTACAAATGGACTGCGGAGCTACTCCTTCTCCTGGGTACTGTCCAATACAGCAAGCACATTCACCTTTGCCGTTTGACAATCTCTATACTTTCTACAAAGTAGTGTACTGACTACCTATAACTAACTGCATTTATCTCATTTTACTTTGTCAAACTTCCATGTAGAAACTTTATCTCAAATTTCTTTTTTTTTCTTTTCCATGTCCTACTTGACTAGTAACAGCATAGAAGTTTGAGCCCACATGAGCAAAGTAATATGATAAAAAGAAGTTTGAAAACTATTATTTCCTCTTTGTTGCTGAGAGAAATGTTTCCTGACATTTTCTTTCTACGCTGTGTTTGAATACTAATTCTTTCAAAGGACTCTTTTCGGAGGAAGTAGGCATCTAACACATGCAAATGCTTACAATGTAATCATTTCAATTCTCAGATCTGTCATTCACTTTTGAGCTGGTAAACTCTTCCTTCTTGCAGTTTCCAGTGTTACCTAAAATAACAGAGTTGTTCTCTGGCATCTAATGGAGATTGGTTCCAAGATCCCCTGCAGATACCAAAATATTTAGATGCTTAAATCTCTTCTGTAAAATGGCATGATATATACTTAAAACCCATGCACATCTTCCCACACACCACAAATCATCTCTACATTACTTATGAATCTTAATGCAATATAAATGTCATGTAAATAATTGTTATACTACATTGTTAGGGAAATAATGGCAGTTTTTTTAATCTGTTCAGTACAGATGCAATTTTTCATGCACTTTTTCATCTGCAGATGGTTGAGTCCACAGATGTGAAACAAATGGTAATGGAAGATCAATGGCACATTGGTCTGTTTAGGCATAACAAAACACTACGGGGATTGGGGACATAAACAAGACAATTTTCCTTTCTCTTAGTTCTGGAGGTTGGAATTCCAAAAGCTTGCAAATAATTGATTCTTGCTTCATAATAGAGAAAATTGTGAACGTACTGAAAATCAACTAGTCTTCTAAGATCTATCAGGAAACTGAAGCCTCTGGAGAAACTTATACCCCTTAAGTTAGAGACAGACAAGTATACACAAGGAACCACCGCTTAAATGAGCGATCCTGACACAAAAGCTCCACAATGTTGGTAGAAATGCATTAATCTGAAAACAGTCACTGAAATTCCACGTGAATTCGCTTTTCAAAATTCTGATGAGGTCCCTGATCTTAGGTGGTCACTGATACTTTTCCAAGTTTCACTTCCAGGAGCCCTATACAGTATTTAGTGATTCTTGCTTGTGAATAAATGAAATAAAATAACAGGTATGTTGCAAGTTAACAGAGGGAGTAATGAGGAAATCCCTAGTGCGAGGCACTTGGCCCACATGTGAAGTTCTACTGTTATTTACACATAGACTTGGATTAGTCATAAATCTGTATTACAGACTCTACAGGAAAAAAGGATATATACCATCTTGGAACATAGCTCAAAGATTCAAGGATGGAGTCTTTCTTTAGCATGCATAAGACCCAAAACCAGAATAAGTGAAAAGGTGACGAAATTAGAAAAAGGAAAAAGATCAAAGAATAATATAAGGGATATCCTAAAAAAAAGTAGAAACACATCCTCCACCCGTGTGCATCGATTGACAGCATCAGCATTATAAAAAAAAAAAAAGCTAGACTACTGCAAGCAATTGATTCAATGCAGTATCCAACAAAACCTCAATGACATTCATCACAGGAATGTAAACATTGATCCTAAAATTCACACGGAAGGTCTGGGAAGGTGGCTCAGTGGTAGAGTGCTTGTCTGGCATGCATGAAGCCCAATTCCTCAACACCACATAAGCAGAAAAAGCTGGAAGTAGTGCTATGGCTCAAGTGGTAGAGTGCTAGACTTGAGCTGAAGAGCTGAGGGACAGCACCCACACCCAGAGTTCAGGCACCACAACCAACAACAAGAACAACAAAAATTCACATGGAAGCATAAAGATATCTCAAATAGCCAAAGCCATCTTAGCTAAAAACAAAACAAAACAAAACACCAAAAAACAAACAAAAAATATCTTAAAAACCCTGAGGCTGGGGGCATCACAAATACCTGATCTCAAGTATCTGTGTCAGCACATATGTTCTTTTATCCCATATTGTTAACACCTTCTTATATATAATTTCATTTTAAAACTCTGTAAAGAAAACAGGCAGAAACTGAATCTTTTGTTTGCCATTCCTTTAAGACCTCCTTTATCAATAGTTTAGAAAATTCCCACAGCATCATTCCTGTATCAGTTGATGTCATGCATATTTTTAGAGTTGCAAAGTATGAGGGGAAAAGATTTATTTCTTTCAGATTGCAGCTGCAAGATTCCAGAGCACATTAAGTGTTTGTATACTCACTAATTTAAATTTCCTTTTAAGTGATAACTCTCTAATTAAGGAGTTTGCCCTGGAGGTAGCATAGTTATTGGTAGGAGCATTTCTTGAAGCCATCCCTACAGTGGGCTGCCTAGCAGTGTAACTGCATGTTAGGGATGATAACTAATAAATGTTGTTCCCTAAACTCAAACTAAGTCCTCAACTCAGCTTCTCCTTTGGGAGACCATTAGAATGCACAAGAGGCTCAGTGGTACAGAACACATGATTATCGCACACAAGTCTCTAGGTTCAATTCCCAGCACTCCCTGCTCCCTTAATACCCAAGAGTCATTAGGCACTGCGAATCACTGGAAAAGCTGAAGTACAAGATGAACAATTGCACTTAAAATAATCTCACTCTTACAAATCTAATCTTATGGCTATATTTCAGGGCCTTGAGAAGGTCCTGAAATTTGAACTTTATTGCTTCATGGTGTGTGTGTCTATTGGTAAGAATTCAACTCATTGGCTTCATTTGTTTGTTGTTGCTGTTTGTTTTGCAGTACTGGGATTTGAATTCAGGGCCTCATGCTTGCTAGGCAAGTGCTCTTCTACTTTACCAAATGAGCCATACATTTGTCTCTCAAGGTAGTGCTTTGGAGGTGGATAATGTGGGTGTATATTTCTGTGTGGCCTAAAGGGTGAAAGCCCATTTATTCATGATTCATATGCAAGAGGATGGTTGAATACCCTTGAAAATATCTTGGTCTATAATTTTATCTCATTTTTTTCTCTCTATTCATGATCCCTCCCAAATGCTTCCCTGTGGAGTGTTTTACAATCCTTTCTATCCACTTCACCTTTAGCAGAGTGGAGCAATGAGTTTTGTTTTAAAATGCAGACTGTTGATTTCCAGCTGAGAGGGGAAGTGAAAACAATGGAAATAAAAGGTCAAAGAATCCCTCAGGTGAGTCACAAAACTATTTATGTATTTTTTTTTACTTCATGTCTAAGAATCAGCTGAAAAGTGACAATCCAGAATGGGAGAGAATGAAAAATCACAATTCTGTGACATGACTTGGGCTCCACACCCTGCCTGTCACTGGTTTGCTGAATTAGGTAGCAACCCAGAGGAGGAGAAATTAGAAAAACTGGTAGTGAGAAAGGTAAGACTGTAGCAGTGATGAGAAATGACAGAACTAGTGAGGCAGTGGATTTGCTAGGGGCAGTAATACACCACAGCCTCACGTCTGTGATCATGGAGCTGGTCCTAGAAAAACTATGGGAAGAAGATAGGAAAGAAAAACACCAAGTAGGAACCCTGCACAGGACAAAACAAAAAAAACTAAAAAAGCAAAACACAGAACCTCCCAATCCCAGAGCAAAAGAACTAGAACCCATAGACCCCATTTTGAACCTGAGAATCATACAGTTGTGGGAAGAGAGGCATCAAGGCAAAACTCTGCTATCAGGGATCTTTCTATGGTATAGGAAGCACCCAAGCACCACTCTTAAGAGGGTGAAACAAGTTTGACAAGAAATGTACTCATTATCTTATTATATAACTGTAACCCCTCTGTATATCACCTTAACAATAAAAAGTGACATCATTCATTTACTGGCACAAGAACTAGCACCCTTGCTGTTGAAAAAGTACATGAAGTAAGAAAAATACCATCCCCAAAATGCCCACTCTTTGACAATGATAGTCATCAGTCTACATCTGAGAACTCCATGGACTCATGGATCAATAGAAAGGGTGACATAAATCAAGGCACATTGTGCTCAAACTCACATGTTGAATTGAAATCACTTTGTACAACTACTTGAAGATAATACATTTTTTCTCGTTTGAAAAAAGCTACTACATCTATACTGAACATGTATAGATACTTTGTCTTTGTCCATTGTTCCCCAAATAATGCAGAGCAATTTTTATGAAGCATGTGCATCACATTGGGTATTGAAAGTAACCCAGAAATGACATAAAGTACATGGGACATTATGTGGGGTTTAGCAGTATTTACTGCACCATTTTACAAAGGAACTTGATCATCCCAGATTTTGGTATTCTATGATTTGGTAAATAAACTCACCTTCCCCAACCAACCACTGTTATTAAAAATGCTTACATTGCCTTAAGCAACTGTGAATTTCTATACAGTAGAGACTCCCCATAGACACACAATCTATAATTTACATAGTGTTCCAGGAAAAGAGACTTTAATAACTAAAAGGGCAAGAGCTAAATGGTGTGGCAATAATGGAGTTTTGTTTCTCTTTTCCCCAAGCATTGTTAGAAGTATGGAGATTCAAGTTCAGAATACAGAAGGGTTCCAAGAGATAATTTTCAGTCTGTCTCAAGAGATGAAATTACTTAAAGAGCCTGATTTCAGCATAGTTAAAAACTGCCAGGGAAGTAAATTCAGATCTTCTAGTAACCAAATGCCATGCTGACCCAGATGCAAATGGAGTGAGCCCCTACGTGTCACTAGGAAGTTTGAAGGTTGATTGAATGGAGATTCTATTTTAATTTTTGAACTGTCATTTCTCTATTCAAAAAGCCCCAGGGCATGCAAAGAGTAAAATATACCAATCATTAAAATATTCAAGTGCACCAGTAGCAATGATTAATAAAACATCAAAATAAGCCGTTTATGAAAAACAGTCTCAATGTGTCTAGTCTAAAATAGCACACACCACCAGCTAGCTGATTTTTCTCAACTCTGTTCACTCCTTATCCTCCAAAAGTTTCCTATGGGTCAACTATTGGATTGTAAGGTATAGAAGAGATTATACTTATATTTCCACTCTTTTGATTCATAATTATTAAATACTACATTACATTATAATTCATACTATTTCTTTGTCCCCAAAGGGGACATGATAGGGTATAATAGGGTTATAGACTGGTATCATGGATGAAGCACAGATTTTTTTAAGAACTATTTTTGTTTAGTCAGTACACCTCAATATTTCAAAAACAATTTAATTATTTACCAATATTTTAAAACCATTTTCTCTGTTTCTCTCTCTCCCTCTCTCTCTCTCTCTCTCTCTCTCTCTCTCTCTTATGCTCAATTTCTGGTCAACATAGAATGCTCAGAAAAGAGTAGTAGCTGCCTATTGGAAAAGGATCAGGATTTGCAATGATCTAAATGGCTCACCTATTTGTATATATAACACTTTCCCTTACTTAGGTTGCCATGATGGTTTGAAACCTGTGCAAAGAAAGATCAGTGGGAAATCATGGGCAATTCTCCTGAAAGAAGAGGCCCTTGGGCCAGAATTCGACAGAAAGTAAGATGGTACAGGGAGGAATGGAGGAAAGGAACTCCTAGAAACAGCATCATATTGGCAACATGACATGACAGAGGTAGGAAAGGAATGTCAGGTACCCTCTTATGGGCCTGTACATATGACGGGAAATAAATGGCTAGAAAGGCATGCAGCAGCTGGCATAGGATGCTTCAACATCAACTTAGTCATTTAAATTTTATAGAAAGGAAGTGATAAAAATCAGAAGTGTGCTTTAGGATACCCTTTCTATTAATCCCTCACAACCTAGGGGGAAAAAAAAACCTCAAGTTATGATGACAACTACCCCCATATAGCATGATTCTTGTCCTTAATTGTGTTCTCTGTTCTTTATGGAGTACTAGATGATCAATAGCAACATTTGGCTCATATTTTAGAACACAGATCTATCAAACTTCCTGTCAGAAGACCAAGGCTCTCCTAGCCAAACTCGTCACTTTGTGTATACTCCAAGGCAAGCAGCTGATCCTCTGTGACATTTCCTATAAAATGCTGTTGCTGGTGACCTTCCTAAGGCCACTGGAATTAAATGGAAAAAATGGAGAATATCTACAAGAATTCTGCAAACACAGTGTAAACCAAATAAAAGTTCTCATGTGATAATGAGATGTATTAGATTGTGATTTTATCCCCTTGGCTAGGTGGTTCTTTGCCTTCTGTACTCATCAAAGAAGGCTCTTATATTTTTGATCCACAATTCAGGCTTTTAATCTTAGCTATTTATTTATTTCAGTAGTGCTATTTTTTTAACTCTGGACCTTATGCTTGCTGGTAGGTGCTATACCCCTTGAGCCACATGCTTAACCCTCTTGTTTCAGTTATTTTTCAGTAGGGTCTCTCATCTTTTTCTCTAAGTAGGCCTTGGGAACACAATCTTCCTAAACGGGAGTAGCTTGGCTTATAGACACATACTACCATGCTCAGCTTATGGATTCGGAGAAAATCTCACTGACTTTCTATTCCTCAGCCTGGCATCAAATCATGAACCTCTCAAGTTGTTAGGATATAGGTATGGACCATCACCCAGTCACTTTAATTTTTTTTTAATTTTTTATTGTGAAAATATGGTACAGAGGAGTTACAATTACATGGGCAAGGTAATGAATACATTTCTTTCTTTTTTGGGGGGGGGGTCCAGTCATGGGGCCTGAACTCTGGGCCTTGGCACTGTCCCTCAGCTCTTCAGCTCAAGGCTAGTGCTCTACCACTTGAGCCACAGTGCCACTTCAGGCTTTTTTCATTTTGTTTATGTGGTGCTGAGGAATCAAACCCAGGGCCTCAAGCATGCAAGGCAAGCGCTCTACCACTGAGCCACCTTCCCAGCCCCATGAGTACATTTCTTATCAAGCATTGTTGTCTCCTCCTTTGTTTGCCCTTTCCATCCCTTCCCATCTCCCTCCCTTTTATTTTTAACATCGACTTTGAGGAGCCATCTTGAGTCGGTTCACTGGACATCTCAGGTCTTAGATCTAATGGCTGATTCTACCTGCTTTCCCAGGTCTACTGTGCTTCCTCTCAGTGATCTAATTATCTATTCTAGTATATTTTTGAGACAAGCAGAAAAGGTCAGAAAAGTTGATGTTGGTGAAATGAACCCCAAGTTAAGTATTCAAATGTTTTTTTTCTTTCATGCGATTGTTTCTAACACATTTATAAGATTATTTCTTTGTTGCTTTGTATGTCCCTCCCCCATGGTATAACCCCTGCTTTCACTGTATTTGCTGTTGGTATAATTTGTGGAGGGAAAGGGAAAAAAACAAATAATTTAAATAAGGATAGAGTTGGACCCATTGCAACAATGAGATGTACAAATCGTTATGTTGAAAAACAAACTTTACAACTTTGGGGGGGGATGGGGGTAGGGGGGAGAATGGGAAAGGATGGGAAGGGATGGGAAGGGGAAACAAAGGAGGAGGCAACAATGCTTGATAAGAAATGTACTCATTACCTTGCCCATATAATTGTATCCCCTCTGTACGGTATTTTCACAATAAATAAAAAAATAAAAATAAATAAATAAACCATTCTTTGGAAGTTTCTAATATAACTTAAAATGCAACAAATTCCTTTTCTGGCTTTATTAATGTAATTCGTATCTTTGATCATAGCATTCAACTTATATACTCCAAAATAAATTGCTAGATAAAACTTATCCAAATAAATAAAAAATTAAAGCAGTTGAAGTTGTGGAAAATCACTTGGGGTCCACCTGAAGGCAGGTTTGAGAAAGGCCAGAGGCAGTGAGGAAAAGATCAGAACACCAGGGCTGCATTTGCTTGCAGTGCAGCTGCAGAGAACACAAACTCTATGCTCCGATGGATAGCACTGGCTACATGGAGATGGAGATTAGGTGGTCAGGGGACTTACACAGGACTCTCCTTTTACCCAGATGGGCTCTGTCTGTCACTCTATCAGATGACCTAGAGATAAGCAGTTCTCCTCCTCCACACTCAATCGGCATTCAGAGGGCTTGAAGGGCATTCTGAAGGCAAAAGATGAAAGGTGAGATAGAGAAGGGCCATGTTTGTGATCTCTGTGGAAGCTGCTCACTATCCCTCTAAAGCCCTGAGATAATTCTGAGTAACAGACCCATGGCCTGGACAGGTCAATGAAGCTTCAAACCTGAGCTTGGTCCATGACAGTTTATTCTAAAGTTGCTTCTCCAAGCCTGACAGAAGCAAACACAAAGCCACTATATTTTCACAAATTTCTTTAAGAATAGTAATGAAAAAGCCGTCATGTTTTACCATCTACACAATAAAACAAAACTGTACAAACATGAACAAAACCACAGAGAGAAGAAATAGAATTACAATCATTTTATATGTAGGAGCCATCAGTCTGACACAGAAAGGTAAGCACATACATAAATAAATGTCAGCCAAGAACAACACTCAAGGTGAGAGAAATGTGGCATGGTACTTCAGTGGGGAGAATGACACCTTCCACGCAGTGGAGCTTTGCAAGGTACTCATGAGCTCATCTGTCTGCATTATTTCAGTACAGGAAAGGCCAAGAAGCAATGTGGCCACATAGAGAGCTTTAAGCCTGAACTCCTCTTTAGGCTCCTCTCCAGGTGGAGGGTTTTCTCTACTTTCATTCACAGCTTTCCTTCAAGTTTCAAATAAACTTACTCTGTTTCCCTTTTCTTTAAAAAAAATATAAAAGTGGTTTAAGCCACACAGAGCTACAGAGAGGGTTTCTGAACCTTAGTCTTCTCAACTGTGAAAGAGACAATGAGCATTGAAGAGGTGTTTGGAAATTAAATGAGATAGTTTATGTAAAAAAAAACACAGATGTTTTGATAGTAACCAATAATAGCAGCTGCTTTTCACTCATTCAGACAAGAGTAAAATCACATCAGATAGTGAAACAAAATAAATATTATTTGCCTCAACTATACATCTCCACCAAGAGCTAGAACTATATGAAAGAATTACAATTTTAAGTAGCAGAGACGCTTCCAGGGTACCGAGAGAAGAGAAACACAGACTATCCCAGGACCTTCTGTGTCATTCAAGGTCAAGTCTTCTCCTCCTAAGTAAGCAATGAAGTGAGCCCAGAGCTCATGTGACTACAGAGTTGCTTTCACCTGCAATCACCATTCCCATCCATCTGCATGGAAGAAAGAGTGGACAGCCATCAAGATAACAGGGACTGAGCCATTTCTAGCTGGTGTCCCTATAAATATGTGTCAGTTGTCCAGAATAATTGCTTCCAATAAAGGCCAAACTCACAATTCTGACAGGGATGTCCTTATGAGTTTGTGCTGCTTGTAAACCTGTCAGAATAGATGCCTCCTTGTATTTCCATCTCTCAGGCAAACTAACAAGTCGGGTTATTTCTCAACAAATCATTTCATATGTTGCTTTCAAAGCTAAGATTCAAAAGTAGATGAGCCCCCAGTGCCCCGTGCATTTAATTAAGCAAGCTTTATGTTTTTCCTCCCATAAGGTGGAAATCTATACTCCCATATAACTCTCCCACCCAAACAGAAGCTCTTGCATTGTCCATCTTTGTAGAAGCTACTACTATTTGTCTGGTGGTTCTGGAGCCTGGGGGTCATCCTCTAAGAGTTCCTGTTCTAAAACACCTACAATGATCTGCCTGTCTCTTTTAACAAATCTGTTTCTGAAGATCTCTACTCTGATCATAACCGTACTTACAAAACTCTGCCAGTTCAGACCCTGGTCACCACTCCCCTGGGCTACCTACAAGTCTCCTCATACTAACTCTCATCTTAAGACTCATCTCTTTAGAACATAGCTCCCAACAAACCAATCATCAGAAAGCACACATACAATAAAACCATTGATCACTGTTCCATCCAAGAAGTCCAAGCTCATCAGAGATTTATACAAGAACTTTCTATATTTGCATCACCTCTGCTACACAGATGATAGGTGTGCTCAGGCTTATAAAACCACCTAACAATTGTGCATGGTACCAGAACCTGATTCAATCTTCCCTCCATTCTCTATTAATTCATCTGCTTAATATCTATTCATTCTTCATGACTCAATTGAAACATCAAATCATTGGGATTGGATGATTTTCAACCTTCCCTTCATACTCATGTAGGAGCTTGCAAGCAGGTGTCCATAAAGATATCAAATTTTAATTAAACTTCATTTTTTTGTTTCCACAACACAGTTTCTCAATCTTAGTAATATCAACAAGTAAAGCTGGCCACCTCTGCTGCGCAGGCACTGACATATACATTGTAGGATATTTAGTAGCCTCTCTGACCTTTAATGACCAGATAGATGCCAGTGGCTTCCTCCCCTTATTACAACCAAAAATATATCTCCAGACTTTACCAATTGTCCCCTAAGGGGCAAAATAATTGCCTTTTGAGAAATTCCTATAATACTCCATAGGCTTTGTTCCACAGCTCTATTGGATTTGTAGCTTATTTGATAATTCATACTACTAAAAAGGATTCCCTTATTGCCAGAACCTCTCTCTTGCCCATCAATGCAACCTCAATGCCTGCAATAGTGCCCATCATATAATAGACGCTTATAAATACATGTTAAATGAACAAGCAAATTTTCAATAGTCATCCCGCAGTACGGCTTTTACATTTCTTTAGACTCATCTCTAGGAAATCCCAGAATATAAAGCATGTCACCAAAAGCAAAGAAAAGTCTGAAATGGAGCATTCTGAATTGCTAGAATTACAGGTAAATCACAAAGGATTTTAGAAGTTGAGCATTTCCACCACCAATTTTTTAGATTTTAGAAAACCATGGCACATACTGATAAAGTGGCTCTGGGGATTACACACGCTACACATACAGTGGAAACTCACCCCCAGTTCCCCACTAACCTTGATAAGCTACCTGCTACTCTACAAACCGGAGAATTGTCTATGAAATCTATCTTGCCAAAGGCATAAAATCATTCTATTAGCAATTCACTTAGAATCTCTGAAGATCATGTAACTGAGACCTCTCAGTGATAATTTTGAGATGTTTTATCTTAGATAAAAATTAGCTGATGGAAGGGGTGACATTGGCCAATATATATTGTACTCATAAGCTGATATAATGAGTTGAAACCCCTATGTACAATTACTTAAGGAAAATAAGATGTTTTTAATAAGCTGATGATACTTATAACTTGTGCTTAGTAAACATAAGGTATTGATAATATTTCTAGTCCAAACCCTCTCATCTGAACCCTTTGATCTAACAGCGTAGGTTAAACACAGTATTCCAGGATCCTGAAGCTGAGCAGCAGGCTCTGAATATGACATTTCTCAAGACAGTAATGTTCACCTGGAGGAAAAAGAAAGCAATCTAAATAAAACTCTAAAATACCAACTAGCCTGGAGATTTCCACCCCACATCCATAACAATGATATTCTGCCTTGAGCAACTCACTCATCACTGCATACGGTGAGAATAGCCTTTCCCGTACCCAACACTGTAAACCAGCCCTATGTTGTAAGAATGATATAGTTTTGAACTTAAAATGGATAGGTAGCACCATTAGGCATTTTCAAGGCCATACAATTCATATTCTGATAGCCTTGGGCACAAGGTAATGTTAGCTTTCACAAAGTGCTGAAAACAGAGCTGCTTAACCAGGAGATCAGACTACTGAACAGTGAACCTTTTGATTTTTGTCTCCTCTGGTATGAAAGCTTTGTCTCATGTGTGCTAGAAAAAAAAAAAGGATGAAGATTGTCTTTCATTTTTGCTTGTATGAACTCTTTGAAATGGGGGAAGAAGAGGTTTTGCTACCTAAAGCGTTTGACGAAGATGAAATAATGTATTTCCTCTTTTTTATTTCTGTGTGAGAGGGAGAAAAAAATTAAATGACAGTGAATCTTGGACTCAAGTGTTCTTTGAAAGAAGATCACATAAGCAAATGTAGAGCCTTCCAGACTTTGCTTCATTTTCCTGATGAGAGAGATGAAAGAAAATGATGCTTTTCAAACCACCTGGGTTTTGTTCCAGTTCCAAATGTGCTTTATGGACCAGCTGAGGAAAAGCCAACTCTTTTAGAATTTTAGAAATGTCTGAGAAGAATTTGCCAAATGTCATCGTAATCATTCTATCAATAGAGAGTGACATTGCTCTTGGAAGCATCCACATTTGTGTTTTTGAAGCATTGCCTCTCCTCAAATACTTGGCATCCTTCTAGCATTAACTCTGAGAATCCTAAGCTAGATATGATTGAATGAAGAACAAGACCTATAATATAATAGTGGTATGGGATAGGATGTGTCTTTATGATTTTGTATTTTAAAATCCTTGGTACCATTTGTCTTACAGCCCATCTTATGAGCTAGGTAATTAACACCCGAACAAGATATAAACTGGGAGATACTAATATAGATAGATTGATAGGCAGAGGATTCTGTTCAAAGTTGGTTTCTTCCTTTGTGTCTGTTATGCATTTGGCCTTAAGTCTTAGATCTTATTCCATTTGTTAATGGACTGTCTCTAATGTTCAGTTATTCTTGCTAAATGTCCCTCCCCCATGGTACAACCCCTGTTTTCACTATATTTGATGTTGGTATAATTTGGGGAGGGGAAGGGAAAAAACAAAATGTTTAGGCAGGGATACAGGTTGGACCCAAGATTCTATGTGAAAAAACAAACTTCACAATTTAGTCGAGGTGCGGGGGGGGGGCAAGGGAGGGGGTAGTGTAGTTGTGGAGATGGAAGGGAAGGGATGGTGGGGGAAAAACAAAGGAGGATACAACAATAATTGATAGGAAATGTACTCGTTATCTTGCTCATGTAACTGTAACCCCTCCGTACAGTATTTTTACAATAAAAAAGTATACAATTGGAGAGGTGGGGAGGGAAGGGATGGTAGGAGAAAAACAAAGGAGGAGGTCACAAACATTTCTGGAATTGTTAAACCAACAGCCTTTTGTATCAGTTTTCTCTTCTCTGATCAGCAATTGCCTTTCACATAAATGTTTTGCCTTTTAGATATGTGGTTACTTTTTATTGATAAATCAAGAGAGGCAATATAAAAGGCTATGTCCAAAACAAAAAGCATAGGAATGTCTCATCATTACTTTTAGGTTACCCTAGCCTAGAAATAATGGTTTCTTCTGTAAACTAGCTGTATCTACTTGGGAACAAGTATTCTACCTCCGAGTCCTGACTTCAAGAGCTAATCACATCTCTCCCTGGGCCATGTACTCAGTTGATTAGAACATACTGATGGTGAGTCAGGGTCCTTAGCTTATTGGAACCAGAATGTGTCATCCAGAGATCCACTTACACACTTACAAGTGACGGTTGCCTCCAGCCAGCCCTCTCATATGCCTTTCCCAGGTTCACGATGAGATTGCTTATTGGAGCAAGCAAGATTCTCTAAAAACACAGACACAGGTTATGTTATCCCAACAAACAGTCATAACACCTCTTCTTCAGGTTCACTTTGTGTCCAAAACTGGCCTAAATGTACTTCATATATCATTTTGTTTCACCTTCACAATTCCATGGGCTAATATCCCAGTTTAATCTTGAAATAAAAATAATAGAAGTAATTTCGTACTAATTTTCTTACCAATTTTCACAGTAGCAGAACTGAGAATTGACCCTATGTCTTAGTTTCAAGAATCCATGGGGTTCACTCACCATACACCATTATAGTATAAGAAACAAGGAGATCTGGGACTTTGTCCTTGTTCTATCTCAGACTTCCTGGGTGGCCCTGGAAAGAGTTTGTCCATTCTGCCTTGGGCATGACAAGTGGATTCTGCCAGGGGACATTTGAGGACACCAGTACATTTACCGTTTCATACAGACCAATCTCATTCTTGATATCGCTGCTCTCATCTTCTCTAGTTTCTTACTTCCCTTCCCATCATCTTTCTCTGCTCAGAGAACCAGCTAAACAGGTGACTGTCTTTCAATCTACTGCTCACCGCTTAGCTTCACATTTAGTCAGCTGTGGTTTCACGAATGCCTCACGGGCCTATCCTGAGAACATATTGTACATGTCCATTTTTCTAAGCATCAGTTAACTTATCTACAGGATAAGGGATTCAGACTAGATTATCTTCCATGCATTTTTAAGCTCTTACAAATTGTCCTTAATAAAATGATACTAGAATTCTTACCAGAGAACTCTCTCTTCCCTGGGGAGAAGCATTTTATACTTCAGCTCTGACTCCAAGCTCCTACTGAGGATAGCTGTAACTGCCTGCCCAACTGTGAAGCACAGAGTGAAGATAAAATTCCAAAAAGGGAAGGAACTTACATTTTAACACAACAAGTTATTATTTTTTACACAAGTTTTGAAGAGCAGGCCTTAAATTTTTATGAAAATGTCTTAAGTCTTGAAAGGATGCTGCCTAAGAATATGAAGTATGATTAAAAAATAATGAGGGGGATGGAATCAATTTGGAGCCATTCTGTTTTTCTATGATTGCATTTAATCAATTTTCACTACTCATTATTGCAATTCAATTCAAAGTTTTCATGGCCAAAAGGGGGAAAATGTTAGAAGGATTAATTCCCCCTGTTCTACTAAAGGAACAATTTTCCACTTGTCATTCTAAGTGTCTCAAGAGAGGTAGTTGTATCTCTCAACCACAATCAAGAAGAATTGAAATTGGTTGAGGTACAGGGGAACAATTGTGGCATAAGGATATCTATCATCTTCATGGGGCTTTACTTCACACATTACCCCAACATCAAGTACATTGTAAATCTCACATCAAATGTTACCCCAAATACCCTTGAGTTATACTCACAATTACTACAGATAAGATGTGTACCTATCCTCCTTGTCTGTGTCATTTAACCACAACCACATCTGTATCTCCTCCAGAGAGGTCCTTCTTGTGTCATTTAACTAGCTGTTGAGCAATGAAAGAGACAAGATCTATAGCACAGTCCTGATGTAGGAAACAAGACCATGTGTATAGATAAACTTTGTAAGCCATAAGGCAAAATGACTACTGGTTTGATCCTCTGTGGCTTCCTAAGTTTGATGGCTAGTTCATCCATGATAAACTGTGTGTATCACGGAAGACATTTCCCTTGGATTCACTAACCCACAAATGCCTCATAATGCTATTATTATTCTCTTGGTGAGAATAATAATGACACCTTATCATGAGATAGTTATGATGTTTAAATGACACAATGCCATCAGAGACTAGAAAAAGGTCAGCAAGTATTAGTGATTATTAATGCAGGCACGAGATTGGGGAAGTTCTTAAGGACGAGATGCCAGTAGAATTTCTGCAGGTATTTGCATATCCTTGGCATGTGTATTAAAGGGCAACTAAAGAGAAGAAGAAGAAAAAGGAAAATAAACATTTCCTTGTCTAGGGCAGAAAAATATTGAAGGGTAATTTGCCCTTAATCGATGTATTCCACAAGAACAAAAAATTAATAAACAAATCTACCTATTTCTAATGAGGTTCAGAGTAGGCAACTTTAACCATTTCTCATTCTTAAGCTTCAACCCTCTCTGCCTTTAAGCTTAGTGGATTGTGTACATATTTCTTTCTTAAAAACAAACACCAACTGAGGAAATTTAGATGGAGTCTCCTTGCTAGTCTTTAAGACTACAGCAGGGTCATAAAAACAGAGTGGTTCTATCTATATGGAAATGTACATTTCAAATATATCCATTCTAATAATCAAATTATAAGGGAAATGGCCCACTAATAGGAAGCTAATAAAAGTTAATTCTTAAAGCTGCCTGGAGCTGTAAGCAATAAGGAACAGATTTATAATATTAAGGTTTCCTGTTTCCTTTTCTCTTTTTTTATGGTCTATTCCAATAACTAGATGGTCCAAGCTTGAATTAACAGGAAATAGATTAAGCAATCAGGGCTCTTATTTGAGCAACCACCCTTCTGAATGTACACACACACATACACACACACACACACACACACACACATCTGATTATTTTTAAAGAAATTGATATAGGGGTTTGCCTAAATATGTTAAATTTTCTCTCTGCTGGACTGGAATTCTTTCCTTCTATGCAATGCATGATTGTTCTTTGTAGGACTATTGATTGGCTATTGAGATTGTGCTTTGGATAATGAGAAGGCTGTTGACGGGACTGAGAAAAGCAAATTTGGCATAACCAGCTATTATGTAATACATAGGAAGGTAAGGTAGACTTTATTTTTTTTCACTTTTTAATTTTCTAGATGGTTCCCCTGAAAATGAAATCTAATCTGGTTTAAGGGACTATCTGTTCATGACTACAGAGAACACAGGAGCCACAAGCTCAGGAGATGTAGAAAAATGAAAACAGATCACAGTCTTGAGGGCTACAAAGAATTGTTTCCCAGATGAGAAAAAATATAATAACCAACCACACACTTCTGGCTATGACCAAACACAGATTTTTCCCACTAGTTTATTGTCACAATGACAGTAAGTCACAATGAACTAAGTGGCAGTACACACAATAGGAACAGGAAAATATAGAGGATATCCAACCTTGCACAGTTTGAACTCCTCTGCCAAGCCTTACGGATAAACCGTCTTCATCTTTAAAAAAAGACTTTTTCTACCTCGGCTTGTGCCCTTGATAAGTTCCTCACCATAACCAAGGAAGGAAAATATCAGAGCTTCACTAACAAGATGATCTCTAAACTATGTACTATATCATACGCTGGAAGGGCAACACTTGAATCAAGAATTTAAGCAATAGGGCTGGGAAGGTGGGGCTCAGTGGTAAAGTGCTTGTCTTGCATTCAAGAGGCCCTGGGTTTGATTCCTCAGCAGACATAAGCAGAAAAAAATGGGGGGTAGGGGGTGGGGTGGGGAGAAGTGTAGTTGTGGAGGTGGGAGGGTAGGGATGGGCAAAAACAAAGGAGGCAACAATGCTTGATAAGAAATGTACTCATTACCTTGCTCATGTAATTGTAACCCCTCTGTACTGTATTTTCACAATAAAAAAAACTTATTAAAAAAATTTAAGCAATAATGCTCATTCTATTGACACCGGAAGTTGGGGTAGCATGGAAATATTACACAAGAACATAGACACACCATTATCAGTGGAAGGGAAACATAGTAACAGATCTGATTCCTAGTTAGAAGTAAGACTTCTAGTCAAGAAGGACAAATATGAAACTTCCATTTATTCTGCTCTAATAAAATATTGTTTCTGAGAAGCAGTTAATGTGTCAGTAGGAACACAGCATATCTTACAGACAAATAGTGCCTCAGAACACATACTAAGCAAGCACAGAGGTTTTTTTAATTATTTATTTAGTCATGTTTTGTAGTACTGGGGTTTGAATTCAGGGTCTCATGCTTGTTTGCTAGGCAGGCACTCTAGCACTGGAGCCATATCACCAGTTCTTTTTGCTATTGCATTATTTTTTGTTTTTTGTTTAGACTGGCCTAGAACTACAATCCTCCCACTTACACATCTCATATTGCTCAAATCATAGACATGCACTATTACTTCTGGCATATTCACTGAGATGGGAATTTTGCTAATGTTTTCATCTTGGTCTAACCTGAATCAACAGTCTTCCAAGATCATGACCTCCCTAGTAGTTGGGATTGAAAGCACGCATGGGCCACTGGGCTCAGCCAATAATACTATGATAGAGCTAATTATAACCATTGGCCATCAGTTCACAGATTCACAAATAATTGTTACATTTTCTTTAGAGAAGATAAACCAGAAAATCAAATTCAGCTTTTATGAAATGAATTATGTTCCCCCAAAACTCTATGTAGTAGGTCTAACCCACAGTTACCTCAGGATGAGACTGTATGTGGAGAAAAGACCATAAAAGAGGTAAGTAAAGTAAAATTATGTTATACAAGTGGATCACACACAGTATGGCAGATGTACTTAGAAGAAGAAGCAATTAGCGCACACTGCCTGCACATCCAGAGGATATGGTGAAGTGGGCATCCACTGGCCAGAAAGAGAAGCCAATCCTGCCAACACCTTGATGTTGGGCTTCCAGCTTTCAAATAATAATCAAATGCACTTATGCTGGTTCAGCCACTCAGTCTGTGAAGCTTTGTTTTTAAGACCCCATCACACTAATATAGTAGTTGTCATGTTATACAGTGTGTCATGAGCCCTCTATACTGTATCTGCAGGTTCAGCAACCATAGATGCAATCACCATATAGACATTACACGTACAAAAAAGCTTGAAAATGCTTAACAGAGGCAATGTTCTCTGTCTTCAGTGTCAGATAGTGGAGGAGATGAAATCTGTCCTGAGTTGGACAATTTCTAAGATACTACTCAGATTCTATTTTCCCATCACTCAGCCACCCTGCTTGTTTTCTTTCATAGTACCTATAGCAAAATTATCCATGAGATGCTGCTGCATGCTTTTCTTACTTACTTATAATATTTTAAACTGGGGACATGCTTCTCCTCTCTCCCTTTTTTCCAGTCTTCTCCCATTGAATAAAATGATCAATAGTAATTCTAAATTGGTCCATTCTGGTTTCTTCAATACTGAGGCTCCCTGAGACAGAGATACTATGACTGTACCATCTAAGTTCTCAGAGCATAAGGCTCATAATGCTTCTCTTGTTTTTCCTTTGAAGCTACTAGTTACAACAAATAACAACCTATTGATTATTGTTCTAGCAGGTTAAATAATTTATTGGCAAAATCTTTGCCCAAAGCATTCTTGTAACCCCATAGACAGGTCTCTGATAGAAAAGAGTTTATAATCAAACATTTTCCTCTTCTTAGTTTCCATATTCTGCATGTAGAGCTCTTTCTCCATTCTCTATCTTCATGGTCTTCAAGTCATTAAACATTTGATTTTGGCCCCATCACCCGAGGCAACTCACCTCCTACAAACAAATGTACACATACTCATTTTCATGCATTTAGGGGTTTCCTAATGTGTCTAGTAGATGTCTCTTTCCTTGGAAATCTTTCTTAAGCTTTAAAAGGAGATAGGTAATGTTGCATAAGCTTCTTAGCTTCTCAATGTCTCAGATTCTTGTGAAAGAAAAAAAGGCAGTGACAACTATCTCAAAAATCCTTGTGAGAGCCAGGCACCAGTGGCTCATGCCTGTAACCCTAGCTACTCAGCAGGCTGAGATCTGAGGATTGTGGTTTGAAGCAAGCCTGGGTAGAAAAGTCTGTGAGACTCTTATCTCTAATAAACTACTCAGAAAAAGTCAGAAGTGCCACTGTGGTTTAAATGATAGAGCACTCTGGCATTGAGCAAAAGAATCTCAGAAACACAACCTCAAGCCCCAGGACCAATAACAACAAAAACCCTTGTGGGAATTAAACATTTTCTAGAATATTATAGGCACTCACTAAGTATTAGCCATTCTTACCACATCCACAGAATCTATGCAATAACCCTTAGGAATCTAATACAGCAATATGTCCTCTGTTTATCTATAACATATGATTCTTTCCATAATAATAGCCTACTTTCTTGTCTACCAAGTTAACAGTTGCTATTAATGAAACCTTATTACATATACACGGCATTTTGCTCATATGAACTAATTTAAGCTAGCAAATCTTATGATCTCTCCATAGTCATCTTGACTACCAGAGCATCACAATACTCAAGAGAAGAAAAAGGACTGGAGCATAAACCCACATTCTCAACCACTCATCACACTCAAAAATTAGACTTCCCATAACCCACCCTGACAAATTCCATCCACCCTGTCGATGCCCTTGAAGTTGACACAATGCCTTACATATATGATGGTTCCATTAACTTTTGATTAATTAATAGAACATTTTTCAAGGAGATATATTTTTTAATGTTTTACCTAAATATACTGACACATGAAAATAATGTGATTTTCACATGGCTCTATGGACAGCTTTCAGAGGAATAAGCTGACCTAGCTTTCTCATTTTAGAAGTGTTGCCATTTCCTTCTCAGGGAGGAAAAGACATAGCAGGAATAAATTGTAGGCAGATGTCTCGTTTCTGCAGTTATGCGGGGGTGAAAATGTTGAGTGACATAATGCACCACAGGACTGTCATGAGTATAGATAAGATGATATATGAAATAGGCATGGCTCTTAGAAAAACTACCAAATAGGCCTTGTCTAATGATGGATTAAGATAAAGTTATTAGCATTATGGAAGGGAAGAAATGTTTAAGGGCAGAATGTGTATGTATATTCATTTGGAGGTAGAGGTGGGTCTGGGACTTGAACTCAGGGCCTGGGCACTGTCCTGTAGCCTTTTCACTCAAACTAGTACTCTACCACTTGACCCAACAGTTCCATCTCCAGTCTTTTATATGTTTGGTTGTTAATAAGAGATAAGAGTCTAATAGAGCAGAGATTTTGCTCAGTGGAAGAGCACTTGCCTAGCAAATCCAAGATACTGAGTTCAGTTCGCAGCTCTAAAAAATAACAGAGTATAATGGACTTTTCTGCCTGGGCTAGCTTCAAACTGCAGTTCTCAGATCTCAGCCTTCTAAGTAGATAGGACTACAGGTATGAGCCACTGACACTCAGCCAGAATATACATTCTTAATACATTTTAAAATCAGGTTAACCGTAAGTTCTCTTTAAAAAAAAAACTAAGCTAGCACAAGCCCATGCTTAAAATCCTAGTTACCTAGCAATTCAAGGCCAATAAGGTCAAAAAGTCCATGAGATCCAAAATCAGCCCAAAGAAGCTATATATGGTGGCATGTTTATTTCATCCCAGCTATTCACAAAAACTAAATAGGAGAATCACTCTCCAACTCAGTCCAGGCATATATGTGAACCCTCTTCAACAAATAACTAATACAAAAAAGACTTCAAAGGTGGGAGGATTGGAGTATCTCCAGTGGGAGAGCACTAGCCTAGCAAGTGTAAAGGCCTGAGTTCAAACTCCAATTACAAGAAAATCCTTGAGTCGTAAAGTAATCAACTAGGCTTTTTCACAACAAATAGTACCTAAAGTAAAGACTTTATATTTATGGGAAGAATTATAAAAACTAATGGATCTGTGGCCTAGGCAACGAATGTATACAAATGGCCTTGACCTGGTGAATCATAGAGAGTGGCCTCATTTGATGGACAGCAGTGTCTCAGTGAGCTTCTAGGAAAAGAATGACATCAAAGTGACTCATAATTCCAGATCTGACACTAAAAAGATAGAAAAATACAGTAGCGCTAGAAAAAGAAGGAGGGGAGATATTTAAGGAGAAATACATAGAAGGGAGAATTAACACTTCACTGATAGAGGATAAGACAGGATGGAATGTATGGACTCCACATAGAGCTCCCCTATGACCCAGCAATCCCACTTTTGGGCATTTACTCAAATGATCACAAACAAGACCATACTAAGGCTACCAGCACAACTATGTTTATTGCAGCATTATTTACCATAGCTAAGATATGGAACCAACCCAGATGCCTCTCAGTAGATGAATGGATCAAGAAAATGTGGTATATATACACAATGGAATTCTATGCCTCCATCAGAAAGAATGACATTGCCCCATTTGTTAGGAAATGGAAAGACTTAGAAAAAATTATATTAAGTGAAGTAAGCCAGGCCCAAAGAAACATAGGTCCCATGGTTTCCCTTATTTGCAATAACTAGTATATGTCTGAGTCAAGCAGAAAAGGTCAGATAAGTTGATGTTAGGCAAAATGAACCCCCAAGACAATTCGTGCAATTGTTTCTAACATATTTATAAGATGATTTCTATGTTGCTTTGAATGTCCCTCCCCCATGGTATAATCCCTGTTTTCAATGTATTTGATATTGGTATACTTTGTGGAGGGGAAGGGAAAAAACAAATTGTTTAAATAGGGATACAGGTGGACCCATTGCAACAATGAGATGTACAAGACTTTATGTAGAAAAATGAACTTTACAACTTTGTCAGGGGTGGGGGTGAAGGAAGGATACAAGGGGGGAAGAGGGGTAGGCGGAAGAGGGACACAGGGTTGGGGGAGATGGGAAGGGGAAACAAAGGAGGAGGCAACAATGGTTGATAAGAAATGTATTCATTACCTTGCCCATGTAACTGTAACCCCCTCTGTATGGTATTTTCACAATAAAAAAGAAGAAGAAAGGAAGATGGCTCAGTGGAAGAGCGCTTGCCTTGCATGCATGAGGCCCTGGGTTCGATTCCTTAGTACCACATAAGCAGAAAAATCCAGAAGTGGCACTGTGGTTCAAGTGGTAGAATGCTAGCCTTGAGCTGAAGAGCTGAGAGACAGCGCCCAGGCCCAGAGTGGAGAAAAAAGAAAAAAAGAAAAGGGTTGAAATGAAGGAAAAGCAATGGCACATTGGTGTGGGGAAGAAGTCAGGACAGATGCAGGAAGACAAGCAGTTGCTTACTAGTCTTTACAATAAGATAGATAACCCCTTCAGTCTCTATAATGTCCATCACAGTGTTGATTATTTGTGGCTGCTGTGGGAAGCCAATGAATCATTTACTATTTCAGTATTACTTGTGCCTTGGTGCTAGGTGGCCCATTTCGGTGTTATTCCTCAAGGTCTTACTGAACCTGCAATGTAAGCTTCTTTAGCCTGTTCCCAGGAACTCTTCCAGCATCTTTTTGTATCCATAGAGATGGGTGTGGTTCCTTGTTCCATGACAGTGCTCTGAAAGTAACTGTTATTTAACTGATTACTGGGTTGACTAAGTTGCCCTCACGGACTCCAACACCTCCTCACCTCTACAAACGCTCTGTCACATCAGGACAAATGCCTATCCTTGTCCCTAGATGCTTTTCCTTGGGCCAGGCAGAATTGGTATATGTGTCAACTTCAATTGTCTTTTGGTTTTCCCTCTCTGTTTAAATTACAGTAGCTGTGTTTCCTATTCCCTTTTTTTAAATATTGTTCTTTGGCTAAGATCTCTATACAATCATGGAACATAAGCATTCCACACTGACCTACCAATTTCTGAAAACCAACCCACAGGTTATAACTTCCACAAAGCAGTAATTTGGCCCCAAGTTCTGCCCTCTTTTAAAGAACAATGAACTGTGAAGTGTAGGAACAGGCAAACGCACAAGAAGTCTTCCTGCTGCACAGGAAGGGAGGTGGGAAGGAAAGCTGAGTGAAATATTGGCTGAAGGCCTTCTTCCTAGAAATGGAATTTTTCTCAATGATCTGAATTTTCCAAACATTGAGTCCTTAGGACATATCAGCCTTGCTACAATTCTATGCCTTGCTCAAGCCTTACTGATATAAAATGGCTAGTTGAGTTAGCATTCTAACTTTACAGACCCCATGTCTCCAAAGGACTTGAAGAAAAACTGGCCAACCATCATCCTTCTTCAGTTTTCCCCTTGACAAGAAGCAACATGAGTAGTATGAATCTTCCAAAAGACTCATGCCCCAATCTTAATTCTACTGCTGAAATTTGCATGGAGCAGAGCATGACCTTGAACTGCTTTAAACTTCAGCTCTCACAATAATATATGTTAGGTACTGGCTTAAGATCAGGTATATTATAAGCACCTAAAAATTTTAGAAGAGCAAGCATTGGGTAATCAATGTTCCTTCTATATTGTAGGGGTAGAAAATGTGAGCTTGGAGTCAAAATACTGAGCTTTCTCTCTCTCTATATATATATTTTTTTTCCTGTCCCTGTTCCAAGTAAGATGTGTACAGAGCAATGTGGCCAAAGGTCTTCAACATGGACAAAGAGAGTTACTTCCTTCCTCTCTAGTGGTTTCTCTTTGGAACTCAGAAGATAATATTCATGTAACTCTAGTTAGTTTGCTCTGAGGAATAATTTTCTGTCAGATGTTGTTGACTCATGTTTTTCTTTCTTTCTCCTTAATCTTCCATTTACTATAGAATCAAATGTCACACTAAGGACCTGTTGGCTATGGGTTACTACCTTCAAGAACAGCTTCAGACTTCCAGTTTGTCCTCTCAGCCTTGGATGGTTAAACTGGTGCCATTCCTGGCCTCTACCACCCTGCACCTAAACTGCCTCCAGAATCAAGGTCTTTACTTAAAAGTGATAAAAATATGTTTACATGCATGCTCAGTAATAATTAGGATGCTTTTTAACAAGTGTATCCCATGCATGTCTTCTGCATGACACTTGCATTAAACCTGTGACCTATCCTAAATCTCAGGTTTAGACTAGACAGTAGAAAATGTCTAAGAAAATCCTCTGTCTGCAGAGTTCAAGTCTTTTCCTCTTGCTACACAGAGACAGCCTGCAGATGAGGCTGGCTTAGCTCCTACAAACTTGGCACTTTGGGTGTTTTTTCAAAAAAATCTTGATTTGCTTCCAACGTTTAAAATATAGTGAAAAAAGGTAGGTTTCCTTTAAGAATCCTTTTTTAACACATTCTTTTAAAAAAATACCAAAAGAATTGGCAACACTAACTTGTTTTCTCCTTGGCAAATGTACTGGCATTGAGAAGCAGAGACTCCCTTCAGACAGGAGAGAAAAAAATAAAAAACGTTTGTGGCTTCCAGCTGTCCACGGTACCCACCATACCCTCATGTTTTCCCAGGCCTCTTTTTCCTCACTCTTTTATCACAGGCCTGGCCCTGTAGGCATGTCACCTCTGTGTAGAGTCCTGTTCCTAGGAGACAGCGTGTCTCTCTCTCTGCTAGCAATCACAAGGAGCTGCTGGTCTGTATGTGTACCTGCACCCAGCAATTCCTACATCATTATTTCTTGTAGAAGAGGCTCCCTAATTTAATATGACCCAGGAGACAGAAAAATATCAAAAGTCCAGGTGGATGTTGGTGAGCCAATGCATGAAATAGGCCAGGTAGAATGCAGCTGTGTGAAATTTAACCCATTGTCCAAAAAAAAATTCAATGCCTACACAGAAAGAGATAGCCAAACAACAAACCCACGACCCCCATGAAAGTCTGCCCCAGTCCCACAGCAGCTGCAATCCCATGTTCCCCTTCCCCAATACCCAATGTGTCTTGCTTGTCTGGGCATCCTAGTAAACCTTTGTTTCTTTTATGCCTCATCTCAGTAACTTCCTTATCAACCCTCAATTCCAAACATCTATGCCATTCCTTGTGCTTGTTTTGGCTGCTGGTCTGACTTCTGATTCCTACCTGAGCCCTATTCACTTTCACCTAAGATGTGCTAAGACTGGCATTTGCCTGTTGTCCAGTTCCAGTTTCCTAACTCATTCCTAGCAGCCACATGAGTGTAAGACACAGTCTCAGTTACTCACTACACCCACCCTCTCCTTCCACTTTGGAATTTCCCATTTGCACCGGAGTTGGAGCCCTTGCTGCCTTCCCAATGGGCTCCTCCTCCCTGCCCCACTCCTGGCTGGTACAGATGTGCTTTCCTTCTATTTGTCACCACGCTGCTCCCTTCCCCCATCATCATGGCACTCCCAAAGATGTCTCACAGCAGGTGGAGATGGGGGCGCTTCAATGCCAGGAAGGCCTAATCACTGTTCCCTGAATAGCACAAGAGGAAGAAAAGTTTAAAGCCCTCTGGACTTCACGCATCAAGGATATTTTGTGGGGAACTTGACAGAGACTTGTAAAATACATTTCATCTGAGAAAGAAGTTGAAAGGGGCAAAAAATGCTGCAAGTCGAACAAGAAGAGAAAGAAAAAGGTATATATGGAAATATTAGGACTGAAAATCCTATTGAACCCAAAACTGCCTCTGAATTGGGGCCTCCCTCAGTGAAAGGCAAATGTCCCCTTGGCCTCCTCCCTCATCACTCTGGGTTTCTCCAGTGTGATTGACGACCTGGCATCTTCTAAGGACACTGCTAAAAGGTTCCAGTGTATGAAAGGAGGGCTCACATTGTGACAGGCCCAGCAATTAAAGAGCAAAAGAGTAGAAACGCATATAGTTACTGACAGACTGACATCACTCATGGATGCTTGCCATCACACTTCAGCGATTGTTGCTACCTTTAATCTTTCCACAGGAAGAGTCTATGAGAGAAGGGCATAAGTCCAGCCACTCTCCAGACTTGAGAAGCCAATCATCTCTTTCCTTTGGAATCACAGGGTCCAAGCCTGAGGTCCCCTTCCTGGATTATAGCACATCCCTCATGATCACCCACTACCCATCTCTTAACCCCCCCCCACTCTCTTAGAACCTTCCTCAGTTTTCCAGACCTGCTATGGTCCTGTGCTTTTCTAAATTCCATAACAGACATAATCCATATCTATTTCATGTACCAATTACATTGTGAGCACCTCAATGAACTTACCAGTTCACTTATAAGGCGATGCCTAACATCTAGCAGCTATTCAATAAGTACTTAATTAAATAGTAATACTACTCTATTATATCCCTTATGTTCATTTCATCTCAGATATATTTCTTTATTGCTGATTATTATTTTCTTTTGGCAGTGCTGGGGTTTGAACTCAAAGCCTTGTGCTTGCTAGGCAGGCTTATCCTATTTGAGCAATGCACCTATCTTTTTCAGCCTCAGTGTTTTTTTTTTCACAGAGACAACATTAGACTAGGATCCTCTCTCTAGCCTTCTTACATAGCTGAAGTGACAAGCATGCTCCACCATGGCTGACTTACTTTGTTGCATAAGGTCTCTCAAAATGTCTGCCGAGGCTGGCCTCCAATTAAAATCCTCCCAAACTCCACCTCCTAAAGCTGGGATTGCAGACAAGTTCTACCACACTCTGCCTTGTACACATTTCTTTAAGCTCAAATAAGATGACAAGTTCCTCAATGCCAAGGATCCTGCCTTAGTGTTTCCTTGACAGGCTCAATAGTACCAAACCCACAATAGCAAATATATAGTTACCTGACAGAATATATTGACTAGGAGGAATTTAAATCTCTGACACAAGTTACCATTGTAGTGTCAAACACTGATTACTGCAAATAACGAAACTGTCCAGGCTGTGCACAGTCCACAACTGTTCAATGCTATAATTCACTAAGCTCTAGGGAAGACCCCAAGTTTGCCTCTGGGATTGTCAAATCCCACCTCAAAATGAGTGAGTGGCATGCCAGCAGCCACTGTATGGAAGGGTCTTTAGAGTTCTGTCAGCTAATCCTCCCAGAGAGGGCACATCACACTTAATCAGTCCACATGCCAAAAGACAGTTTGTATCCTAAATGCCTTTGCTATGGGCTCCACTTGGGACTTGCAAATCCATTTGAGATCTTGATTTGCACATCATTGTTGGATGCAAGACTCCAGAATGAGCCCTTAGCTGTCAATAGGAAGTGAAGTAGGATGTCTGCTTGCTCCTCTGCCTACCTCCACCTTGAATATCCTAGAGAAAGCCAGGGGGAAACAGAAATGATAAGTATATAGAATTTTCTGGCCCTAGATAAGAAAATACACAGGCAAAAGGAGAGACTCTCACTGGGTTGTTTTCCTGCCTGAAATAACTGCTCTAAGACCATCAGCTTTAAGTAATAAGTTTTTGAAAACCAAACATTTTAGAAATGATTTTGTATAAGCAAATCGTTTGTGTGCACAAAACTCTATATCTTTTCATGCAAACAGCATTTCCCATGCAAATTGGGCTTGTTAGAGCCTTAGTTAATTGAGCAGTGTGTGAAATTCAATGCTTTCTGCAAACCCAAGTTGGAAGTGATCTGAGTACAGCTACTGGGAACACTGGAGACAGTGGTTGGCAGTCAGTGGTACCATTTGCTTACAACTGGGCAGGTCTGCTGTTTTAGTATGCTGTAATTCAGGAGAGGCAAAGTAGACAAACTACATGAAGTGATGTATTTTCAATAAAATACTCATCAGTTGACTATAGGAACTAAACTGTTCTCCTCACCCCTACACTAGGTTTATTCCAGGCTCAAAGTTTCACATCTTACCCAAGTTAGCATTTCAATATAACTAAGAAGAAATGTCCTCATGGGTCACTCTTCTTGTAAAAAGAAAGATCAGTTAGGACCCAGAGCAGTGGTACACTTGCATACAACTGCATTGTGTTTACTTGTACACTTAAAATTCTACATGTGAAAGAAAATATGTTATATTTTGTTTCTTCAGGGCAGATTTACTTCAGGTATCACAATTTTTCCAGGTCCATCCTTTTTTTGCAAATATCATTCTTAATGATGAGTAAAATTTCATCATGTATATATACCATATTTTCTTGATCTATGCATCCATTGAGGAGCATCTGGTCTATCTCCATATCTTGGCTATGGTGAATTGTGCTGCAATGAACATAGCTGTGCTTTATTGGCTTTATTGTCTCCTGATGTTGATCTTTTGGATAAATATGCAAGAATGGTATTACTGAATCAAGAGTAGTTCTTTGTTTAGTTTTCTAAAGGATCTCCAACCTAATTTCCAGAATGGTTGTATAAGTTTACATTCCAATCAAGTATATTGGGGTTCCTTTTCCCCCGCATCTGTACCAACATCTGTTCATTTTTGTATTTTTTGCTATTATTATTATTATCATCATCATCATTATCATTATCTTTAATCAGGTACAAAGAAGTTGCCATCTAACAAAGCTATTTATGAATATATTATATATAATGTATTACATATAATATATATATATATATATATATATATATATATATATATCAGAGGAGTTTGAACACTGGTCCTAGGCACTGTCTTTTGGCTCTTCAGCTCAAGGCTAGCATTCTACCATTTGAACCACAGCGCCACTTTCAGTTTTCTGGTGGTTTATTGGAGGTAAGAGTCTCACAGACTTTCCTTCCTGAGCTAGCTTTGAACTGCAATGCTTAGATCTCAGCCTCCTGAGTAGCTAGGATTACAGGCACGAGCTACTGGTGCCAAGCTCTACGATATATTTTGGTCAGTGCTTTGTATTCTTCATGATAGCCATTCTAACTGGGGTGAGATGGAATCTCACTGTTGTTTTGATTTGCAGTTCATATTTTCAGTATTTCTGGGTTTAGGATTCCAGGACTTCTCAGAGAACAACATTATAATTTTACCTCATCTGACACTGAGTTCTCAGTCACAATGGAAATCAGCCAGAGGTAGATGATTTCAGCTGCACTGGAAACTTACATGATTAAGTGCAACTATCTTAAACTCATAAAATCATTCTTAAGACCTCAAGTATTTTAGCTTGTGATACTAATGTAGAAATGATTATGGGGACTATCAAATGAAAACCAGTTGGCTTGACTTATGCTGTAACCATAATCCAGAGCCACTGTCTATGTGTCAAATAGGAACAAGGACTTCTTCTAATTACTTTTCTACAAGTGGGTTTTCCAACACCTCCAAATCTCTACGGTTTTTCCATTTTTAAATAACCTTTTATATTTAAAATGATTGTCATTTGATATTTTGCATTTTACTGTACAGCAGTTAGATCATAGCTCTGTTCCTGCAGAACTATAATGATGACTTTCTCATGGGGATTTGAAGGCAGGCCCAGTCTCTGACTTAGCTATTATATCTGGTTTGATTTTGGTCCATTTCCTCCCTTTTGAGCTGTTCTGAGAGTCTTAAGACAAAAGATCTGTTTTTAATTTACTTTATTTTATTGTAAAGGTGCTTACAGAGGGGTTACAGTTACATGAGTAAGGTAATGAGTACCTTTCTTGTTGAGCATTGTAACTCTTTCCTTTGTTTTTCTCCAACTAAAACAAAAGATCAAAAATCATTCTCTAAGCAGCAAAGACCTCCTTGGAGTTTATGAATCTCTGCAGAACAGATCTCAGTTAGGGCCTATGGAAATGATCAACCAGACCCACGCCACACCAAGACAACTTAGACTACTACTATAGAAAAACCCACTTGTTGCCATTTTTATCTTTCTTGTATGACCTTGAAACTTCTGTAACCTCTTTAAAGACAGATTTTAGGTCAATAGACTTTTGTCTTTTCTGGTACAGTTACACAATTAATAAAACTTTTTTCTGCCTTCATCACTGTTCAGTTTTGGTTATCTTTCCAGGAAAGGTAGCCAGTCCTAGTCCATTGAGACTCCCTGGAGCTCAGGCTTTTTCCTTCACTCTGATATCAGTTAATTAATATGTGTTTGTGTGTGTGTGTGTGTGTGTGTGTGTATTGTTTGTCCTTTTCTTACCTGAACAACTTGTATGGGGTTTATTTTGTCATCTATTCAGATCTTAATAAATGAATCTTGGTAGACAAATTTTCCAGTGATCTGTAAGTTCTGGTAACCAGCAAACACAGGTTAGTTTCTATGTATCCAGTACTCTCAAAAATCAAAAGCTCCTTGAGAAAAAAAACTATGCTTTATATCAAGACAATGGACAATGTCGACTAAAACTTTTCTGCAGCATAGAGATTATTCTTGAAAGTGTCACAGAGAAAGGAAATGAGAGACAGATAAAAGGGAGATAGCAAAACATGTCCCTTGTTTATAAAGGCACTGGACAGTCATTAGATACAAAGTAAGCAGAGATGCAAGAAAATAACTTGATCTATAACCATAACCCACAGGATGCCATGAAGACAATTGGTCTCTTGGTACTTAGACTGTGGTCTTTGTCCTTCCTTTTATTGATGATTCAGTACATCTTTATGAATAAAAAGCCAATTTGATCTGGGTGGTGTCATCATTCAGATATGTGTATCCTAGGAGTTATAAACAAAGAAAATACATCCATAAACACCTGCTCGCAACAGCAATAAAGAAAACTTCCCCACCAATTAGCCAGCCTCCAAATACAAAGCTAATAACCTACCACTAGTCTCGTTAGCCAACTGGAGGGGGAAATAGTCTTAAGTGGAAACTAGTCAGGCAAACAGAAACTAAAACTTTTAGGAAAAATTGTTTTTCTTCAAGACTAGCCTAATATATACCTATTAAGCTAGGTATTGACTAACACTTGTAATCCTAGCTACTCAGAAGGCTGAGATCTAAGGATCACATTCAAAGTTAGCCTCGGTAGGAAACTTGGTGAGTCGTTTATCTCCAGTAAACCACCAGAACACTGGAAGGGATGCTATGACTCCAAGTGGCAGAATACTAGCCTTGAGTGAAAGAGTTCAGGGACAACACCTAGGCCACACACACACACACACACACACACATAAACATATAATAACATATAATATATAATAAATACATATATACTTAATAAGAACAGTCATCACATCTCCTTTTTTAATTTTGGCCTTATTGACACAATATTTCAATTAACCTACAGTACCTTGCATTTCACATAGATTTTACAACATAACAATATATTTTGCTTTCAAGTTACATGTAGTTGTGTCCATTTATTGAATATATGTCACAGTAATAATATTAATAAATGCATTTTTATTTTTATACCTAGGTAAGATTTTAGGAAAACAAACTATAAATTCACAAAGAAAACTTTTTTCCAAAATCATATTTCAGAATAGTCACAATTTGAATGCATACCACCCACCTTCCTAACCACCAGAGGCTTAAGACTGGATACTTTCCAAACAAAGAAATTTTTTAAAGCAGAAAGGAATACCAATACAAAACTTCAAACTCTACTCCAAAGCCATAGTAATCAAAACAGCTTGGTACTGGCACAAGAACAGACCTGAGGACAAATGGAATAGAACTGAAGACCCAGAAATGAACCCATACACTTACTGCAACTTAATCTTCGATAAAGGAGCTAAAAAATAGAATGGAAGAAAGATAGCCTCTTCAGTAAATCGTGTTGGCAAAATTGGTTAAACAACTGTAAAAAACTAAAGCTAGATCCTTATATATCACCCTGCACCAGAATCAACTCCAAATGGATCAAAGACCTCAAAGTCAAAGCAGACACCCTGAAAACATTACAGGAAGGAATAGGAGAAACCCTAGGGCTCCTTGGCACAGACTGAATTTTCTTACTAACGACTCAGAAACACAACAAATCAAAGAAAGGTTGGACAAATGGGATTGCATGAAGCTGCAGAGCTTCTGCAAGGCAAAAGACATAGCTAGCAAGATCAATAGAATGTCCACATATTGGGAGAAGATCTTCACTCATCATACAATAGACAAGGGTCTCATATCTAAAATATACTTAGAACTCAAAAAATTAAATCCCCCAACAACAAATCCTCAAAGAAACAACCAACCAATTAAAAAGTGGCTGAAGACTTAAAGAGAGACATCTCTGAAGAGGAAATAATAATGGCCAATACACATATGAAGAAATGTTCAACTTCTCTAGCCATAAAAGAAATGCAAATCAAAATAACATTGATAGTCCACCTCACCCCAGTTAGAATAGCTATAATCAAGAAATCTAATAACGACAGATGCTGGAGAGGATGTGGCCAAAAGGGAACCCTACTGCATTGTTGGTGGAAGTGTAAATTTGTTCAACCACTTTGGAAAGCAGTATGGAGGTTCCTCAAAAGATTATATATGGATTGACCCATTGTAACAATAAGATGTACAAGCCACTAGTTTGAAAAACAAAGTTTACAATTTAGGTCAGGGGAAGTGTAGTTGTGGAGGTGGGAGGGAAGAGATGGTAGGGGGAAAAACAAAGGAGGAGGTAACAATGCTTGATAAGAAATGTACTCATTACCTTCCTCATGTAACTGTAACACCACTGTACAGTATTTTTACAATATAAAGTATAAATAAATAAATAAAATATATATATATATATATAGACTACACATATAGCTACATTATGACCCAGTAATCCCACTTTTGGGCATTTACCCAAACAATCACAAACAAGGCCATACTAAAGCTACCAGCACAACTATGTTTTTCACAGCATTACTTACCATAGCTAAGATATGGAACCAACCCAGATGCCTCTCCATAGATGAATGAATCAAGAAAGTATGAAATGTATATATATATATATATATATATATATATATACACATGTATATGTATATATACGTATATATACACGTATATGTATATATACGTAAATATACACGTATATGTATATAAACATATATATACATGTATATGTATATATACGTATATATACATATATAGTGGAATTCTGTGCCTCCATCAGAAAGAATGACACTGCCTCATTTGCCTCTGTCAGAAAGAATGACACTGCCCCATTTGTTAGGAAATGAGAAGACTTGGAAAAAATTAAGTAAAGTAAGCAAGGCCCAAAGAAACATAGGTCCCATAGTTTCCCTTATCTGCAATAATTGTCTAGGACAAGCAGAAGAGGTCTAAAGCTATGTACATATGACCATATAAGCTGATGGTAAATGAAACGAATCCCAAGATAGGGATACAAGGGATTTTATATTTCTTGCTGCCCTTTTTAATGTACTTATAAAGTACTATGTGTGTGTTTTGTTTCTTTGTATGTCCTTCCCCCATGGTATAACCCCTGTTGTCACTGTATTTGATTCCAGTGTCCTGCATCTTATACATACATTTTTCTAATTTGGGGAGGGGAAGGGAAATAACAAAATGCTGAAATAAGAATACAGGATGATCCATTGTAACAATGAGACGTACAAGACACTAAGAAAAAAGTGAAGTTTACAACTTTGGGGGGTAGGGAGGGAGGAGTTGGGGAGGTGGGGAGGAATAGGATGGTAGGGGAAAATCAAAGGAGGGGGTAACAATGCTTGATAGGAAATGGACTCATTACCTTGCTCCTGTAACTTATCCCCTCTGTATAGTGTCTTTACAATAATATACATATAAAGAAATATATTAAGTGCTGGGATTCATCTAGAGCTTTGGAACTCTAACATTTTTATCTCTTCTATTGGTCTGTGGTGGTGACTATGTCTTTTCATCCAGAACAGGTTCAAGTATGCTAATTCTATCTCTACTCCTTCCACAGAAGCTTCCATGGAATCTGCAGTACCAGCTCTCTGAAACAAGCTGTGGAAATGGACCATTCATTATTGCACATTTTGAATGGACCAAGACCCAGTCTTAGTCTTCTTCAAGCCTTCAGAAATCCCTGACAGTTACATGCTCTGGTTGTCCATTTTGTACAAGTGGCTTGTTCATTGTTTGACTGTTTGACTGGCATATGGTCATTTTAGGTGTCAACTTGACTGATTAAGGTATGTTTAAGAGAACTGCTAGAGCATTTTGTTTCCATGTTGTTCTCTAAGGGTGCTTCTAGAGTCGTTTGACATGTGAGATCATGGAAAAAATGAAGAAGTCTGGTCCTCAATGTGGGTAGGCACTGTTCAGCTACCTGAGGGCCTATATGGTAGGTACTCTTCTCCTGCCTTTGGGTATCAGAACTTCAGATGCTCTGGCCTTTTGGCTCCAGATCTTAAACCAGAGCTTCTTCCTTACTCTCTTAGGCCTTCAGCCTTGAGTTGTGAATTTCACCAGCTTCTATGGTTCTGAAGCATTCATACTTCTGACCTAATCCATGCTACTAGCACCCAAGAGTTCTCAAGCTTCAGATAGTCAGACACCCATTTCAACCTGGCGCACTGGACATGAATAAAGCATTTTATATCGCTTTTTAATACAATTTAAATATTTAATATTAATGATAGGCTTTTTATTATAAACACACTTTCTAATGTCAATGAGCTATGATATTGTGAGTCAGCATAAATTGACCTCTTCACTAACTGATGTTAGACCCTTTACTGCATTTTAAGTGCTTTAAGTGAAGGACTATCAGCCAATCATCAGCCTAGAATATCCTCAAACCAAGACCATATGCTATAAATGATTCCACAGATATTTTGAGAAAGGTCTACAACAATCATAGCTCCCTGCTGTTGAAGCACAACTCCAGCTCCTGAAGGAGCTGTTCTACCTATGACTGTTTCCAAACAGATTATTCTGTATTGTTGCCATCATAAGATTCAATGAACACTAGATAACTGTAGCCAGTTTCACCTACACCAGAGGAGAAGCCCTTCCCCTTGTAGGAGAGAAGAAGATCTGATGCTGGTGTAAACACAGTGCTTCATTTATACAAAGTTTTTCTGTAACTTGTGCAATGATCTTTGCCCTATCTCCTTTCTAGTTGTTTAGGTTCTTGCTTTTCCAGTGATGCAGGTGACAACAAACTGGGCTGCTTTTTGGTGCAGAAACCCTAATAACAATTGGTCTTGTCTACTTTTATCTATATTAACACAGCAGATAGAGCTGGTAACACAAACAGAAGATGGTGAAGCAACAGCAAGATGACAGCAGCCAATGATCGACTTGCAGCAGCAGCAACAGTCCAATAGTGAGTGACACAAGGAGAGCTGGAGAGTTCCAGGCACGGGCAGGGAGAGAAATGATGAGAGCACAGATGATGGAGATAATGCCACTAAAGACAAGAACTAAAGACAGGAAACTGCAGACCTTCATTGCTGGAAGGATTCCAAAAGCCTCCAGCTGCATTTGCCGCTACAGCTGGAAATCAGTTAATATTAATTTCTAGGTACCAGATCTACTGGTAGTGAAAGCCCAGAGTGATAATTCTCCAACCTAAAGTGTCTAGAACCATAAGTATGGCTTCTAAAGTCTGGAGCAATGGACTCCATGCTCTCGAGGTTTGAAACTATACATCCTTGAGCCTGGCATACTCAAAGGATTAAGGTTATAAACATTGGAAGAACTATCCAGATAGACAAAAATGAACCCACAACTCACTTGTAATAATTCAACTCTTGGGAATTCTTAGTCTCAGTACTTGCATGAACCAATTGCTCTACTAAACTGCATTTTATTTATCTGTCTAAATACTGATCTGCCTATGTGCTTATCTGTCTATCTACTATCTATCATCTATCTATCTATCTATCTATCTATCTCTTATCATCTATCTACTTATCTGTCTATCTACTATCTATCATCTATCTATCTATCTATCTATCTATCTCTATCTACCTATCTCTATCTACCTATCATCTGTGTATACTGTCTATACTGTTAATTCTTCTTCTATCGGAAGTATTATTAATACATACTATTTTTGCTGTTGTTTATCTTACATAATTGATTGAGCTGACAATGAACAATGAGAAGGTATGGAAAGAATAATTGTGGAAATTCAGGTATAAAATTCAATGTATATTATGCAAAATTAAAATTGAGGGAAAGGGTATAATTGGGAGGAATGGGATAGAATGATGTAAGGGATGACATTGATCAGGATTCATGTTGTTGATTGCCAACTCCTTTGTATAATTACTTAAAGACAGCTGTAGTGTTAACATGGTGGCTCCTGGAACTAAATGGAAAGTTTAGTTCCTCAGTTGCACTGAGCATATATTCCCAGTCACTTCCATTTGGACAACACAGATATAGCACATTCCTAGCCTCTTAGAAAGTTCTTCTGGATAACATTACCATAGAGTTGATGTTTGGAACCTTCTGTCAGCCTAGCCTCATGTCTCAAATTTCCTCCCCTTTCATGTAGATGAGTTTATATTCTACCTGGCATCTTCTTCTTTGACTGTCTCAAAACATTCTCTTGTTTATGAACAGCTAATGGTTTTATATCCTCACTGTAAAAAGCTTATTTTTTAATATTACCTTGGACATTAATTAAGTAGGATTTAAAGTGAGGATACATTGGTGATGTTAAGGTTAATGGTATAATCCTTTAGCACAAGAGAAAATTTCCAGAGCTTATTGAAAAGACTTTTATTGGAGTGCAGGGAATACACTGTTCTATTACCCGCAAGTACTGTCTATTAGAATGTGCCATCTATGTGTCCTAGGAGTAACTGATACTTAGAAAATTCTCCCAGGTGCTAGCATTTCTCTTCAGGAAGGTAAACTGCTAATGAACAAGAGAATGTTATTTTCTCAGAGAATTCTAGACTTATCCATATTCAAAATTAATTTTAAAGCTATTTCTTGGAAATGATGTTGAAACAATCGTTAATTATTCTTTATAAAAATAGTACTGACAAAGCTAAGTGTTAAAAAATGGTTTTGTTGGTTACTGGTAATCTCTAATTATAGTTATTCAAGAGGTTGAGATATGGAAACCTAGTTCAAAGACATCCCTGACAGAAAGGTTTGCAATACTCCCTTTGCTCCATTAATGAGCAAAAAGCAAGAGTGGAGGCAAAGCTCAAGTAGCAATCAGCTGAGCAAGCAAGCTAAGTAAGCACAAGGCCTTGAGTTCAACTCCAGAACCACCAAAAAAAATTGAAAGAACATTTTAAAAAATGGCTTCAGAGGGCATTGAGGAGGAAAATGTTGGAGGAGCAGCTACGAGCTTACCAAGCTTTCACAAAGAAACAGAAATAAGAGGCCTCCTATCAAAGAAAAGCCCAGGACCAGATGGATTTACAGCAGAATTCTACAAGGCCTTCAAAGCAGAGCTCACACCAATACTCCTCCAACTCTTCAATGAAAGTGAAAGTGAGAGTTCACTACCAAACTCTTTCTATCAAGCCATCATAACCCCCATCCCAAAACCAGGCAGGAACTCATCAAAGAAAGAGAACTATAGACTCATTTCTTTGATGAACATCAATGCAAAACTTCTCAACAAAATTCTAGCCAATCTTTTTCAACAATTCATCAAAAAAAATCATACACCATTATCAAACAGGATTCATTTCAGAGATGCAAAGCTGATTCAATAATCAACTGATATATTTCATCACATCAACAAGAGTAAGGATAAGAACCACATGATTATCTCAATAGACACAGAAAAAACATTTGACAAGATCCAACACCCCTTTATGATGAAAGCTCTGGAAAAATTAAGAATCCATGGAGCATTCCTCAATATAATACAGATTGTGCATGACAAACCTACAGCCAGAATCATACCTAATGGCGAAAAGTTAAAGCCATTTCCTCTGAACTCAGGAAGGAAGCAAGGATGTCCACTCTCTCCACTCCTCCTCAATTTAGTATTAGAATACGTAGGTAGAGCAATGAGGCAAGATCCAAACATAAAGGGGATCCAAATAGAGAAAAATGAAGTAAAACTTCTCCGTTTTGCAGATGACATGATCTTGTATTTAAAGGACCTCAGCATCAACTCCAATTGGATCACAGACCTCAAAGTCAAAGCAGACACCCTGAAAAGATTACAGGAAGGAATAGGAGAAATTCTAGGGCTCCTTGGCACAGGCTGAAATTTTCTTGTTGAAGACTCAAACACACAACAAATCAAAGAAAGTTTGGACAAATTGGATTGCATGAAACTGCAGAGCTTCTGCATAGCAAAGAACATAGCTATTAAGATGAACAGAATGCCCATGGATTAGGAGAAGATCCTCACTAGCTATACAACATACAAGAGCCTCATATACTTAAAACTAAAAAATTAAATCCCCCAAAAATCAAATCCTCAGAGAAACAATAGCCCTTATTAATAAGTGTGTTAAAGACTTAAAGAGAGACTTCTCTGAAGAAGAAATAAGAGTGGACAATAGGGACTGGGAAAGTAGATCAGTGGTAGTGCGCTTGCCTTGAATGCATGAGGCCCTGGGTTTGATTCCTCAGCACCACATAAGCAGAAAAAAAAGCTGGAAGTGGCGCTGTGGCTCAAGTGGTAGAGCGCTAGCCTTGAGCTGAAGAGCTGAGGGACAGCGCCCAGGCCCAGAGTTCAGGCCCTCGACTGCCCTCCCCCCAAAAAGAATGGTCATTAAACACATGAAGAAATGCTCAACTTCTCTGGACATAAAAGAAATGTAAATCAAAACAACTTTGAGATTCCACATCACTCCAGTTAAAAGGGCTATAATAAAGAAATCTAATAACAACAGAAGCTGGAGGTGATGTGGCCAAAGAGGAACCATACTGCACTGTTGGTGGGAGTGTAAACTTGTTCAATCACTCTGGAAAGCAATATGGAGGTTCCTCAAAAGACTACACATAGAGCTCCCCTATGACCCAGCAACCCACTTCTGGGCATTTATCCAAATGATCATAAATAAGGCCATACTAAAGCTATCAGCACAGCTATGTTTATTGCAACATTTTTCACCATAGCTAAGATATGGAACTAACCTAGATTCTCCTCAGTATATATATGTATATAGGCACTGACTCATTTGTTAGGAAATGGAAATACTTAGAAAAAAATCATATTACGTGAGGTAAGCCAGACCCAAAGAAATATATATATACATATATATATATATATATATATACATGAATTCCCTCCTTTCCAATAATTAGTATACATCTATGATAATTTTGTCAGATGAGAAGAAAAGCTCAAAAGCTATGTACATGAGACCATATAAGATGATGCTAAGGGAAATGAATTCCAGGATATGGACACACTTTTTTATCATTGTTTCTAACGTACCATGTGATTTTTTTGTTTCCTTTGTATATTCTTCCCCATACGGTATATCCTTTGTTGTCACTTGATTTTGGTACACTGCATCTTGTATATACATTTATCTAATTTGGGGAGAGGAAGGGGAATAACAAAATGTTGAAACCAGGACACAGGATGACCCATTGCAACAATGTGACTCACAAGATTCTATGTTGGAAATTTAACTTTACTTGAGGGGCAGGGAGGAGTGAGGGAGCTGGAGAAGGAAGGGATAGTGGGGGAACAACAAAAGAGGGGTAACAATGCTCGACACAAAGTGTACTCATTACCTTACTCATGTATCTGTAACCCCTCCGTACAGCATCTTTACAATAATGTAAAATTAAAAAAAACAGCTTCACAACTTTTTTTTAGTAATTTTAATTCTTGAATCTATATAGTTTAATGTTTGTTTTATTTTATTGTAAAGGTGATATATAGAGGGGTTACAGTTACATATGTCAGATAATGAATACATTTCCTTTTGAACAGTGGCTTAAACATTTTCAATCACCTCAGTTTGACAACAAAATCTTAATGGTGGAGAGGTGTTTGGTAAATAGTTTGTAACAAAAAGCTGTTTTACAATGCCTCCTTTTATTTATTCTTTTTTTCCAAAGGTATTCTTACACTTGGAATATATTTGTCATGCTAATTTTCATAGAAATCTTGGATGCTTTGGAAGCTGTAACTGATGAGATAAAAGAGTGAAAGGGACGCATGTATAAAATGAGGTGCATGCGCTAGCTCTATCGTACTGTCATCTATTCATTGTCCTATATGTGTTAGTGTTTACCCAGAAACTAAGTAGTGTTCTTATTATAACAGGTACTTAAACTGCTTTTGCTGAGAAGTAATGATTTCTCATTTGGGCCCACGAATTAATTGAAAGCAGGAGAAAAGCTTAGCACTCTTAGTTTCATTTTTTTAAAATCTGTATCTTACGCTCTGATTTGTTTTCTTCTCAGTCACTATACAATCACCTTTAAATTCAGGAAAGACAGGAATATTGATACCATTTTTATAAGAAGGAATGGGGACAACAGACCCTTCTCCAAAGAAAAGAAACAGCAAACCCTCTTCAACACAGATCACCCACTAGGCAACAGTGATTTGGTAGTCCTAATCAGATTGCTATGACAAGAAAAACAATTTTTCTGGAACCCATTCCCTAAAGAAAGACTGAGACTGAGGTCAATCAGGACACATTTGTGACTGGGACTGTTTATGTATACCTTTTGTTTTCTATTTCTTTTCCTGTTTAAACTTAAAATTCACGTCTGAAAAGAAGGCTATAGGTGGGCTGAAACACTGTCTTCTTCTTATGGCTTCCTGTGCTTCGTATTAAATCTTGCTCTACCATTCACCATTACTCATCTCTTTTATTTATTATTTTTTATTATCTCTAAGTAGATTTACGTGGGGTTTCAATTCAACATGTTCATTTATGAATACAATGCATCTTCTAGTCTCTTTATTTTTGTTATGTGAGTGAGTGGAGCTGACATATAGAACTGCAGGAGTATGGGCCTGGGGCCCAAAATCATAGTTAATATTATTAGAGAATAGACATTTTATCTTATCCATCTCCTATATCATTTGGTGTCTAGCTGGAAGTTAAGAACAATTCAAATATTCATCAAAGGTAACTAATTGTTATCTAATGTAATAGGCAAAACAATAGCCATGACCTTAATAATGATGTCTTCATTCTTTGTCACTTAACTATAGATATGTTAAAGCAAAAGGAACTTAAGATTGTAGGTGTAAGGGCAGTAACAAAATACTGAAACAAGTATACAGGATAACCTATTGCAACAATGAGGTTCACAAGACATTATGTTGGAAATGAAATTTACAACTTTGGGGGGTGGGGAGAGTGGAGGAGAGAAGGGGTAGTAGAAGCAAAACAAATGCTCCACAACAAATGTATTCATTACTTTACTCATGTAATTGTAACCCCTCTATACAGCATCTTTACAAAAAATAAAATTTTAAAAAAAGATTGTAACTGTAAGTAAGGTGATTAAGCAGTTGCCTTTAAAATAGCTATCCTTGGAGCTGGGAAGGTGGCTCAGTGGTAGAGCGCTTGCGTTGCATGCATGAGGCCCTGGGTTCGATTCCTCAGCACCACATAAGCAAAAAAGAAAAAAGCCGGAAGGGGCGCTGTGGCTCAAGTGGTAGAGCGCTAGCCTTGAGCTGAAGAGCTGAGGGACAGTGCCCAGGGCCAGAGTAAAAAATAGCTATCCTTGAAATAACTTTTACATTATCTCATTGAGCCCTGGGAATCACAAGGATCTTTAAAAGAGGAAATAGGAAGCAAGACAGGAGTCATAGACAAAAAAAGAAAATAGAAGAATGATGAACATGGGAGTCAGGGAGAAAATCTTCAATGGACATGGCTGACTTTGAAGATAGAACAAGGTATCCATCTGGGAACATGTGGCTTCCAGAAACTGAAAGAAGAAATCAATGAACAAACCTCTTGCCTAATTCTAGTCCAGGAAGACCAATGGTGGAGTTGTACCCTGTATAATTATAAGATAATAAATCTCTAATACTTAAACCACCAAATCTCTGGTAATTTGTGATGACAGACATAGAAAACCAATGCTCTTTGATTTCTTTTTTTATTTCATAAAAGAATCACCGATTAATTCATTATACTGCTTGTTTCTGACCATCATCAAATAATAATCATCAACCAGAGAGCAAAATTGACAAAAAGGTGGGCCAAAAGAAAATTTGGAATGTTATCTAGAGGAAAAGCTACTTCACCATTTAAAAATATTGTCTCAGATCTCATCTCCAGTGATTGGTCCAATAAACATATAAACAGGTGCTGGTGGGGATGTTAACTAAAGCGAACACCACTGCACTGATGGTGAAAGTGCAAACTTGTTCAGCCACTCTAGAAAACAGTATGGAAGCTCCTCAAAGCATAAAACATAGCTCCCCTAAGACCCAGCAATCCCATTCCTAGGTATTTACCCAAAGGACCACAATCAAGGCCATACTGAAGCTATCAACACAACCATGTTGAGTGCAGCATTATTTACCATCGCTAAAACAGGGAACTAACCCAAATGCTCCTCAGCAGATGAATGGATCTAGAAGATGTGTTATATATACACTATGGAGTTCCATGCTTCCATCATAAAGAATGGCATTGCCCCATTCGTAAGGAAATGGAAAGACCTGGAAAGAATTACAAGCAAAGTAAGCCAAGCCCAAAGAAAGGTAGGTTGGATGGCTTCGCTCATTTGTATTAATTAGAATATGTCCTATGATATTCTTTTTTTTCCATTTTCACTGCAACTTTACTTTTACATTTGTTCGTAGGTTGCCTAAAACATTTAAATACAAATAAAATGTGTAGCAAAAATAATGAGAGCAAACAGTAGGTAACATTACAAATAATGGAATGTGAACCATTTCTGCCCTTATCCAGAGTTAATTGGGACACAACTTTGTCTCAAATAACACTTCTGATGCTGTAGTCTAAGGTGTGCACACTGAGATAGACTCTTCCACAGAAATACATGATTCCAGCATGTAACAGCCATGGAATATCTGTTTGTACCACAGCCTTGCAAGTGCTCCAAAACTTTCTAATATCCAGAATAACTACACCTGTGCCTGGAACCAATTTTCCCTTTTATTCCCCACCAGTACAAGCCAATATGTAGGAAGATTTCTTCACTTCGACATGGAAGCAGTTTTAATACTGGCCCTTGTGAAGTCACCATGTACCAAAGTACATGCCAAACATTTACAACTTGTATAAAAATTCTACATTCTCATATTGGTTATCTGAAGATGAAAACAGATAGCTCACTAAATGTTAACAGGCAATATCTATTCCCCTAATATTAAACAACAACAACAAAAAACCCTGGGAAATATAGAAATTCACATAGAAACAACATAAACCTGTCATAAATCATAAACAACAAACTATTTGTGGGGCAGCATGGATGACAAATGGTCTACTGTATAAATTTTAGAATGAGGCAGATAAAAGTTGGAAGGCATTTAATTTTCTCCTCCTTCTCCTGCTTTCACTTCATCTCCTTGGTCATCATATCCACAATGTCAACTTTTCTCTCTACATTATTAGCGTGAAGTCTTTGAACCACTCTTCACTTAATGTATCAAGTTCAGCAATGACTTCATCAAAAGCTGTCTTTGCAAGAAAGCTAGCTTCCTCTGGAGAGTTCAGAATCTCATAATATGATATTCTTAATATGCAATCTCAATAGCCCAAATGCTAAGTGCATATATAATGAAATGTATAACATGAAGTCCAAGAATTGGAAACAAGAGGTTCTTATTATGTCCTGTATGCAGTTTATTTCTTTTTGTTCTGTTTTAGTTTTCTGTACCCATCATCTTGTATATAAGTTTATATTACTAAACATAGACAATACCCTATGACCCAGCCATACCCACTCCTAGGCATCTACCCTGAGCAACAGGAACCAGGATACAAGGACACTTGCACTTCTATGTTCATTGGTGCATTGTTCACAATAGCCAAGAAATGAAAACAACTCAGATTCCCCACTACAAATGAATGTATCCAAAAATGTGGTACCTATACACAATGGAATTTTACACAGCCATTAGAAAGGATAAAATAATAGCAATCACAGGGAAATGTATGGAACTAGAACAAATTATGCTGAGTGAGACAAATGGCTCACGTTCTCCCTGGTATGCAGATGTTAGATTTAAAACACAATGAGATATGACAAAGTAAACAGGACTCAGGTTACCCGGGCACAATGAGACCAAAAGAGGATAGTCTCAGGAGAAAAGCTCCAAATTGTAATACCAAGTATACCTCTTCATTTGTGTATGAAATAATATGCATACTGAAAAGAACTCCAAAGATAAGGAAATAAAGGATAATTTGTCCTATTGTTTTTAGATTACTCTGTATTCTTTACCTCATATATGGTGTATACACATGAGGAATCAGTGAAAAGTGAAAAAAAATACAGCAGAGGGGCCCACCAGCTGCACTGAACACTAATGAAAGTGAACTAAGCAACTCAAGGGTAGTGGTGGGAGAGAAAGAGGGAACAGCTAATAATAAACAAAAGGAGCAAAATGTACCTGTCACCCGATTTGTAAGAAATAGTTTTATTGTTAAAGTCATAGAGTTCATAAGCTTTGTAGATTAAGATGATGATTAACATTGTAAAGGTCAAAATGTGTTTGTGACTTTAGCTAAGTATAACTATGCCACAGTATTGTGAAATTTATGTAGCCACTTAATCTCAATAAAGAAATATTTGGAAAAAGAAGTTTATCTGATCCATGGAAGGGAAAGGGAATCATAGAAACAACGAGACAAAAGGATGAACTAATGCAACAACTTGATATTATGTTGGAAATGAGCCATGCAGCTGGGGGGAAGGTAATAAGGAGGGGTAAGCAGGAGAAATGAGGGAAAGGGTAACTGTTTACAAAGACATGTACTGATTACCTCACTTTTATAACTGTAACCCCCCTGTTCATCACATTTATAATAGATATTTAAAACAAAGAAAATTTGGAATGTTACTTAGAGGAAAAGCTTCTTCACCATTTTAAAATATTTTCTCTGATCTCATCTCCAACTATTGATCCAATAATAATTAATTGTCCATTTAAAATTCCCTTGCACATGGAACTTGACATCTGTAAACACTTATCATGCTCTCTCTTTCTCTGTCTCTCTCTTTCTCTCTCCCCCCTCTCTCTCCCATGGCCAAAACCTAACTGCACACATATGATTACTTTATTAGCAATTATTAGATAAAATCAAAAGAGCCATTATTACCAGACTAATTGTTGACCTGCAGCTTTATTTGATTTATTCCAATGCAAATTTTTCTTCAGCTCTCAGCTCAAGGTAATGCTCAAAAGCTCTTATTCCGATTTATCAAAAATCTATAAAGCATTTCTGCAAACTCTAAAATGTCTAGAAACTTGGACACCTGATGCTCTTGCCTTGTACTGTGTTAGTTTCCTCTGCATTATTTTTCTCCTCTTGAAAGAAGGAGCAACAGATGAACTTATGAGAGCTATTTATTTGAGACAGCTACTTAACAGAAATTTTAAAAAATACATTCATCAATATAGCCTGATTAGATTCATTATTAAAGAATTAATTCATCCATGGGATGCAATACTGCTCTTGATTATGTCTAAGGTCTCTTGTAGCAAAAAAACATCCTAGAAGACTCCCTCTGATTGTCAACCTACCATTTATTCAATGGCATCTTTTTTTAACATTTATTTTTATTTTTATTGTCAAGATATAGACAGGAGTTTAAGTTACATATATAAGGTAATGAGTAAACTTCTCGTGAACCTTGTTACCCTTTCCCTCAATATTCCCCTAGAAGTTTTTAACTTTTCCTTCATAGGCTGAATCTTTCATTTCTTAGTCCCACTACCCATCATTAACCTAACTTTCAAAATTATGCCCAATTCCCCCTGTTCAGCACCTCCAATCAATTTCATCCTCTAGACTCAGGTACTTAATCTTCATTCCCAAGTTCTCTGTCAATGGCATCTTTCTAGTGACCTTGCCTTGCCTTTTGTCTCCTCCCACCTAATTCTCCTTTCCTCCACAGTTCTAGTGCTTGCTCCTTTCCCTTTCTGATCTAGAACTGTTTCAAGCTGCAGCTAATCCTGAGTACCTCCCTATCCTTTCCTAGTTTCTTTTCTCCCTTCTCACATTTATAACTATCATCTAGCTGACTGAGACAAACCTCCTGCCTATTTTATAGAATTTTAAGCCTAATTCTTTTACACTTCATTGAAAATAAGTCACATGTCTACTCATCTTCATTCTATTTGCCCTTCAGCATTTATATATGTTCAACATTAATAAGAACTCAAAGATAGGCAAACAAAGACCAATCATTTCAACTTGCTTATCATAGTATTACTATGTATTTATAATGACACGCCTTCTCTTATATTCAAAACTTATTTGTAGGGCTGGGAAGGTGGCTCAGTGGTAGAGCGTTTGCCTTGCATGCCTGAGGCCCTGTGTTCGATTCCTCAGCACCACATAAGCAAAAAGAAAAAAGCTGGAAGTGGCGCTGTGGCTCACGTGGTAGAGTGCTAGCCTTGAGCCGAAAAGCTGAGGGACAGCACCCAGGCCCAGAGTTCAGGCCCCACGACCGGACCCCCCCAAAAAAAAAGTAAACAAAACTTATTTGTGTATATTTCTGTAAATTATATGATATTTAGAATGATATAAAATAGATATTATATATAAAACAAAAGCTCTAGCATAGTATCATGATAATACAATGAGTAAATAGCTTGTATGTACTGTGTTTCTCTCCTTGGGTCCACAAGCATGAATTTCTTGTGATAGGTGTCATTGAACTAACCCATTTTGAAGCAGAAGTCAAGAGATCTGACTCAGTCCTTGAAGACAATTTTCTGTATCAGAGAACAGAACAGAGAAGGAATGAACAATTTGGAGAACCTGAAGGTTAATCAGAGCAGCAGAGATTACTGTTACTGGAACAACCAAGAAAGAGTCACACATTTCTACTCTTGGTCTTTCTGAGATCCTAACTCATCTTTGTTAAATTCCTGAGTGTAGAAAACATTTTATTTGAAATGACAAGATGATAACTATACTATAATTGCCTCCCTCATTTTGTTTTTCTTTTTTAATTATTTATATTTTTAAATTTTTTTGTAAAGATGCTGTACAGAGGGGTTACCGTTACATGAGGAAGGCAATGAGTACATTTCTTGTCGATCATTGTTACCCCTTCCCTTTCTATTGTCCCACTATCCCTTCCCTCCCCCACCTCCCACACTCCTCCCCATCCCAACCCCTCCCTCCTTCCCACCCCCCTAAGTTGTAAAGTTCATTTGCAATATACTGTCCTGTGGGTATCCTTGTTGCAATGGGTCATCCTGTGTCCTTGTTTCAGTGTTTTGTTATTCCTCTTCCCCTCCCCAGATCAGACATACATATATACAAGATGCAGGATATCAAAATCGAGTACAGTGACAACAGGGGATATACCATAGGGGAAAGAACATACAAAGAAAACAACAAAAACAATAAAATCAAATTGTACATTTAAAACAATAACAATAAAGACAGACCTCTTGTGTCCATATCTTGGGGTTCATTTCACTTAGCATTGTCTTATATGGTCATATGTATATAGCTTTTGAGCTTTTTAACTCATCTGATAACAAATGATCACAAACAAAGCCATACTAATGCTACCAGCAGAACTATCTTTATTACAGCATTATTCACCATAGCTAAGATATGGACCAACCCAGATGCCTCTCAGTAGATGAGTGGATCAAAAAATGTGGTGTATATATATATATATAATGGAATTCTATGCTTCCATCAGAAAGAACGACACCGCCCCATTTGTTAGGAAATGGAAAGACTTGGAAAAAATCATATTAAGTGAAGTAACCCAGTCCCAAGGAAATTTAGGTTCCCTGGTTTCCCTTATTTGCATTTTGTTTTTCTTAAAGGACTGCAGACCTTGGATTCCCCACCCCACCCCTTTCTTTTTATTTTGGCAGTGCTGGGGTTTGAACTACAAGGCCTTGTATATACAGGCACTTTACTACTTGAACTGTATTCATAGACCTCTGTTATTCCTTAACCCATTTGTTTCTACTATATAAATAAAATTTCACTTATATAATAGATTCTCCTTTTTAGCTACAAGTCTGTTCAACAGGAGCAAATACATTTGCTAACTGGCAAGCATGCAGTAAACATTAGCTATTTGTAGTCTTCTAAGCAATTGAGGACTAATTAAATAAGGAGAAACTCTAGATAACAAGGAAACTTACAGATTAAAAAACTTTTGTTAATTTAATTAAGATTTTAAACCTAATTTCCAGTTTATTTAAAAAAAGCAAAAAACAAGGAGATAGAAAAGCAAGTTAAATGACATCACAAGCATTCACACACACACACACACACACACACACAAATTAGAATGTGGAAAACTGCATAAAACTGCTTCGTTTCATCAAATGGTATGAAAAGAGGGGTTTTCTATGTCAACGCTCAGCAAATTTTTCTGTGAAAGATCAGATAGAAAATATTGTAAGATTTGCAGGACTTGTCATCTGTGCTGTAACTCCTTGTCTCAAAAGGCTGTAGATAATACTTCAATGAATGGAACAGCTATTCCAATAAACTTTATTTACAAAATCAATTGCTGCAAACCAGATGTGGCTCGCTTGCAGATCCCTGCTTTATATTTAGAGTTTAGGAAACAAGGCAGTTTGACAACCAAGTACAAAACAGGCTCTTGAAACTTAAAAGTCTTTAACAAAAGTATAAGAACAGAAGAAGGAATCTGAGCATTGAGGTCTCAGCAGAACGGTGTTAGAGGAGAAGAGTATGCATGCACACACACACACACACACACACACACACACACACACACACACGCACACGCACACGCGCGCACACGGCACATCCTGTTGACTCTGTGTTTTTATTTCTGAGTAATGTGGTCCTGATTTCACACTGATTCTCCCAATATCTTCCATCATTGCCCTCAAACACTAATAACTATGCATCTTTTACATTATTAATTGAAAATGTAGCAATTTGGAAAATGTATTCAAGGGATTTTTTAGAATTTTTATTTATATAAAATTTTTAAAAGTTTTTTATTGTGAAAATACTGTACAGAGGGATTACAGTTACATGAGCAAGGTAATGAGTACATTTCTTTACATTCATTGTTGCCTCCTCTTCTGTTTTTCTCCTACCATCCCTTCCCTCCCACCTCCACAACTACACTCCTCACCCTCACCCCCCTGCCTAAATTGTAAAGTTCATTTTTCAACATAGTGTCTTGTACATCACATTGTTACAATGGATCAACCTGTATCCCTATTTAAACATTTTGTTTTTCCCTTCTCCTCCCCAAATTAGGCTGACATCAAATACAGTGAAAACAGGAGTTATACTGTGGGGGAGGAACATACAAAGCAACAAAAAAGTCACATGGTACATTAGAAACAATAGCAAGAAAGAAAAAACCACTTATGACCTATCTTGGGGTTCATTTCACTTAGCTTCATCTTATCTAGTCATATATACATAGCTTTTGATTTTCTTTCACTCTCTACTTATGTCACAATCATTAATCTTCAGGCTACTGAACTTTTTGTTTTCTCATATATCTTCCTTTAAATTATGCTCATTATTATCCTGAATAATTCTTTCTGACTTCATCAACAAAGATACTTAAAAGTCTTAAAATAGTCTTTAGAAGTCTCTAAAACAGCCAGGCACTGGTGGCTCCCGCCTGTAATCCTAGCTACTCAGGAGCTAAACCTGAGGCTCATGATTCAAAGCCAGCCTGATTAATTTCCAATTAACCACCAGAAAACTAGAAGTGGTGCTGTGGCTAAAAGAGGTAGAGCATTAGCCTTGAGCACAAAGGCCCTGAGTTCAAGCCCCATGACTGACAAAAAAAGTCTGTCAAATATATGAAAACACATACAGACCCACAGGCAAACACATACAATCAAACTGACATATGGTGTATATAAGGATGGATTCCCTTTGTGTCTAAACAATTACCTGACAGTTTAACAGAATGAATACCAGGAAGCAGAAACATATTTCAGCTGAAGAGGGGAAGGATTTAATGAGAAGGGTACAGATGGATGAAGACAGAAAAGTTGGGAGAATAAATTCATGGTACTTATGTACTTAGGTGAAAATAGAACCAGTTAACTTGAACAGATGGGCAATACTGGGAGACATGGGGAGAATGATTTAGGGTGACACTGATTAAGATGCATATACTTTAAATTGATATACTGAATTGAAAGTCCATTGTACAACTACTTAAAGATTATATATATATATATATATATATATATATATATATATATATATATATATATAAAATTCTTTAAAATGAAGTCATAAGATTCCAAACTGACTATCTTTAAAAGAGAATTAAACTCATAGTTTTATTGAAAACAGTTGGGTTAAAAATAGTAGAATTTTCTCTTTTGTTTCCAAATAGCATGGACTTATAAGGTTTAACATATTTTTGTTTCATTGTTTTTCATCCATAAAAAAGCAAGGGTGAACCAGAACATTTTTACCATGGCCAGAAGCCTTTAATTTCTTCTAATTATTAAGAACTCACTGTCACATCAGCAATAAAAACTATACTATTTATACTAAAATTTATGAACTATAAGAGGATCCATTTACAACTTTGGCCAGTGGGAGGGTGGGATGGGGGAGGGTAGATGGGAAGGAGAAACAAAGGAGGAGGCAACAATGCTTGATAAGAAATGTGCTCATTATCTTGCCCATGTAATTGTAATACCTTTGTACGGTATTTTCACAATAAAAATTGTTTTAATTATCATAACAATAGAAGATGCAACAAAAAGAAAGTTTTTTCCAAAAGAAAGGAGATATTGATTTTAGTTATTTGAGGAAATAATAGTGACATGAACAACTAGGTTTGGAAAAAATATCTTTTGTTCAATGGGGGCATTGGATGAAAGAGAGGGAAGAAATGATTTTTAAAAAATCGTACTACTATTGGGAAATGGAACCAAAACTGTTGAAGGAAAAACATGATGAATTGTCTTTAATCAGCTTCTTGTACATCAAATGTGCTAATGTTCATCATCTGTTTTATTATAACCATATTTTAATTACCAATGGATATGCTGATAAGATTGTCAAACAGATTAAATCATGCTTTTTTATGCTATCTGTACAAATTCTGAACTGTTGGAGACAAATATACTATACAAATAGAAGATACAAATAGTATTATCAGTTAGAATAGTTCTGAACTTTAAAATTAAAAACAAATGAAACTTACCATTGTGTCAACTAAACTTCCTCTTGAGGAGACACTAATATTATTTAGATTCAGACATGTAATATATTTTCTTTCTTTCTTACTGTGATATGTCAGCTTTGATCCCAGGTTCAAAAGTTGGCTGAATACACACAGATCTCAATTGGTTGCTTGCTATCTGTAGGATCATGTTTTGACCATGGATGAAAAGTTCAAAAGATTCTGGTTCCAGAAATAGCTAATGAAAATATAGAGAAAGAAAGAAAAAGAAAGAAAGAAAAAAAGGAAGGAAGGAAGGAAGGAAGGAAGGACGGAAGGAAGAAAGAAAGAAAGAAAGAGAAAGAGAGAGAGAAAGAAAGGAAGGAAGAAAGAAAGAAAAAGAAAGAGAGAGGAGAAAGAAACCAACAAAAAGCCAGGCTGGCAGCATGGCTGGAGTGCCACCCAAGCTAGCAAACCAAAAGAACAACTAGGCCTAGAGTTAAAACCCCAGTACTTGTGGTATTTGTGGTATAGGGGAAGCAAAGAGTGAAATCATGACAAGATAGTATAGCAGGGGAAAATCTCTTTTGCTTAGAAATACATGCATATATATGTAGATATGTATATATCTATACATATTTATATATGCATATCTACATATATATGTATATAGTATCAATAGATATATATCATATATGTGTATATATATATATATATATATATATATCTCCCTAAGCAAAATGGTGCCCCAAAAGATGTCCACATCCTAAACAACAGAATCTATGACCGTGACCATGTTACCCTACACATCAGAATGTACTTTGCAAATATGATTAAGGTTAAGGACTTTGATACAAGGTGGATATTCTGAATTATCTGTGGGGGCCCAATCAAATCAATGTTTTTTCTCTTGTCTGAGATTAGTGTCAAGGGAAGATGTGACTACAGAAGTAAAGTCAGATATTCAAGACTCTTATATGGTCTCTTCCTCTGACTTGAATACCATGTTTAAGAAGCCCCCACACACACCATCTTTGGATCTAGCTGTCATCTTTGAAACCAGAATATGAGAGGCTGGATGGTAGCTATCATAAAATTGAATCATTTTTAATTTTCAAAAGAGAATGACAGCACCAAGGATATAAGTTCACTGTATGGCTAAAGCAGATTCTCAGCCTAAGCGTGATTGATATTTTAAGCCAGACTTACTTATTGTGAGAGTGCTCCATGCACTTGTAGGATACATAGCAAGATTTCTGTCCTCCCAGGGGATGCCAGGAGCAGCCTGTACTCATCTACTGCAAGCACAATTGCAACAATCAAAAATATTCCCAGCCATAGTCAAATGTCCTCTAGGGGACAAAGCCTCTTCCATCTTTGAAACTATTGCTCTCCAGAGGGAGTGTTACAAAATATAGAACCAGCAAGGGCTTTAGAAATTATTCAAGTACTTGAAGAATTTGTGACTTGTCCAAGGTCAACTAATCCATTCCCTGGTTAACAGCTATTCATGAATCTATCATCTCCCTGGAACACTAGATCACTTGAAAATAAAAAATACTTTTTAAAAGTATTAATTAGCTTCCTGAGCTCCATTTATGTATACAGAAAAGTCAAATAAAACACAGTTAGACGACGCAATTTTCTTACTCTTTCAAGTGTTTTAGGCTTCATTCTTCAGAACTTTTGTGGGTAAAATTGTCTCTAAGTGATTGTCAGGAAAAAAAATTCTGTTTATTTGCAGTAGTGACATGACAAAGACAAATGGAGGTAAGTAGGTAATTCCCACATCACCAACCTTCCTCCTTTTCTTGGAGTGGGAAAGTCTTGTTACTCTTTGTGCACTGAGGGATGCGAACTGAGAAGCCCCACCTCTCTGGACAGGGAGGTCATTCCAGAAACTTCCTCTGAGATTCCATAATCAATATGCCATCAGTTGCTGGGGGATTAGTTTGTTTTGTTAATTTGCAGTTCTATTTTTTACTGAACAGAGAAGTAAAATCAATAGCAACCATGGGGATTTCTAGGTTGCTCCAATCTCAACTCTTCCTTGTATTTGAGAATATAACAATGTCGGTGGAATTAATTAAATTGCCATCACTGTCTCTGTTATCCATCAGTCATTGATACAGTCCTATGTTAACACACATTGAGATCAGCAGAATACACATTTACATATGCACCCACCTATGCAGGAAGGAAAATATGCTAATTTATTTCATTTGTATCTGTGGTTTTCATCACTTGAAAGCCTAATTAAAGCACACCAAGACTGTAAGAAAACCAGGCTTTCTCAAAATGAAAGCACCTTAAAGAATCTGTCAACCTTCTGAAAACAAGAGTCTACTAAATGATTAATCAATAACCTAATCAAATTTTAACCTATAATTCAAGAACAATAGAATACCATATCCTATTTAATTTACCTAACCTAAAACCAGGAAGAGAGGTTGAGTCCCTCAGAAGAAAAAAGTATCATACAATGTAAGACAGAATTGGTGTTTGACTCTGCTTTCTAGGCTTAACTGCTAGAGGCAGGCATCAGACAAACTGCTGCCTGGTATAGTGGACCAATAGAGCTAGACAACATGGGAAATCATAGGTATTAAGTAACTGACACTTGAGAGATGTTTAATCATAATTTCCTTGCCCATTGCCCCATGTTTTTTACAAGTAAATCCAAAAGAAAGAGTGGTGCTTATGTCTGAGATGCTGCATGATTTATCTACAGATTGCAAAAACGTCTTTTATTGTAGCCCTCATTATTATAGCCCTTGACATTGATATGTCAGTTTAAAACTACTTCTTACTGGGACCCACTCAGGATTCCTCTTCACTTAATCCATTGATATTGGCAGAGGATCCTAGATGTTTCATTTCTACCCATGCCAGGAAGAGATAGAAATGTGGGTTTAGTATAAGAACTACGTGCCACAGAAATAGAGGGACAAAGTGAGGACAAAAGCAGCAGTAGTACTCACTAGACACTACATTGAACATGAACTCTACAACTTATAGTCAAGATAGGAGGGAAAAACGTAGAAGAGGGCAAGGGAAAGAATTGACATGTCCAAAAAGAAATGTACTCATTACCTGATTTATGTAACTGTAACCTCTCTGTATATCACCTGTACAGTGACAATCAAAAACGTAAAGTTTAAAAAACTGTGTGCCAAATACAACACCCCAGCCTCTATGTCACAGATGTGTCACTAGTTACCTATAAATGACAGTGGTTCTCCCAGGAGTTGACCCCCTATAACCTCGAAGAGTAATGCAGCCCTCTTTTATTTTCCTTTGTCTATTGTCAAGGTGGGGTACAGAAGGGTTACTGTTATAAGGAAGGTAATAAGTACATATCTCGCTCATCAAACCTATTACTCCTTCCCTCATTTTCTCTGTCTTTCCACCCGCTCCAAATCCCCACCCCCACACAAGTTGTACACATCATTTCCAATATACTATCTTGTGAGTATCGCTGTTGTATTGGTTCCCGCCTTGTCCTTTGTTTCACCATTCTGCTGTTCTCCTTCCCTTCCCTAATTCAGATAAACATACATACAACACCAGGGTACCAGAATCAATGCAGTAACAACAGGGGATAAACCATAGGGGGGAGGAACACATAAAAGAAACAAGAAATGGGGGCTGGGAAGGTGGCTCAGTGGTAGAGTGCTTGCCTTGCATGCATGAGGCCCTGGGGTCAATTCCTCAGCACCACATAAGCAGAAAAAAGCCAGAAGTGGTGGTATGGCTCAAGTGGTAGAGCACCAGCCTTCAACTGAAGAGCTGAGGGACAGCACCCAGGCCCAGAGTTCAGGCCTGGCCCCACGACCGACCAAAAAATAAATAAATAAATAAAGTAAAGAAACAAGAAATCCCATAGTACATTTAAAACAACAACAACCAAAAAAACTCTTGTATCCATGTCTTGGAGTTCATTTCACTTAGCATCATCTTATCTGCACATATGTACATAGTTATTGAGCTATTCTGCTCAACTGCTAAGATGTATACTAATTATTACAAGTAAAGGAAACCATAGGATCTATGTTTCATTGGGTATGGCTTACTTCACTTAATATGATTTTTTCTAAGTTTTTCTATGTCTTTACAAACAGGGCAGTGTTATTTTCGTATATATATATATATATATATATATATATATATATATATATATATATATATATATCACATTTTCTTGATCCATTCATCTACTGAAGGGCATCTGGGTTGGTTCCTGCAGCCCCCTTTTAACTTTATCTAACTTCCATTCTGAAGTTTGAGGCATTTGATTCACCAGTTCTACTTCAAAGAGTAAGACTGATGTCACATCTCAAAACTATAATTTATGTACTATGGCTGTGAGGCACAGTGATACTATCTAACGAACATTGTTCATTGGTAATGTGGCTGGCATTGTGGTAAATACATTTCAAGTTTTTTTGTCCTTTGATGCTCACTTTACCCCCATCAGGAAGGTAGTAATATTATTTTCAAGGGGAGAAAATTTAGGCCTTATTTTCCCGAAGTTAAACAAATTATCCTAAATTCTTCATTCACCATATGCATCAGGAGTATCACAAATAGTAAGGTCATACAGATCAATATTCATGAAGCAGAAAGTAAACAATGTTATTCTAGGCACACTTTCAGTTTAGGAAACAAGGTTCAAATGGTAGGAATGTTCTACCATGGTCAGAGAGCTAGGAAGATGAGATGTAAGACTTGCCCTCTGTCTTCCAACCCCTGCTTAGCCAGTGCTGACGGCTTTACTCCATTCTATCCCTCTATAGCAAATACGACTATCTTCCCATTGTTAGTCGCCAACCCACTCCATTGAAGGAACTGTTCTCAATGACATTGTCCTAGTGTAGTTTGTCTAATGTTGAGGATGGGAGGGACAGAATGTTGCCTTTGTGTCTCCTGATGGATGGAGAAAAAAGAAGTTAAGAAGGTCACACTCTGGGTATGGCTCAGGAAGACCTATTAGCAAATGTGAGGCCCTGAGTTCAAACCGAATACTACAAAAAAAGGGGAGAAAAAAATCTGAGCTCAGGGATTGAAAACTGCCCTTGAAAAACACTATTAGAGATGTTTTTAATATAAAGGAGCTTTGAAAACTCAAAAATCTATATAAATGGCATTATTTTTCACCCAAAGGAATTTCGGTTGTCCATCAGTTATTTCCAGGACATAGAACCTGGCAATTTAGATTGGGAATAGTCCCACATACACTGAACAACCATAACAGGTCCCTAGATTCTCTCTCTAGCTGAAGTCCAAGGATTAGTACTGGAAAAAATCCTCTCCTCTCTCTGTCCTTTTCTGTCTTTTATGGTTGGGCAACTGGGCTTTCATCTCTAGCAAATTGGGGAGAGACTCAAACATTCCCTCAGCGGGAACAAAAGCAGCTAAAGGACAAATAATGAAACTGCCTTTCACATGACAAGCTTCACATTTCACTTTTCTTTCCTCTTTTTCCATGCTTTGCTTCATTTGGGAAGAAAACCTATTTTTAAAAAGTACCAAACCCCTTTTCTGTCAGGGAGCTTGGCAGGATTGACAAATAAGGAGAGCCGTCTTAATGGGGGTGCTGTCAGAAAACTGCTTCTTTAAACAAATAAATGTGAGAAATGAGAACATTCAAAAGGCCCTTGTGTTCTATAAGAGGGTGAAAAAGAGATTCATTTCCGCAGCAATATAGCACTGGACTTGGCCCAAATGAATCTCCCTCCTCATTGGAAAGCCTTGCAAATTAGCATATCAGAACTAATCTAGCCTCTTCCCTGTCTTGTTCTGGGAATGATTTTTTACAGGCCCCTGAGCTGTGTTTGGCTTCAGCACCATTCTTGGTCAGTCCTGTTTCCTATCTGTTTTCTGGTGGGCTCCAGGTGTTGCTGTCTGCTTGAACACATGTCTGGAAACCATAGATTTGCTAGGTTTAAATAAGAATCAAGACTGCTCTCGTTTATCTCCATGCAGACAGTGCAATTTGTCAAACTCAAAAATGCCCATCGGTGTAAAGGATTTGGAGAAAGCAGAGGATTGAGTGAGGAACAAGAGACTGGGATGTCAGATGAGCCTATGAGGCAAACTGCTTAGATCAATCAATGGCTAGACATTATCTGTGTGTGTCCTTCCCCACTTTGTGCAGTGCAGAGGCTGGCTGTCTCTCTCAGCATTCTTCCACAGAGAAAACAGGCCACTGAAATTCATCCAATAAAAGCAGAAGCCTAGCTGGACATGGGTGGCTCACGCCTGTAATCCTAGCTACTCAGGAGGCTGAGAGCTGAGGATCACGGTTCAAAGCCAGCCCAGGCAGGAAATCTGTGAGACTCTTATCTCCAATAAACCAGTAGAAAACCAGAAGTGGCACTGTGGCTCAAGCGGCAGAGTGCTTGCCTTAAGCTGAAGAGCGCAGGGACAGTGCCCAGGCCCAGAGTTCAAGCCCCACCAATGACCAAAAAAAAAAAAAAAAGCAGAAGCCTGCACATTGTGTTAGAAAGAAGAACATTTAAATTCATGACTGCTCTGTGGTGTCAAATGAAAAACCCAGATTTCTGGCTTCCAGTCTGAGTGTCTGACCTTGTAAGACTGAAATCTCAGTTCTAGGAATGTGTTAGTCAGCTTTGTGTTACTGTGACAAAACACCTGAGACAATCAACTGTCCAAGGGAAAAGGCTTACAATTTGGGTCATCATTTCAGAGGTTTCATTCCATGGTCAGCTGGGTTTTGAATCTGCACTGGCAAGTACAGCACATGGCAGAGGCAGTGACTCAGCCAGGAAGCAAAGAGAGAAAAGTGGGGCTAGGATCCCTCCCACTATCACCTTCAAGGGCAAGCTCCCAATGACCTAACTTCCCCCACTAAGCCGCACCTCGTCAAATTTCTACTAACTCTCTAGAACACTACTGCTAGGAATCAAGCCTTTCATACACCGGCTTTGTGAGGAGCTTATTCAAGCTATAGTAAAAGTACATGGACAGGAGCTGGAGGCTCATACCTGTAATCCTACTTACTCAGGAGGCTGGGTTCTGAAGATCATAGTTCAAAGCCAGCTCAGGCAGGAAAGTCTGTGAGACTCTTATCTCCAATTCATCACAGAAAGATAGAAAGAAAGACAGAAAGAGAGAAAGAGAAAAAGAGAGAAAGAAAGAAATTGAAGGGGGAAGAAAAGAAAGAAAAGAACGAAAGAAAGAAGGAAGGAAGGAAGAAAAAAGAGAAAGAAAGAGAGAGAAAGAGAGATGGGGAAGAAAAGAAAGAAAGAAAGAAAGAAAGAGAAAAAAACAGAAGTGGAGCTTGACTCAAAGTGGTGGAGCACTAGCATACAGGCCCTGAGTTCATGCTCCACATGAGACCAAAAACAAGATAATGAATATATAATTCACCTCTTAATACCATTTGACAATGTCTGAGAATACAATGGTTTGCTTAGATTCTGTTTTTGTTGGATTTTTTGCTTTCTAAAAATATACTTCTTTCCAAAAATATACTTTTCCAAAAATATACTTCTTTTTTGTCTTTTTTTAAACAAGTTTTTTATTGTGAGAATACTGTACAGAGGGGTTACAGTTACATGAGCAAGGTAATGAGTACATTTCCTATCAAGCATTGTTGTCTCCTTCTTTGTTTTTCCCCTACCATCCCTTCCCTCCCACCTCCACAACTACACTCCCCTCACCCCACACCCCCCATCCCACCCCCCTGCCTAAATTATAAAGTTTGTTTTTCAACTTAGTGTCTTGTACATCTCATTGTTAAAATGTATCCCTATTGAAACATTTTGTTTTTTCCCTTCCCCTCCCCAATTAGACCGACATCAAATACAGTGAAAACAAGGGTTATACTGTGGGGGAGGAACACACAAAGCAACCAAAAAAATCACATAGTACCATTTAAATACCTTAGAAACAATAACAAGAAGGGAAAAACCACTTGTGTCCCTATCTTGGGGTTCATTTCATTTAACTTCATCTTATCTGGTCATGTGTACATAGCTTTGGACCTTTTCTCTTCTTTTTCAATGCTTTTTACCTTTTCTTCTTGTCCTAGACATATACTAGTTATTGCAAATAAGGGAAACCATGGGACCTATGTTTCTTTGGACCTGACTTACTTCACTTAATATAATTTTCTCCAAGTCTTTCCATTTCCTAACACATGGGACAATGTCATTCTTTCTGATGGAGGTATAGAATTCATATATATATATATATATATATTCATATATATATTCATATATATATATACATATATATATATCACATTTCTTGATCCATTCATCTACTTTCATCTACTGAGGGGCATCTGGGTTAGTTTCATATCTTTGCTATGGTAAATAATGCTGCAATAAACATAGTTGTGCTGGTAGCTTTAGTATGGCCTTGTTTGTGATCATTTGGGTAAATGCCCAAAAGTGGGATTGCTGGGTCATATGCCAGCTCTCTGTGGAGTCTTTTGAGGAACTTCCATACTGCTTTCCAGAGTGGGTGAACAAGTTTACATTCCCACCGACAATGCAGTAAGGTTCTCTTTTGGCCACATCCCCTCCAGCATCTGTTGTTATTAGAGTTCTTGATTATAGCCATTCTAACTGGGGTGAGGTGGAATCTCAACAAATCAAAGAAAGGTTGGACAAATGGGATTGCAGGAAGCTGCAGAGCTTGTGAATAGCAAAGGACATAGCTAGCAAGATAATAGAAAGCCCACGGATTGCTAGATCTTCACTAGCCATACAACAGATAAGGGTCTCATATCTAAAATATAACTGGAATTCAAAAAATTAAATCCCCCAACAAGAAATACTCAAAGAAAGATCTGCCCAATAGATGAGTGGGCTAAAGACTTACAGAGAAACTTCTCTGAAAAGGAAATAAGGATGGCCAATAGACACATGAAGAAATGCTCAACCTCTCTAGCCATAAAAGAAATGCAAATCAAAACAACATTGATATTCCACCTTTTTCCCTTATTTCAGCATTTTGTTATTTCCCTTCCCCTCCTCAAATTAAATATATATATGATGCAGGGCATCAGAATCAAATACAGTGAAAACCATGGGAGAAGAACATAAAAAGAAACCAAAAAAATCACATAATACATTATAAGTACATTAAAACAACAGCAACAAAGATAAAACCTCTTGGGTCCCTATCTTGAGGGTTCATTTCACTTAGCATCATCTTATATGGTCATATTTACATAGCTTTTGACCTTTTCTGTTTGTCTGGTATGATTATCGTAGACATATACTAGTTATTGCAAATAAGGGAAACCATGGTACCTATGTTTCTTTAGGCCTGGCTTACTTCACTTAATATAATTTTTTCCCAAGTCTGTACATTTCCTAACAAATGGAACAGTGTCATTCTTTCTGATGGAGGCATAGAATTCCATTATACATACATATATATGCATAGAATTGCATTATATATATATATATATATTATGTATGTGTGGGGGGTGTGTGTGTGTATACACACCACATTTTCTTGATGCATTCATCTATGGAGGGGCATCTGGGTTAGTTCCATATCTTAGCTATAGTAAATAATGCTTCAATAAGCATAGTTGTGCTGGTAGCTTTAGTATGGCCTTGTTTGTGATCATTTGGGTAAATGCCCAAAAGTGGGATTGCTGGGTCATAGGGGAGCTCTATGTGGAGTCTTTTGAGGAACTTCCATAATATTTTCCAGAGTGGTTGAACAAGTTTACACTACACCAACAATGCAGTAGGGTTCCCTTCTGTCCACATCCCCTCTAGCATCTGTTGTTATTAGATATCTTTATTCTAGCCATTCTAACTAGGGTGAAGTGGAATCTCAATGTTGTTTTGATTTGCATTTCTTTTATGGCTAGAGAGGTTGAGCATTTCTTCACGTATCTATTGACCATTCTTATTTCTTCTTCAGAGAAGTCTCTCTCTAAGTCTTTAGCCCACATATTAACCAGGTGGTTGTTTCTTTGAAGATTAGTTGTTGGGGTATTTAATTTTTTGTGTTTCAAGTACATTTTAGATATGAGACCCTTATCCGTTGTATGGCTAGTGAAGATCTTCTCCCAATCCATGGGCTTTCTATTGATCTTGCTAGCTATGTCCTTTGCCATGCAGAAGTTCTGCAGCTTCATGCAGTCCCAGTTGTCCAAACTTTCTTTGATTTGTTGTGTTTCTGGGTTTTTTGTAAGAAAATTTCAGCCTGTGCCAAGGAGCCCTAGAGTTTCTCCTATTCCTTCCTGTAATGCTTTCAGCTTGTCTACTTTGACTTTGAGGTCTTTGATCCATTTGGAATTGATTCTGGTGCAGGGTGATGTATAATGACCTAACTTTAGTTTTCAACAGGTGTTTAACCAATTTTGCCAGCACCATTTACTGAAGAGGCTGCCTTTCTTCCATTATATTTTTTAGCTGCTTTATCGAAGATTAGGTGGTTATAGGTCTGTGGGTTCATTTCTGGGTTTTCAGTTCTATTACACTGGTCTTCAGGTCTGTCCTTGCAGCAGTACCAAGCTGTTTTGATTACTATGGCTTTGTAGTAAAATTTGAAATTTGGTATTGATATTCCTCCAGCACTTTTCTGTCTGCTAAGGATTGTTTTTGCTATTCGGGTTCTTTTATTGTTCCATATGAATTTTGGGGTTGCTTCTTCTATTTCATTGAAGAATGAGGCTGGGATATCGATGGGTATGGCACTGAATCCAAAAATATCTAAACTTCTTAAACTATGTACAACAACATGCTTTTGAGGAAACTCCAAGTTTGACTTATTTAGGAGAACTAAAATAAATTTGTTCTCATTCTGGTCTCATGGCCAAACCATATTTCTAAGCATTCCTCATAATAAAAGACTTGAACAGGAGCTGAGAAGGTGGCTCAGTGGTAGAGCGCTTGCCTTGCATGCATGTCGCCCTGGGTTTGATTCCTCAGCACCACATAAGCAGAAAAAAAGCCGGAAGTGGTGCTATGGCTCAAGTGGTAGAGCGCTAGCCTTGAGCTGAAGAGCTGAGGAACATCGCCCAGGCCCAGAGTTCAGGCCCCACGATTGGACACACACACACACACACACACACACACACACACACAAAAGACTTGAACACATATTCCTGCCAAAAGAAATATGGACAAAAAAATCCTTCTTACCACTTCTGACAACATCTTATTTTTAAAAATTCCCATGCAATCCTCCCATTTCTCTTTCTTTATTTCTGATTTGAAACAAATAAAGAAAAAAAATCCAGAGAACTTTGAAGAATACCTAAGTTCTTAGACAGAAGAAACAGGCCCATAAAGGTGATTGTGAAGAGCACTGGACATTACTGGATAAGAAATAGTAAGCTTTAATTTAAATAATCTGTTAAAGATTTAGGAGTTGCTTATCATAGCATGTGGACTGCCCTGGTTCATGTGAACTGGGGACTAGCTTGAAGGAAGCAAACTTAACTCACTCTTTAATTTTAGCCTCTTATAGACATATTGTGTAATTGGAGAAAGATGAAGCAGCATGGGAGAACAAAGAAATAGCAATAATACACAGTAGCATATGTTTTATACCTGATATGGCAAAGTTAAGCTAGCACAAGTACAGGTAAATTGTGCAGTGAGAACAGGCAACATAACACAATTGCTGTGATTGGGAGACACTGCAAACTCTTCAAGGATGAAGCTGAAGACAAAATAGGTTTTATATCATTAGAAATAGAAAAGGACGTTCAGAAAAGAGGCAACTGCATGGTAAGCAGAATCATCTTCAGCTGTGTGGCTGATGTATTGGCAAACAAACAGCCTGAGGAACAACTGAAATTTCTCAAAAGAAATGAAATGATGTTACTAGAATTTTAGGAAATCAGCTCTGGCAATAATGTGAAAACTAGATTTACCTGAGATGCAGGAGATTGGAGCTAGAGACCAGCCAAGAGACTATGACAATAATGAATGGTGATGGGGCTTCCCAGGAACCCCAGGAGACACCACTGCTCTTATGGTAGGAATTAGATTGATGAAGACATTTGATATGTCAAGTAATCACCACAAAGTACAAAGCAAAAAAAAGTCTGCCATGTAAATGTCCATGTTACTTACTTGCAGTTGGGAACATTTGTAACCTGAATCACAACTATATATATTTCAATTCACCATTGAAGATTTTGACGGGTGGTTATTGTACCTTGTAGCTCTGAAAACTCTTTGAGTTCCATTATCATTTATTAGACTCCTATGTGTTCCAGCTGGCAGTGAGTGATGAACAAGAATACGAATCCATGTTACCTGGGATGAACAAACTAGCAGAAGAAATCAGCTAGATCAGAGTAAAAAGATTCCCAATATGTTCACAAAAAAATTAAATTAAATTTAAAAAAAGATTCCTATTACCTGCAGCAATTCTTCAATACTTCAAATAGCATTTCTTGGAGCTCTTGTGTACAAATAACTTTGAGTGAAAAGGATCTATTCAAAGACATCTTCCTGTGACCTCTTGAATTAATGACTCAAAAGGGAACATAAACATTTTCCTTTTTAAATACTCCCACTCCCTGCATTGATGTTTCAGAATTGTTAGCCTAAAAAAATTCCCCAGCATAGTGCGTATCGATTCCTTCAAAACTTCCCAACATGTCCTTCATTCTTCCTCATTCCTGCATAAAAAATGATTGCCTGTTCAGAAACACAGTAAATGTTCCCCAACCTCAAGATACCATGTCTGTAATGTTTGCCTTGTCTCAGCAGTTTCCACTCTAACCATTTCACTAAGCTCCATTCATCTTCAGATACAGGAAGTAAAATGTTAAAAAAAAATTAGAACCTAATATGGCAACTAGATCTCTGTTGTGAGCTTACAAGAGCCATTTCTGAGACATGGAAAGAAAATGTGTTTAAGTCTGTCATGGGCTGTCCATAGTTGAGCATATATTAATGCAGTAGCTCTGCATACTCTGAAAACTCCTCTTTTCAAGGTAGATGGGTTCAATGGCACATGAAAGGCTTTCGTTAAATGTTTGAATGATTGATTAAACCAGAAGAATGTCTTGATCTCTCATTTCATTCTGGCTAATTCAAACAGTTTTTATGCCCATTCAAATTATGGCCAATTCAGTTAAATGCCCAAACTGTTTAAATGTTTTGAACACTAAACAATGGGTTGATTGAATAAAATTTTCACTCTTCAACTGGATGGTTTTTACTGCAGAGAGCCATGGACTGATACAGAATACAAGGCCAGACTATTGTCCTTTACTGAACAACTAATGCAGGTGCAGTGCAGATCTCATGGACAATTGCAAATAGACCTAGATTATTTGCACAAGTGGAACCTAGCCCATCTTGCTCATGGCCCCGAAAGCAGGTGAAGCTACAGGGAAAGTACTGTGTGCACCTGTCTCCTTGGTTATGCCACCATACTTAGCCAGCCAAATGTGAGAGGCCAAGAGTTAAGGAATTCTGCCCTTTCTCAGAGAGTGCCATCCTGGGCAAATTTTGCACAGCCTGTGAGTTCCAATTGGCATCATGATGTTTCAGATATAATTACAGAGAAGGATGTCTTCACCACACTTCCTTTGTTCCTCCTCTGGCCGTGGTTTACCCAATGGCCACCAACTGCCCACCAAGCTCGGTTTTCACCAAACACTAATTCATATCGAAATTTATTTTTCTGTTGTTGTTTAAATCAGAGAATACACACATTTATTCAATCATTTGGATCTCAAGAGACAATCTAATTAAAATATCTGTAATTTGGGGCATTCACATGTATGGTCCTCTCATTACTCTCTTCCTCTTCTGGTCTAGATCACTCTCATTCCTTTTATCTCAGCTTCCCATTGTCCCTCCTCTCATGACCCCATTTATCTATCACACCATCCCGTTTCTTTCCCAGCACTTCACCATTATCCAACTGTTTGTTTGTTATTTATTCCAGAAGCTCCATGAGCAAAAGGGATGATGTCTGTGTTATTTACTGCTCTGTTCACAGCTGCTAATCCACATGCCTGGCACATAGAAGGCACTCAGTAAGTATTGTAGAGTGAATGGATGATCAACATAACCACTTCAAGAAGAAAGATTTATATTTTTAGAAGAGTAGCTCCTTAAGAATCCAGAATAAGTAATTATTAGTGAGCAAAAGAAATAACTCCCCTTTAACATTCTCCTTTGGCTCTTGTACCTATGCAGAAAACTTGTAGGGTGCCTGAATTCATGCAATTTGCTGCCATAGACATATATACATAACTGCATAACAAAGAAAGATACAGACAGAAAAAGACAGAGAGACAGCAGCAGAGAGTGTGGCAATGCCATGCATAATATGCAAGACTCTAAGACAAAGTTCATAAAGCAGACAGATGATGTCTATCAGGTGGATAGTTAGGCCCTGCCATTCCAGATCCTTTATTTCCTTTGTCTTCCTCACTGCTACGGATTGTCTGGGCCAGATCATCATGGAGTGATCCAAATGGACTGCAGAACTGGCTGAAACTATTCATTTGGCTTGTGTGCCCCATAAGTGAATATACATGTGAAAGAGTAATGGAAAAATATCTCTGATTTAAGTTTTCAGCACTCTGCCTATTAGTGTTCACTATCATTCAGGCCTGATAATACAAAGTAAAATATTAATGCATCCACTTAACACTAATGTCCATAATGATAATGAATGCCTTTGTAGCCAACTTAGTGCCTGGAGAACAGAATGTGATAAACATAATTTCTTAGTTTATGTTTTATGATTATTGGTGGTATATGGCATTAAATCTTAACTACCCAGCATCAAGGCAGCAGCAAAACAACGCAAGCCCTCAACAAAGGGTTGCCTTGAGGATAAATATGTGCTGCAATTACATGATAGGAAACCCACTAAATAAGGCAACCAAGCTTCTCCATCTCTCTTCCTGCACAGAGAGAGAGGGAGACAGAGACAGAGACAGAGAGAGAGAAAGAGACAGAGACAGACAGAGAGAAAGAGAGAGATAGAGAAAGAGAGAGAGTTCAAGACACAAAGACTAAGTGTATTAAGGAAACAGAGGACTATGCCAAACAAAGACAAATCCAGAGTCTTCTACATGGCTAAAATCACCACTCTGAGGAAACAGAGCTACAATTTAAGGACAAGCTGAATGACCCACCTGAAGTGAATAGTTAGGATAAATAGGAGAAGAGGGAGAAAAGGGACACGTAGTGATTATCTGAATCTCCAATGAGCAAAATGAGCTTCTTAAAGATGGCAGTCGGTAAAAAGAGAGTTTTTCCAATCAGTCTGAAAAGAAAATACAGTTGGTATTTCTCCAGAACTAATCCTGAAGTCCTCCCTGACCACAATCAAGCCCAGCCCCTGCAAATATGCAATGCACTCCTAGGGCAAGCTTAGTCTTTGGTATTAACCTTTAGTCTGAAGAAAAGGTTCTCAAAATAAGGTGTCCAGAATATCATAATAACAGCTGCACCTGGAATATTTCTGATACGCAATTTCTTAGCCCTTAACTTAGCCCTTTGATTAGTAATCTGTTTCCACAAAGACTCTTAAGTGATTCCATCTGTGCCTAAAGGGGATACACTGCTTTTAGCTGTGAAGGAGTAGGATAGGAGGCTTGCTTCCCCTAGTTCAGAATTCCCAGGGCAGAGTTACTCCCTTCATGTTCACAAAGCAGACAATATCCATCCAGTGGACAGTTGGATGGTGTAACTATACTCCCTTTATTTCCTTTCTCCTCCTCTCTGTTACTGTGTCTGGGCCAGATTCATTATGTTGTGGTCCAAATGCATTGTTGAGCTGGATGAAACTACTCATTTGGCTCAAATGTCCACCACATAGATAGTAGTCCTATTACACTGAATTAGAGCGCCCCAAATTCACCACCTCCATTCCTTCAGCATGTGACTATACTTGGAGATATGGCTTTGGAGCAGGTGATTAAGTTGTTAAGAGTGTGCTCTGATCCAATTACTGGTATCGTGATCATGAGAAACACCAGGAATATATATACTCACAGGAAAGGCCAAGAAACACAAAATGAGAAGGAGGCCATCAGCAAACCAAGGAGAGAGGCTTATAAAAATAAAATTTAAAAAAGCCCTAGAGGATATCTTGAACTCTTTTTTATTGCAAAGATAGTGTATAGAGGGGTTAGAGTTACATGAGTAAGGTAATGAGTACGTTTCCTATCAAGCATTGTTTCCCCCTCCTTTGTTTTTCCCCTACCATCCCTTCTCTCCCAACCTCCCAACTCCTCCCCCAAGCTATAAAGTTTTTTTGACATAGCGTCTTGTACATTTCATTATTAAAATGTCTCAACCGGTATCCTTGTTTCAGCATTTTGTTACTTCCCTTCCCCTCTCCAAATTAGCAAAATGTATATACAAGATACAGGGCACCAGAATCAAATGCAGTGAAAACAGGAGTTATATCATGGGAGAAGAACATGCAAAGGAAACAAAAAATCACATAATACATTAAAAACAACAGCAACAAAGAAAAAATATCTTGTGTCCATATCCTAGGGTTCATTTTGCTTAGCTTCATCTTATATGGTCATATGTACATAGGTTTTGACCTTTTCTGTTTGTCTGGTAAGATTATCCTAGACATATACTAGTAATTGCAAATAAGGGAAACCATGCAACCTGTGTTTCTTTGGGTCTGGCTTAATTCACTTAATAAAATTTTTTCCGAGTCTGTCCATTTCCTAACAAATGGGGCAATGTCATTCTTTCTGATGGAGGCATAGAATTCCATTATGTATATATACCTCATTTTCTTCATCTATTCATCTATTGAGAGGCATCTGGGTTGGTTCCATATCTTAACTATGGCAAATAATGCTACAATAGTAGCTACCATTGTAGCTTTAGGATGGCCTTGTTTGTGATCATTTGGGTAAATGCCCAAAAGTGGGTTTGCTGGGTTATAGGGGAGCTCTATGTGGAGTCTTTGGAGGAATCCATAGAGTATATTTCTTGGAGAGGAACGCAAAGGCACAATGCCTACTGATCATCTAAAATAATATATATCAAAATGAACTCCAGGAAATGAAACAAGAGGTTTTTTTCTTTGATGCTGTTTTATTTTCTTCAACTTTCATCTTGTTTGTTCATTAATCTGTCTTTGAGAGAGTAAGGGGGCACAGAAATGGAGGGACAAATGGTAAGCATATGCAGCAGTGATATTCACTAGACACTATGCTGAAAATGAACTCTACAACTTGTGGGTGAGGACAGGAAGGAAAAACTGGAAGAAAGTGAGGGGAGGGATAACATTGTTCAAAAAAGATATGTGCTCTCTATCTGACTTATATAACTGTAAGCCCTCTGGATAACACCTTTATAATAATAAAAACTGCAGGAAGAAAAAAAAATATTTATCCAGATGCCGGTGGCTCACGCCTGTAATCCTAGCTACTCAGGAGACTGAGATGTGAGGATCGAGGTTCAGAGGCAGCACAGGCAGGAAAGTCCATAAGACTCTTATCTCCAGTAAACCACTAGAAAACTGGAAGTGGCACTGTGGCTCAAGTGGTAGAGCGTTCACCTTGAACTGAAGAGCTGAGGGACAGCGCCCAAGCCCAGAGTTCAAGCCCCACAACCGACAAAAAATAATAACAATAATTTTTTTAAAAATCCCTGCTAACACCTTGACACTTCCAGAACTGGAGTTGGAATTTCTGTTGTTCAAGCCACCAAAGGTATGGTATTGTGTGATGGGAACCCTGGCAAATGGATGCTTTTCCTCATAAGTTTCTGATTCCATAGAGATCGCATCACATGACCTCACAGGTTTCTCCTAGTATCTTGTGTAACAATAACTCCAACTCTGCTGTCCTTTCCCTACAAGACTATGTCTTCTGTTTGCTTCCCCAGCTCAGAGTGCATTCCTAGCTCTGAGTAGCCAATTATACAATGAGGCATAATAATAGCTCGAGGAATTACTAGGTAGACTGCATGATTTACTCACAGTTCTTAGTTCACATTATAGGACTATCTATTATAGCAAAATTCCTAGAGCTACAAAGTAACTTTGTGGTTGAGAACACAAATGCAATTTTTGTCTATGTTTGCCCATAGAAGACCAAAAGAAAGCCAAGTATGTTGGTGCATACCTTTCATCTCAGCATTTACAAAGCTGATGCAAGAGAATCTAGTTTGAGGTTGTCTTGGTTTACCTAGTTAGATGACAGAAAGGAAGACATGGTTCACAAAGAATTGTACTCACTACGCATTACCTAATTCATGTAACTTTAACCCCTCCACATATCAATTCTACAATAACAAGTTAAAAATTTGTCTTAAAAAGGACTGCAAGGAAATTCAGTTCACTTTTGAGTCTCTGCTTTGTCACTTAGTCATATGATCTTGAGCATGTTTCTGAAACTTTCTCAGCCTCAGGAATCTCATTGGGAAAATGAATACTAAACAGCCCACTTCTGGGGTACAGAAAGAGGATTAAGAAAGAAAATATTTACCAATGATTTTGGTGTTGTTTCCTGCACACAGACAAGTGTGTATTTATTATAACTGTATTTATTATAACTTAAAAAGTTCTTTGTTAGAAGAAAATAACTCACCAAAACCCCAAGTTGTCTCACTCACTGTTCTCAGTAGAAAGATTGTAAGTTTCATAGGTTCCTAAATTCATCTATTTCCTGACTTCCCATTCCCTTTCTTGGCCTCTGCCCTTGGCCACTTCTGTATCACCTATTCTCTATTTTTCCTCATGTCTTTTGGACTACTTTATACCAGCCTCTAGTTTCTCAGCCACTAACTTTTTAAATCTATTTAAGAATAATAGTTTATTAGTTATTTACATTACTTCTAAAGAGATACTTTAATCATAAGGTAGCATAGGAAAGTTTGTAATTCAACAGTCCAAGGATGATTTAGTTCTTATCACTCCTGAAGATGAAATAACCGTTAGCCTAATAGAAATAATTAAGTTAATATGCTGGTGGGAGTAGAATCCAGTTATGAGGTCATATACACATGGTTCTTTCACTGTTTAATCCTGCACAATTCACATTATTTTATGGGGAAATCTCAGTTATTTTCTTATGTGTAAATGACATAGAGGACATTTGAGGAAAGAGGATCTTTTGAAAGATATATCTTTCTCTAGTAAAGTATAATCAAGTTGGGATCCTGTGGAGTTAATGGGTAGAGATAAGGGTGAGGCTAGGAGTAATGAAGAGGTCCTTGGTGGTCCAGAAAAGGGGTAAGAGACAGAAATCCATCAAGAGGAGACATGCATGCTTTTAGAGGTTCTGGGTAACACTTGTACATCATAATCCATCGATATTGCTCACCAATGCAAGTTAAAAATCATAGAATCATGAAAGTCCCTCAAAACACATCACTGCAATTCAAGGTTTCAGAAAAGGAAATCTGGAAAGAAACTCAACTAAGTTAGGGATGTTCACCTCCCTCATTAACACCAGAGTCATTTATTCCCAATATGTCTGCACAGTCATCAACTTCATATTTTGCTTATAGAATCACCAGGTCTTACTCATGATCGTTGTCATCTTTATGCTTTTATCTAGTAAGTGAAATTAGCATTCTCTCATGAACTGTAAATGCTAAATTGCTAATAACTTCCCTGGGGTTTTCTTCACATGATGATGCCTTCAATAATTTCATCAGGATTTTGAGTATTAAAATATCACAATTTATTCTCTTAAACATAATCATTTCCCCAAGGCTTGAACCCAAAAAAGCTGTATTTTGAAATACTATATGAAATTTTGTATAAACAGTAATCAAGTAGCCAATCCTGAAGAAATGCTTTTCCTATCTCTTTTCTCCTCTCTCCTTCTATTCCTTCTTCTTCTTCTTCCTCTTTCTTTTCTTTATTTTTTAGAAATGAATATCACACGTAGAAACTAATGCTTACAGCAATAAAATTTGTGGAAAAATTAAATATCTGAAGTATTAGGCAAAAAGTAATTTAAAAATCATTTTGAAAGAAAATGTATGTGTTAGTTACCATGAGCCAGGGCTAACCATTGCTTATGTGTCCCACTGGAAAAGAAAATTTCTTGCAATAAAATAACACAAATAACTTCTCTCTTCCCCTACAATTTTATGGACTCGGGAGAACTTGAATATACTGAAGGACATAGCAATGAACAAAAAAGAACACAAATTATTGCACATGATCAGGGAAAAAGAGATGCTTATTTGCCTATATTTCAAAAACACACTATGTTTGAAATCCCTGTGAGATCAAAACTTCTAACTATACATTCTGTTTTAAAAGAAAACTTTAGGAAAATCATGAGTAAACCTTGCCAAAAACAATTTGTATAAAGTTAAGATTCCAAGAGGGACTAGATATGAAACTTTATCTTTCAATATTTCTATTTTTCTCAAAATGGGAGGACAGTATGAGAATAATGTCTATTCATTTTCTTCTTTGTCCATTAATCCAGTCAATACATGTTTAGTACATGCTTAGCATCAGACACTGTATTAGGCACTTCTTTGGGATCAAATAACTTTATTCCTATTATTTATTATTAAAATGTAAAGCAGTCTTCAGTCATAATGTTAATAACAGCAAACATATCCCAGAAGCCTATTATATGCCAAGCAATGACATTATGTTCACTACTAATATCATTTAAGCAACTTCAAGTGGTAGAATGTGAATTACTCCCACTTGATGGATAAGAAATCTTTTGTATGACAAAGCTAGAAAGAGACCACTAGAGAGGCAATGGAAGGCAAACTAGAAGGAAACTTTGTTCTTAGGATCTAATAGGAGACAAAATAATCCCCCTTTTTTTATAATCATTGAAAACTTGTACTGAAAGAGCTATATATTCCAAAGGAAAAATCAGCTCTCCCCTAGGTGAAGAGGAAAGAAGAGAATGTTGAAGAATAAGAGTTGGAAGATGGTGAGTTCAGGGTCCCAGTAAGCTATTGCCTATGGGCTAGTGTCACTTCTAAGGCTAGTTTTTGTCTTCACAAAACCTAAAGAGTGGTGATTGGAAGATTGCATGATGCAAGCCTGGAGGTGACAGTGAGATGACACTTTGGCCTGAATTCACTGTATAGACCATAATCATTTGCTCTAATGTGAATACACTGTATCTATTGCTAGAAATGAGAAGATAAAAACTGTTTACCTAGATTCAGTTCCATTGCACAGTGAAGAAGAGAGATTGGCAGTCATTAAAGAAGGATGGCAGGTAGATAAGCAACAAGAACCACAAAAGAGTAGTATTATACAGGAGTGTATAAAATAGTAGTCAGAGAATGAAAATAGCAGATAAGAAGGGAATCCTTGAAAAATCTCCTCTTACAGAAGCAAACGCACCTCAGAAGCTTTCCAGATGACCTAGTATCTATTTACAGACAGCATAATAATGGTATCTCTAGCTTGGATTCTAATGGAACACGTTCCTGAGTTCATATCCTGTCCGATGTTACAATGGAAAACTTACTTAATCTTTCCAAGGCCTAGTTTTCTCATCCTTCAAGTGGGAATTGTTGTCATCCTACATCTAGACTTTGCTATTATGCTTAAATGATATTAGTAGTGGAAGTAATGACAATGCCTGGCATGTAATAGGCCTCTGGGAAATGTTTGCTGCCATTAACATTATGACTGAAGACTGCTTTACATTTTGATAGTAATAGACATAAACTTCTTTGGCCTCATCGTAGCAGAAATTTCCACTAGTGAGAAAAACCCTATTTCTAGTGTATCAATTAACTGGAGAGATTTTGTTTTTGGTTTCGTATACTTGTAACCCAAAGTAATTGCTTTCTCTTTAAACCACCCCCAGAGGAAAGTGCAATACACTGCAACAAAAATGGTGTCACTGGGAACTCTGAGATTAGGAGGAACCAGCCACAGAGAGCCAAAATGGGAAAATGGCAATCCAAAGCCCACAGTGACATGAGCAAGGTAATGAGCACATTTCTTATCCAGCATTGTTGCCTCCTCCTTTGTTTTTCCCAGAGATATTAGCCAGGAAGATCACTGGAGTAAAGAGGAAAAGGGAGTAAACACTACTGTAGGAATGAGCTCTCGGGGGACCAGGAGCTCATAGATAGGCTCAGCTCATAGAAAAGGAGGAAAGGACATAGAAGGGAATAAGGAAGAGTATTCTAAACATTCCAATAGCAATGCCACCAAATGAGTATGTCTGTTGCACCTTGAGTTCTGAGTTTCCACATGAAGAAAATTGTTTTAGTCTGAAGGCCTGTGTCTCCAAAGTTCAAAGGCTGAAAAATGATCCTCTCTGTGGTAGTTTTAGGAGGCAGGGCCTTTAGGGAGATGAAGTTTCCATAACATGAATGGAACTAGTGTCCTTATGGAAGAGGTCCCAGGGAGATGTCTTGGCCTCTCCCCTGTGTAAGAATGCAGCTACAAGCTGTCCTTTATGAACCAGGAAGCAGACATTTACCAGACCCCAAAACTACCAGTACTTTGAATATTGGACTTCTTAGCCTAAGAGCTGGGAAAAATAGATTGCTGCTGTTTATAATCCAAGCAATGTGTGGTATTTTATTACAGCAACTTAACAGACTAAGCTAAATAGGAACCAAGTAAAATCTCTATGTAAATGATCCTTCATCCTCCTATGCCAATGCCTGCCTTGGTTTACAATTACTATTGCAGTAAAATTACTCCTTGTTTGGGGGAGAAACAATGCTAATTCAATGACAGCTTTGGTCTCTTCCAAAAGAACTAAAATCACTGATGAGATCATACCTACTCAAGGTATTTGGGTCTGTATCAACAAGATCCTTAAACCAATGGGAAACCTGGACAGTATAGCTTGGAGTGCCAACAGAGATCCATGATACAGCCAGCTTAAAGTTAGGAGTTCACAATAAAGGTTACTACTCATCAAGAATCATAGCTTGCCTCTGAAAAACTCATATGCTTTGAAGGTGATTTAAAAAAACTTGTGGTTATCATAACTTGCTTTAAAGAGACATAGAAGACCCATGATTTGTTTCCATACAGCACTGACTACTGAGGTTATGCTGGCAGAATGATTCTTTAAAGAGAAGCTGTCTTAAATTTTGTATCTGGAATGTTCCTCCAAAAGCTCATGTGCTGTTGAATGCTTGATCCCTGCTGATGCACTATTGGGAAGTGACAGACTTAAGAAGGTTGGTAGAAACTTCTAGAGGCAGGACCTAGTAGAAGAAAGTTAAGTCACTGGAGGAATATCCAATAGATCCAGCCCTTTACTCTTATTTTGCTTCCTAAGTGCCATAAAGTGAGCATCTATTCTCTACACACACTCTGATGTATTGTTTTATCATGTATCAACAGCAACCAGGCCAGTGACCATGGATTAAAACTTCTTTTTTTTTTTTTTTTGATCAGTTGTGGGGCCTGAACTCTGGGCCTGGGCGCTGTCCCTCAGCTCTTCAGCTCAAGGCTAGCACTCTACCACTTGAGCTACAGTGCCACTTCCGGCTTTTTCTGCTTATGTGGTGCTGAGGAATCGAACCCAGGGCCTCATGCGTGCAAGGCAAGTACTCTACCACTGAGCCACCTTCCCAGCCCAGATTAAAACTTCTTAAACCAGGAGGCAAATCACTTTTCCTCCTTTAGTTGATTTTCTTAAGCATTTTGTCATCCAGATAGAATGCTAATTAAGTCAGGGTTGAATATAAAAACATGTCATTCATTTGAAAGGAAACCAGTATACATTCCATTACATACATTCCATTTACTTATACATTCCATTACTTTTCTAAACTATCTACTTGCTACTAGAGTGCCAAAGCCTTCTTCTAGTTGCTTGGCCTGGCCCATGTGCCATGATTGTTATCACACTAACCTTGTTATTGTCTCATGCCTTGTTTCTCTGTGACATTTCCTCAGAATAATTCTAATCACCATCTAATATTGGACATAATTTAGTTTAGGAAGTTGGAAAAAAGTGCTAATACTGGTCATGTGACCTATGTCACTAGAGTACTCAAAGCAGGGTAGTAAGAACACACACTTAGCCATAATTATAAAAGATCCAGATTACAGTAAGGTCTGTGTCTGGTATTCGGGTCTGAGAAAAGGTAAGTGCGGGCCTTACCCCAGCCTCCCTCAGCCAGGGAGACAATCAGACACAGCGGGGAGTCAAGTCAAGCGGGAAGAAACTCCTTTATTAACAGAGCAACCCTTTTTAAAGCAAAAAAAGAGCAGGTGGCATGGCAGGGGAGGAAGAGGAACCAATCACTGTCAAGGTCACACCCTATCATGCACCTAAGCCTTCCCGGGCTGGTTAGGCACTGAACCTAAAGCAAATTGGGCTCTGCCCACTCAACTCCCTCTCAGCGCCATCTTTGCTGCCCATGTGCCCTACAGGTCTGTAGCCTCAGACCTGTAGAAACCTGCCATCTAAAACAAGAGGACAAGAAGTAAAATAATTTCAATGCAATATTAATTTCAATCACAATTTGTTACTGAACAAAATGTGTTCCAAACTATAGATTTCATAAGTATGATTTTTGAGCCCTAATAAGTTAAATAGTCCACAGTAAAAATTGATGGTTTTTTCTTGTGTTTGGGTTTTCTCACTAACTGCCAGATAGTCATTATAATGACATGTACAAAGTGTGATTAAGGTAATAAGACTTTTAAAAGGGAACATCTGTATTTAATGGAACATTTTATCTCCAAAGTGATCATTATGAATGCATTTATTCTAAAAATGCTGTCATTGCTTTAAAAAAATTTTGATAACTTGTTTTAAGATTGGTTTTAGAGCAGCAGACACATTGTTTCAAAATTTCTCAATGATTGAAAGCTTTCTTAAGAGATGATTGTAGGAAGGGCACAGAAATGGTAGGACAAAGGGTGAACTAATTCAGCAGTGATAGTCACTAGATACTATTGTTGTAAATGCACTGTACAACTTGGGGGTGAGGTGGGTGAGGAAGGAAAAAATGAGAGAGGGGGTGACATTGTTCAAAAAGAAATTTACTCAGTACCTGACTTATATAACTGTAACCCCTCTGTGCATTACCTTCACAATAGTTGTTTAAAAGAATAAGAGTTATGAAGGAGATAGACCTCATGTTTGAAGTTGTACATTGAACTTTGCAGGGCATAAACAATAGCATTGAAAAATCTTAAGCCAAATGCCCAACTTTAACAGGAAAAGTTAAAATCTCAGAGCGAATACTCGTTTATTATGATGTCTTCAAAATAAATAAGTTTTATCTGGGAAAATAAAATGAGATGATTGTTCTTTTTTTAGGCAATCATAAAGCATGATAGAGATTTCATCCAAAGCAAGAAATTATAGTAAGTAAACAGCAGCTATAGTTGGAAAGATTAATTTTTGTAGTTCATGAAATGAAGACAAAGAATAGGGAGAAAAGTGGTGTCTTAATAAGAAGCATTAGATGCTAAACTATTCCTGTAGCTCTCACCTATAATCCTAGTTACTCAGGAGGCTGAGATCTGAGGATCTCAATTCGAAGTCAGCCTGGAAAGAAAGTCTGTGAGATTCTTATCCAATTAACCATCAAAAAAAAGTGGACAGGGAACTATGGCTCAAGTGCTTTAGCAAAAATATCAGATTTGGCACCAAAAAATGAATAAATAAATAAAAACTATTCCAAAAGGAAAATAAGCTGCCATGCTCTTCCCTGAGCCTTTTCATTAAGAAGCAGAAGAGTCCATCCTAGCAGGAAGCAAAATCACAACAATACAAAATGCCCTGCATGGTGGTGATGGGCAAAGAATAATCATTCAATACACTTAAAGGAGGAAAATAGAACAAAACAATGTTTTCATTATCTTTGTGACAGTAATTAATTATGCCTTTAAGCACATGAAAGCAATGCAATTCACACATTGTCACCCCATGATATCATTTGTTTGCCACGTCTATAATCCCTTTCACAGACTCAAACCTGTAATCCCATATTTTAAATCGGAAATTGTCATAATTTGACATGCAAAAAGTTGGTGGAAAAAATATAACACCCACCAATGGAGAGACTCAACCAGAAAAGTACATCATAATAATGTCCTAGTAGGCAAAACAAGAAAAAAACAGTGGAAGGTGCACTTAGAAAACAGTGCTTTTTCCTTATCTGGCTGCTTCCAAAGCTTTCTGCCTTCTTATTTTTACCTTTTTCATATTTGTATATTCCCCTAACTCTTTGAATTATACCTCTAAAACTTTGCTTTTACTTTGTGCCTCCTCCTAGCTCTTGGAAAGACTTTTGTAATTTGGTGTTAATGGCACATTTTGGACTGTAATCTCCATTTCACTTATTTGGAGTACACTTTTTCTCCCAAATTTCTCTTCCATTCCATTTGGCCTATGCTGCAAATAATAATAATTTCCTCTAAACTCCACCTTCATGGCTCTTTATACATTCTATATTACTCCCAACTCTGTCTCCCCAAAAGTCTTTCATTCTATCAGAAAAATCAAGCCATTATGCTATGTTATTTGACTGTATTTAGGTACCATGTTTATCATGTTCCAATATTCCATGCATCTTGGCATCAGAGAACACTGCTTTGTTGTGACATTTTCAATGAAAACTACATGACAGTAACAGTTTCCAAAGAACTCTCATTTACCTTGGCAACATTTACAAATGGTGGGGGGGGGGATACATAAAACCACCACCACTTTGAGCAAAATGCTACAATGATTATTTAGCAAACAAGCTCACATATTAGAACGGTAGAAGGAAAGATTGCTTCTACAGACTAAATTACACTTTACACACAGGCGCTGCTGAATGGCTTTCTACAGAGGTTACATTTAAATTATAGCTCTTGCTAGGCAAACATCTCACAGTTTGTGTGTGAATTTGAATTATGCATCTAACAAGCAAGCATGTTTATGGAAAAAAGTCAAGTCGATAGATTGCTAAATTGCTACAACATTTGTAAGGGACAAAAATAGCTGTGGTGTTGGACAATGAAGAAGCTTTGAAAGAGGTCCACTTACTCTCCAGTAAGAAAACGATTTGGCAATTCCAGACCACAGTGAGTGATCAACCTGTAGCTTCATTTAGAGGCTTCCAAACATTGCTCTTGTCCTTTCTCTCTAGAAATACAATATGATACAGAATGATTGAAGAGTCCAAGTCTGAATTTGTATAACTTCCAATTCTATTTTAATTCCTAGAAATTAGACAAATCTGCATGAGCTTTTCAAATTTAGGAAAATATACTGGTAGGCAGTTGGAACAGACTAATCGTAGGAATAGGTGGACACTGTTAGGGAGAAAATGCTTTTTGAAAAACCTCTTTAGAACACACATAGCTACCCACTCTAGAGAACAGTTGAGCAGACCACAAAAGAATGTGTTCTATGTGATATGGGTGGCTCCATCCTAGGAGAGGTGACTTTGGGGGCCAGAGTGGCTTTCACATTCTATACAACTCCAACACCGTATAATTAACAATGGCAGGTACATGATACATTTTTCTATGAAGAGCCCTTGGGGATTTTATGACCTATCATGACTTAAGATTTACAACTCTTCTGCATATTGGAAATAAAATACAGTTTCTGCTACAGTGAATTCAGGTCAATAGTGGAAGTTCAGGGTGGTGACAGAGTCTCAATGCACTCACAAAAAAAAAAAAACATGTAGTTTCCATGGATCCCCAATCCTTCAGTAAAAAATGATGAGGAAGAAGGATGTGCTGACTGCCGGGCTAAATTGGTCAACAAAGAACGTGGAGTAAAATAAATGGGAAAAATAAAATTCCAAACCTCATCATTTTGTGGGTCTAGAAAATCTACAGGGACATCTAACTGTCTATATAAGGTCAGGACATTGGGTTACAAAGTTTTCTGTGTGAACCCATTTATATAACATTCTTCAAATTACCAAATTCGAGATATAGAACATTTATGGTATTCTAAGGATGCATGAGAATAAGACAAAAGAAGTGGAAAAGGTATCCCTGGCTATAAATGGCTTCTTGTGGTGGTGGAACTGCTATTTACCTTGAGAAGTGGTAATAGCCATACAAATCTACCTGTGTAATAAAATTTCATAGGATTTCTTATGGTTTAGTTAAATTGTGTGTCACACAGAGATATATTGAAATCCTCATCTACAGTAGCTAAAGATATTTCCTCATCTAGAAATAAAGACTCTATATACACATTTTGTTTAGACAAGGTCTGACTTGAGTTGTGTGGGTTCCTAATCTAGTATGACTGGTGTCTGCATTAGAAAGTGTAAAGCTGAAACTCACTACACACAAGATAGCAGACGATCTGATGACACATAGGGAGAAAAGGGCCAGATGATGACAGAGGTAGAGACTGAAGCTATTATGACTCCTCTGTGTCCCAAAGCACAACAGTTTGTATATGGCTTGTCTCCTCTGAAACTCATTTTGGGGTTCAATTCCCACTTGAGATATTAACAGGGTAGAATTCTAATCCAATGATAGCATTTAGAGATGGAGCCTTTGAAGAGAGGTGACTACCATTACATCAGCTCATCAAGGTGGAGTTTCATGATTCAATGCTGTTAGCTTTACAAGAAGAGACACCAAAAGACAGACTTTCTCCCTGCAACACTTCTCTTCCCCAAAGTATGATTGATGCCTTCTTGCCACCCCTGGTATGGGATATGGGAGTCCACTGTATCTAGATGTGGTTTTTCTATGACCTTGGGTCAGAACTGTAAGCCAAAGTAAACTGCTCTTCTCTATAATCCACTCACTCTGTGCTAGTTATTAGCAACAGAAAATGATGGACTAATATATCAAAACACATCTGGAAGCTGGAAGAGACAAGGAGGTCTCCCCTGGAGGCTTGGGAAGAAGCACAGAGACACTGACACCTTGATTTTAAATTTCCAGCTTCCAGACCTAAGAGAAAATAAATTCCTATTGTGGTAAGCCATGTAATTTGTTGTACTTTATTATGGAAGCCTTGGGAAATTAAAACAGAACTGGATACACACACTTGCCCAAATGAATGCATGTAAAACTGAGAAAATCTGAATAAGGTCAATGAATTGGTGTTAATGCCAATTTCCTGCATGTGATATAATACTATAATTGTGTAAATATTACCACTGGGGGAAACTGAGGGGAAATATACAGGACATCTCCATATCATTTCTTCCAACTGCTTGTGAATGTGTAATTATCTCAAAACCCAAAGAATAAAACAGTGATCTGATTTCAAGTATATTGCCTCCTTAATATAACTTTGGGAATTAGGATGGGAAAGTCTATCAACCCCAATTTGAAAATGAGAACATTGGGGCTCTGCAACAATGATCAATTTTCCAAAATTTCTAAATAATAGTCAGAAATTATTTATTGAATTCATAGCTATGCTATGATCTTCATTTGCATACAACAATCATTGGCATTTGCTCAGGATGACAAAGGCTTCCAGCTGATAGGGGCCATTTCACAAGGTCAAAGAACCAATAATCAAGAAGAAGGAAGATGAAAATCCTGAGGGAAGAGAATTAAAATCTAACCTTAGCTTCCTTTTTTGTGTGTCTCCAGTAGGAATGCCCAGGAGAAAGCTGGCTCCAGATCTCCAATTTCATTGGAAATCCCATATGGCCAATTTCCTCTTGCATTGGAAAAGGAGGGCAGAGTTCATTGCTATGGGCATAAGCCCCATGAAGATCCTGTGGAAAACCACAAACACATTAGGACAGGAAGCTGCAAAGACAGGAGAGATATGAATCAAAGCATCTTGAGTTATTCACCACCAAACCCCAGGGCATTCTCAGGCCTCACACAAGCTATCACTTCTTAATTGCATTCAAAAGTGTCAGAAACAGGGAGCTATTTGTCAGCCTTATTACCTGTGCTAGGCAGCTATTGTACATGTCTCTTGGGGAGCCTGGGCGGTTTATATGAATGTGGAAAACACAGAAAACATCAGCAGCTGGACTGTAATTCGGAAGATAAATGACTCGAGGGATGAAGACTTTCCTACTTCTTGTTTGGGCTTAACGGGAAAATGGGGAGAAATGTACCAAATTATGTTTAAATTCATGCATAGAACAGGAATAATAGAATAAAATAAGACAATGACAGTGATGTTAGTTGTCTTGAATTGATACAGAGCTTTTTACACACAAGAACTTTAGCCCAGACAAAAGGATCATGAAAACACTAAGACATATTGCATAGAGTGGGTAAAGAATGACAGGATTACAAGTCCTTACAAGCAGAGTTTCAGAAAATCTCAAGGTTTTGCCTTTCTGTGGCTTACATCAGTTTATTCCTTTTAGAAGAAGGGCCTTTGTGGCTTAAACATTTTCTTCTGCTGGCCAGTTCTCTTCACTAGAGAAGCTATTTAAATGTATTTGCAAATAACAAATGAGCAGAAGAAATCCAGAACAGAATCCTGTGGACATTCAATTTCTTTCCCTTGTGTGAAAACCCCTAATTTCCATGTAATTGCATCCAATGAAAAGAAATCCAGAAATGGATGGAGCAGAAATTATCTGAACCTTTGCTTGTAGTCATAGTGTTTATTGACTCATAAGTGAACTACCCTGAAACAAATATAATTGTAAAGCAATTATCCTATGTTCCTTGGGGACAGAAGCAAAAGATCAGGGTTATATTATGTTCTGTCACTTAGGTTTACACAGGCAGTGAAGATTCTGAGTCACAATGCCAGCATTCAGAAAGGAATCACCTTGGAGATTATCAGGATTCTTTCTCTCTTTCTCTCTCCCTCTCTTTCCCTCTCCCCCCTCTCTCTGAAACTCACTTCTTCAAGATTTAAACCAATTTTCTTTGAGGATGTCTCATAGTCTATATTTGCTGTAGTTGTCTAATTGTTTCTTAATGATGCTACTGTACATTGTTTTTAGTTGAGACCTATTTCATTAGGTCTTGCTGAGAAGCTCAACTTGTCAATGATATTAACTGTAGTCACTCAGTTGCCCTAATAACTACTTGATCTCTCTATTATAAAATTCATTTTCCCTTTACAATATTGCATGCATCCGTGGATCTGCAAAGTGATATTTGCCATTTGTGGATATCCCTTTTGCAAACAGCCTTCCATCTAATGACTTTAGAATTGATTCTTGAGGCTTGCCTGGATCTGTGAGTTATGTATGTCATTAGGAATTGAAAAATGGAGAGTTTTATCCTACCACTCCTCCTTATATTTATTAACTAGCATGCTTCTGTAATAAAGTCAGGCCCATCCTACCAGATGAACTCCAGACATACTATTTATTTCACATAATCAACTGCAGTTAATCAATTATAATCATTCTCTTTTGGATGTTCAAAGCGTCTTAAATGTACATGGTAAAAGTCTTGTCAAGCTGACTTTTCTGTCCCTTAGGCATAACCTCAATAGTCTTTGAGCACTTCCTTATTTTGTGGCACAAGAAGTTGTCCAAAAAGGACCACCATATTGTTTCTCAGCCCAGTCTTGCAATCAGCCATTTCTCTAGGAGACTGGGTTGTCTTCAAGTGGAAAGTGGCATTTTTTGCAGCTACCATCCAGATACTAGGTGCATGCATTGTTAATCAGGAGTCATTGGTTCCAGGCTGAGAAACATAAGTGGAAATCTATTGCTTTCAATCACAAGAAAATGAAAAGAAAGACAGAATGTGAAAAAATAGATAAATCACAAGAACTTTTCATTTTTAAATTTATTCTCATAAAATTTTTAATATATTTACTATATTATTAGCTTATTATGTATACATAAATATTCTTTATGATGGCCACTGCTAACAGTAACTTACTATGTTTACTGTTTAATACTAAAGTTCACTATTAAAGATATACAACGTAGTAGATTCAGAAGTTACTTGAAATCATTATTTTCCTCAGTCGGTTTGATATTGGTTTGTGTTTGCTACTCGTGATCACTGTTAGGAAGACTGCAAAGTTATAATTGATCCCCAGAGACGCCTCCACCTAATACTATGCCTGCCACTACCCCTGTAAATATTTTCATTAGTTAGTAATCTAACGTTTCTGAGTTTTTCTTTAGGGGAAAAAAGAAGTACATTTATATATTTATTCTTATTTTCTCCCCTCCTTTATAAAGAGGCTAGCATTGCAAATATTGTGTACAATGACTTGACTTCTTTTTCCTTAATAATATATCCTAGAAAACCCAATAACAGTGGCTCATGCCCATAATTCTGCCTACACAGGAAATCTGGAGGATCTTAGTTCAAGCTAGCTCAAACAGTAAGTTCACAACATTTTGATTCCAAAATAACCAGCAAATATCTTGCTGAACGCATGGCCCAAGTAGTGAAGTATCAGCCAAGGAAGCAAGCCAAGCAAGTAAGCTGAGTAAGCAAGGGATGCAAGCATAGGACTTGAGTTCAAACTCGAGTACCACCAAAACAACAACAACAATAATAATAATATATCCTATAAATAACTAGATGTCCTTTCACAAGATAATCTGCATTCCAGTCTTAAAGGGTACATAGCACTTCATTTTGCTGATATGCAAGAGTTATTCAAGCAGAACTCTATTTAAGGATATTTGAGTTGTTTCTAAACTTTTGGTATTACACCCAGCATTGCAATAAATAAATCTCTTCATAATATCTTTGTACTTATTGTAGAGAATCTTCAAGATACACTCTGGATAAAATTAAATATATTTATATATAAATACATATATGTATGTATATAATTGTTTTAGATAGGAACAGATCCTTCCCCTCTGCAGATTACTGCCTGTCATATGTGAGGGCCTGTTCATTCACTGTTTATCCAACATGCTGTTTGTGCACATTTGAATCGTTTATAATATGATAGATGAGAAATGATATCTCAGCAGAATTCCTATTTGTATTACTTTTATGAATGAAGTTAAGATCTTTTCATGTTTAGGAGCAATTTGCCTTGCTATATCTATAAAGTGTCTATTTCTTTTGTCCATTTTTCCATCATGGTTTTGGTCCTTTTCCTTGGTAAAGAATGGTTTGTGACTGCCAGGCAATGTAGACTTAATGACAAAAAATTATCAGCGATCTAGCCCAGTAGTTGAGGGCTTACCTACCATATCCTAGGGATGTGTTTGATCCCCAAATCACAAAACTGGAACTTTATTTCTAATCAATATAAAGTCTGTTTTACCTTGAGAAATAGGGCAAGTCTAAATTTGCTTTGTCATGATAATGCAGCCTAAACATTTATAGAACAAAATCTTGGGTGAAGTAGAAACATACCCACAATCTGAGAAGTATATTTGTAACTTCTCCCTTTTTGCAAATGATAGAGTAAAAAGAGAAGTTCCTGAAAGTACAAAGTGTTTAAATGATAATATTAAAATGCATTATATGTTTGACATATATAAAACACTCCATCTAGAAAAATGCAAAATATGCATTTCCATAGTGAGAGACTGCACACAAAATAATGCTCCTTTCACAAGTGCAAAGGTACTAAAGACATAGTTTTAAATATTCTTATGGATGCCACAAAACTATATGAAAGAAAACAAAGACTTCCCATTTAAGTCAGATGCCAGTGGCTCAAGCCTATAATCCTAGCTACTCAGAAAGCTGAGATCTTAAAAAGCATAGTTCAAAGCCAGCCCAGGAAAAGAAGTCCTCAAGACTGTTATCTCTAACTAACCAGCAAAACATCAGAAGTGGAGGTATGGCTCAAGTAGTACGGTGCCAGCCTCAGTGAAAAAGTAAAATGAGAGCATGTGGCCCTGCATTCTAGTTCACACACACACACACACACACACACACACACACACACACATACACACACACACCACTGAGATTCAGGATGTTTACTTAAGGATTGGAATAGGAAGATAGGATAAAGAGGTCACATAATTAGATGTCTTGCCTTTTGATTTGATTTGTTTTATGAACTTTTTGTACTAAATAAGTAATCAGACTAACAAATATGAACTGACACTATGTCAAGAGCCAAGGACTATCACTAATGCACTCTGTGAATCTTGTCTAAAGGAATCACATGAAAATAAAACTTCCAACTCATGAAATCTATAAAAGAACATCATCCAAAGAAACAAGGAAACGAGATTAATGGAGACAAAAATAGACATTAAAGAAACAAGATAATTGCAAAATAAAAACATTTGGAATGATCAATGGAAAAGAAAAGCTTGTTCTTTGAAAAGATCAATAACAGAGACAATACTTTGGAGATTACAATCAAGAATATAAGAAAGCAGGTCAATAATGTGCCATGCTATATATTCAGTATATGATAAATCAGAAGTTGCGTTCAAGCATACCATTCAAACCTTCTGGCATACAGAGTACTATATTACTACAGAAGTTGAAAATAAATAAAATATTCTGGTCAATAAACATAATTTTACATTACTTCATATTTTAAGTGAATTCAGAACTTTGCACTACTTTATAGTATATATTATAAACTTTTTATGCCTACGTGTATAAAATAACCTTTATTCTATTTCACACCATAGTAAGCTGAGATGACCTAGTACCTGTTAGGTCCCCAAGCATTTGCTGGTCCTGATACTTAGCAGTTCTGAGCATTCCTCATTCCTCATTATTTTTCCTTGTTTACAACACAAACAAGACATCCAAATCATAATTATTTTACCTCTGACACTAAAATATGCTATTAAAAATCATCACATTGAATAGATATTAATATCTGGCAAAGATTGCTCTGACCTCTGTCTAACAGGTCCGATTTATGTCTTGTTTGATGAAAGTTCTCTGCATCTGCAAAGCAAAAGGGCAAACTGATTTATGAACAAGACTTATTGTCACAGCAGCAGATTTGTATAATGAGAAATATATTAAATCTAATGAAGGAGAGTGTGCCTACCAAGGCAGTAAGTCTGTGTTGTGATTAAGAGATTCAATATCCCTCAATGGATTAATTTAGACAATGCATCTGGATACGTAGCCACTGGCAGACCTCTTTGCTCTCATGACAAATGCTAAGCAATGCTGTATATTTGTGCATATGTATTGGGTTTTTAAAGGTGTGATGATAAAGCAAAGTGTCACCCTTAGACCACTATATTAAGAAGATGAATCCCAAAGATGTCTGTGTCCTACTGCTAGAGAAACAGAAAGATCTATCAAAAATGCCATCTTTTAACATCTGCTTACAGGAAGGCATTTACTATAAAAGAGACACACACTTTTACCTTTGCAGCCAAGACCAGCTCACAGCATCTGACAAACATTAAATGCAATCCACGTTCATTCCCCTTCTGGTCCTCAGCAGGCTGAAGTCAGAACACAGGACAATCAATCATGAGCTCCGGTTTTTAAATAGGAGAATGTTCACTATTATGTAATTGTCTGCATTTGCAAACCCTATACAATAGGCGATGTCATTTACTAGATTTGACAGCAACAGAAAACCTGTCAGGGTTCAGCAGTCACCTTTCTAGAGTTTGGAATAAGTCCAGTTTCCAGTTGTTTCCCATCACTGTGACTACATAAAACAAAACTCTGTAATCCTCAGTTAGAGACAGCACTGCACATTAAAAATAGCGTAATTCCAATACATGTGTCCTAAAGACACATCACACAGAAGAAAACGGGCTGTCTTGTAAACCCTCGGAGTCATATAGAAAAGATATCCAGCATTCAAAGTGCCTGCAGGTAACAGATTGAAACATTCTAACGGTTTCTATCATCTCTTTATTTTTCCTCTACAGGGTTCAACTAAGAGAAATGGATTCTGGGAGTACCAGCATCAGAATTAAGAAAGTAGAAGAAACTAGATACTTGCTTGGTGTCCAACAGCCTTAATAAGGAGAAACAGAATTTCTATTGCCTTGGGCATCCTTTCTGATGATTTGAGGTGGACAGAGGGAAATATACCTCTACGTTCTCTTTATAGTAGCCAGGAGAAACAAATAAAATGTGACTTCTTAGTGAAGCGGGTGTGAAGAAATAACCCTCTCTCTGTGTCTCTCTGTCTCTCTGTCTCTCTCTGCCTTGTTGTCTGTCTCTGTCTCTCTCTACTATAGTTTTTAATAGCCCTCAAAGGTCTGTGTGTTGAAGCCTTTTTTTCCTGGAGTGGTCCTACTGGGAGGTGGTAGAAACTTTAAGAGATGGAGCCTAGAGGAAGACTTTGGGTCATTGGGGGTATGCTACCCAAGAGGATTGTAGAACCCTCTTCCTTTTTTTTGGCTAGTTCCAACCATGGAATGGTTCCTCAGCCCAATGCATCTACCATGATCTGGTTGATCTGCTCAATGCATCTACCTCAGGCCCACAGGAACAGGCCCAACTGAGCATGCGTGGAATCTCTGACATTAAGCCGAAATGAAACTCTTCTCTGTATAAGTTGTTTACCTCAAATATTTGTTACAGTAATAGAAAGAAATCCTACTTTTTCTCTCACATGTGTACACACACACACACACATACACACACACATTGTAGGATGCAACTTCCAGTTTGGATCACTCTAGTTCACTGAGTTCATCTAGGCCAATGAAGCCACCTCAACAGGGTGCTGCAGAGAAAACCAACTGAGACCATGAGAATAGCAAGCTGAAATACAATCCTTGTTCTGGGTCTGATCCTGGGTCTATTCTCTATTCCCTAAGGAATTCTTATTCCTATTAAGTTCATCATTTCTGAAATAGTTATACTAATGTAATAAGGAAACAAATAGAACTCTTTTTATTTATTAGGAATTTCTCACTAGTCTTTAAGGAAGTGAGCTCTCTGTATTAAATAAGCCTTTTTGATGAAGAATGTGGTCAGGGAAGAAATGCAAATGAGGAAATAGAAGCAGGAAAGGAGATAAATTGCTCTGCATAAGCAGAACATAAGTTGTAATAGATTGAGAAGCCTTGGGGAAGAGCCGGCAAAGTGCATACTGAAGTTGCAGTGGCTGGGTGTGAAGTCTAGTGTGAAGAAAGAGCAGAGGCTTCAGGAAGAGGCTATGGATAACAGTGTTACACCATGAATACCACCACATAGGCCTGCAAATAGAAGGGCTCCAGAAATGCAAACCTGGAATAACTGCCAGGCATTCTATGATCTTCCATGGCATGATTCTTGTTAGGTGACAGGCTGATTACTTAGAAAGACTACTGCTTCTGAGAAGATATGACTTGACATGAAAAGAAGTTCTCATTCTTTTACAAGTCACATTCATTTCTATTCACCTCAGGAGACAGCAGATTTACTTCCAAATGTTTCTGAAAGCACAGCCAGGCACTGGAGGCTCGAAAACAATTCCTGAAACAATGCTAGTAGCTTAGTCCCAGAGATTCAATATGATTTTTCACTGTAACTAGCTACACTTAACAACACAAGCTATCAAACATTGTTCTGTGTGCTTTATATATATTAACTCATTTATTAACTAACTTCAGATTTATAAATAGATCTTATCCATATTTTATAGATGAAAGAACTCAGGCATACAAACATTAGGTTATTTTCCCAAAGTCACACATATTTGGTGGATTGAAATCCAAATCATGCTTTCCCAAATCTGAGCTTATAAAAACATAGACAACACTGCCTTTCCTTTATCTATACTAATAATGATACTAAGGGAGATGGGCAATAACGTACTGTGATATTTACAGTATATATGTATGATAATAATATAACATAGCACAGAATGCATACAATGAAATTCCATATGAATTTCATGCAACAGAATACTAGAAATAAGAGGAAATCACCACTGTTACATACAACAGTATTAGAAATTTCAAAAAAGACTCCAACACAGAAAGTATGAACTTCATGAAGTTCTAAAAAGTGCTAAACAAATTTATAGTCATTGTATTAGACAGATAACTTGAAAGAAATGCTTATTTCTTGTTTGCAGTTTCAGAAGTTTTAATCCATGATCAGCTGACTCCATTGCTTTGGACAGTAGGGGAAGCAGAACATCGTAGCTGCAGGCGTATGTGGTGGGGAAAGTTCTTTATCTCATTCTGGACAGGCAGGAGAGAGAAAGAGAAAGAGAGAGCGAGAGAGAATGCCTATATTTATTTTTCTTTTCCCTTTTGGTTCACCTAGAGCCCCAAATCTATGTAATAATACTCCCCACCCCTCCATTCAGGGCAGGTCCTTACTTTAGCTAATCCTTTCTGTAAATCCCTTACGGAGTCCCAAAGAGATGTGTAAAGATAATTCTCTCTTCAATCAAGCTGATAATCAAGATTAACCATTATGTAACTGTAACCCCTTTGCACATCACCTTGACAATAAAAATAAATAAATACACAAATAAATGATTTTTAAAAAGATTAACCATTACAATAATAGAAAACAAATTAGGTTGCCTGGGGTCAAGACTAACATCATGGAGATTTACCGCATAGAATGCATAGAGAAGCCTTGGGAGGTAATGAAATATTGATTTGAGTGGTTGTTACATAAATGTATTATTCATAAAATCCATTGAACTCTATACTTAAAGTATATTCACTTTATTTAGTGCAAATTTTAACTAAAGTTGATATTTTAGGGCCTTAGAAGATCCTCCAGTTTTCAATGGGGAAGTTAAAAACCAGAGAGGTTTAATAGCTTAACCAATGTCACAATGCCCTTCAAATACAGCAGAGCATGGTAGTTAAAACTTTCATAGAGCGCATAGCACTTTTTGCAGCCAGATATGAAACAATTAGCATGGAAAAAATGATAAATGATCATCATGGAAAATGATCAATTATTCTCAAGAAGAAACAAAAACATTGACAACACGTTGAGTTCCATTTGCTGAGGTGACAGAAAAGGTGATCCCCACCTCCAACCTTGAGGTAAGAAAGGAGGTTAGTAAGCAATTTGATGCAGATTGACACAAGCAATTACTTCTCTGCAGTTGCCTCTTCTTTCCTAAGTACCAAAAAGACTCCATTCACAGTCTCCTTCCTACAACAGAACTTATTAGAGGTCCCCTATACTTCATATTCACAAGAATTTGTAACAAAACTTAAGTCAAAACAAGACATGCTAAAATATTTATGAGCACAGCACATCCAATGCTTCCAACTTCCTTCAAAACAATTCAGCCACAAAATATACTTAAACATATATGTACATACTTGCGTATCTTGGAAAACAGAAAAAACAAATGAGGAAGAACTAATAAGCTACAAATGTGAATTTGTATTTTTATGTTGATACGAGGGCTTGAACTCAGGGTCTGGGTACTAACCTTGAGCTTTTGTGTTCCAGGCTAGAACTTTACCACTTTGAGCCACAGGTGCATTTCTGGAACTTTGGTGATTAATTGGAGAGGAGAGTCTCAAATTTGTCTTCTAGAGCTGGCTTTGAACACAATCCTTGGCTCTCAGCCTCCTGAATAATTAGGATTACAGGTCTAAGCTACTAGCATCTGGTGTGATTTTTTTTTGTAACAAAATAGTGGCAGAGGCTGGGGCAAGAGTAAAAAGAGAAGAAGCAGTAAAGGGATTTTTGTTTATTAGCAATGAATGCTCAGTGCTACAAAAGAGGACAAGACAGGAGAGGGAGATGGAGACTCAGAGGAGAGGAAGGATAGAAACAAAAACTGGGAGGAAGGGGAAAGGCTATCCTAAAAGACTCCTAAAGCATTTGCTATGTGCACACAGTTCTATAAATAGTTTCCACAAGCACCAAGTTATGAGATAAAATCATCTATTTTCCTAGAGACATGTCTGCCAAAGCCAAGACTGCAGAATCTTGCAGGGCCATCCTTGGGCATCTGAAGAAACACCATGGCATTTTCCCAAGTAGATTTAGAAAATGTTCAGTTCCCTGACTTAGACATCATGTTCCCTGGTAAAAAATCTCAACCCTGATCAGGCCCAGTACCACAGGGAGAGCCAGGCTCGGAGCTCTGGGTGGCCATCTCTCCAGACCTGTGAGTGTGAAACACTCCTGCTCACTGACAAGGACATGCACCTGCCTCTCCAGCCCCGCCTTCCACCGCCAAAGCTATAGCAGCATCTCCCCACCCAGCCCTTCCCGGGAAACGAAATGAAACAAAAGAAAACTACTTTAAACAATAAGGGCTGTCTGCAGAGAACCTGGGAAATGAAAGCTAGAGAAGTCAAACATTGATAAACTTAATTAAATTTCTAATGAAAACAGAGGCAGCCTGTAGTGATTACTCTCTGTAACTGAGACTAATATTCCAATTAGCCTAATTCATCCCCTGATGCTCTAAACATAGTTATAGGTTTAATCCATATTTCTCCCCTCTTGTCAACAGTAGATTTCCATCATTCTGGAAGCTCTGGTTTCAGCATTAAAAGCAGCAGCACTTGGCGTCCTCTGAGAACCCTGTACGTGGCTGACATGGCCTGCTGCATTCATTACAGCAGGGCTGATTTTCTCTCCATTCCCTTCTCTGAGTTACTAGGGCTCTTCTGTACCTCTCAGAAGCCTCATTGCAGTGGCCCTTGATTTTAGTATTCCTTCTCACTACCAAGTTAAAGCTTCCCTCAAAGTCTAAAATTAAAATAAATACAACAGAAAAAGGACTTCATTTTTTTTCTGTAGCCCTTAAATGGAGACAAGGAACTAAACACTATGAGTTTTGTGGGGGGTTTTAAAGGATCTTATTTTTTTTTAATTTAATTTTATTTTATTTGTGAACAGACTGTACAGAGGGGTTACAATTGCATGGGCAGGATAATGCGTACATTTCTTACCAAGCATTGCAGCCTCCTCCTTTGTTTACCCTTCCCATCCCTTC
>NW_012267220.1:28539445-28601076 GCF_000151885.1 Dipodomys ordii | reverse complement strand
TTGCCCTGCAGAAGCTCTGCAACTTTATGCAATCCCATTTGTCCAACCTTTCTTTGATTTGTTGTGTTTCCGGGTCTCTATTCAAAAAATTTCGGCCTGTGCCAAGGAGACCTAGGGTTTCTCCTATTCCCTCCTGTAATGTTTTCAGAGTGTCTGCTTTGACTTCAAGGTCTTTGAAAGGATCTTATTTTTTATCTAATAAGCCAATCTTCATCACTTCCTCCACTTTGGGCAGTGCTAGAGTCTGAACTCAAGGCCTCACACTTTCTAGATAGTCCACCATTTGAACCTTTTTTTGTTCTTTTTTTCCCCTTTTGGTCCTTTTTTTGTATGGAAGGATTAGGAATTGCACCCAGGACCTCATGCTTACTAGGCATGTCTTGATTATTCCTATAGGGTCTTTTTTGCATTCGTTATTTTCAAGGTATCATCTTACTTTTATGTGCAAGCCAGAATTGACTGTGATGCTCCTACTTGCATTTTCCCAGGTCAATGTGGAAGACAGGCACATATCACTTTGCCCAGTCATGTGATTAACCACATAGAATGGGTAACAGGTACACCACCACACCCACTGATTGGTTGTGAGTCTATGCTGGCCTCAAACCTCAATCCCCCAATTTCTGCCTCCCATGTCACTATGTTTACATGCTTTAGCCACCACACCCAGCTCTATGGCTGATTTTAACACAATAAGGTGTATCCAAAAGAAAGTACTTGTAGCCGGATGCTGGTGGCTCACACTTGTACTCCTAGCTATTCAGGAGGCTGAGATCTGAGGATTGCAGTCCAAAGCCAGGCTAGGCAGATATGGCCCCATGAGACGCTTATCTCCAATCAACCACTCAAAAACCAGAAGTGGAGCTTATGATACAAAATGATAGAGTGCTAGCCTTAAGCAAAAAGGCTAGGGGACAGTGCTCAGGCCCGAGTTCATGCCCCATGACCAATCAAAAAATAGTAAATAAATAAAAAGAAGGAAAGAAAAAAGAAAACCTCAGTGTCCACATGGAGCGCATAGAGAAAAGGTAATCCTACAAGGAGTCACCAAATAGAGAGTTAAAGCAGAGTACACTGCACCGGGCCAGCCTGAGTTTAAATTTCAGCCTTTCTACTTATTATCTGGACAATTCTTTCTGAGCCTGTTTTCTCATGTGTAAAATGAGAATAATAACAATTTTCTCAGGTTCTGCTTATGGGTCAAACGAGACAAAATAGCTACTTCTGTGTTTGTTGTTATTGCATGTCTAAGACAGGGAAATGCGTATTACTTATATTATTTCATTCAGTTCTCTCAGAACTACCCCTCCCCTCCTTTCTTTTGCCAGTCCTGGGGCTTGAACTCAGGGTTTGGGATCTGTCCCTGAACCTCTCTGTGCTCAAATCTAGTGCTCTACTTGAGCAATTGAACCACTTCCAGGTTTTTCTGAGAAGTTTGTTAGAGATAAGAGTCTCACAAAATGTTCTGCCTGGGCTGGCTTTGAATCCACAGTCCTCAGATCTCAGCCTCCTGAGTAGCTAGGATTACAGGTGTGAGCCACTAGCACCTGGCTCAAAATCCTTTTTGATCAAAGATAATCATAGTTCCTGGTAAGGAAATACTCTGCCTAAATTTGTAACTGAATCAAGACAACTAGAGACTCAACCCAGCTCTGTTCTTCCTTTGGCCAATACCTTACTATATGTTCAATTATAGAAAAGTCAAAAACTACAGACTATGTTTAAAAGCAGTTTCATTATCTTCATTTAAACACATTTACCTGAAGTGATCAGTCAAGGAAAGAAATACAGTTGTCAAACAGGAGACTTTCTCACTATGCTTTAATGAGCACATAACAATCATTTGTAAAGAGCACATTGTTTATATGTCAATGATATTATTACAAAGTGTTTGAAAATAGTTTGTTTTCTTAATTAGATTAAGCAGACTTCCTGCAATTTCCCTTACTTTATTGATTTACTTAATGAACCTTTTCCCCTCATAGAAGTGCAAATGTAAATTTGAGTTTGGCCTGTGAACAAATTATCTTAAATTCTGAATCAGTGGGGCCTTAATTAGTGAGGCTTTATTCTATATCACTAGTGAGGTCCTGAGAGTTATTACACTAAAATAGTCATAATGGGAACAATTCTCCACATGTGGCTACGGAATATGGCCTTGCTCGGGTCACTGGAGAAGGAATTGTTCTCCTACTTCCACTTGGGTCACTTGAGGTGACAGCTGTATTATCACATAGCGACACAGTTAGAGGGAACACATCGGAAGTGAGAGAAACAAGCCATGAGCCTGGTCCTGAACAGAGTAAGCAGCAAGAATTGTCCCATGGCCCATGACTTTCTTTGGTACAGGAACCCAAGGAACAGGAAGACAGTGCAGCAAGTACTCAGCCCCTAAAATTAAGACACACATGTAGCAGATCATAACAATAGGATGGTTAGAAGCCAAGTATCAGGCAAGCAATCATGTGCTTGTGATTTCAGCAGACAGCTGGAACACCTTGGCAAAGGGATAGAAATGGGGAGGAAGAGTGGGAACAGCAGTGCCATCTGAGCACCGATCACAGCAGCTCCCAAAAGCAGCCCTGCTGAGGCCTCTCTGAGTCTAGAATACCAGTCCAACTGGCAAGAATGCCTTCTGAGGACCTAAGAAGTAGCTGGGTGCAAGTCAAGACCTTGGCATCCACGCCTCATCGTTAGGATATTGTTTAAGTTCATGTTCAAGGCCAGTTCCTTCGGACCATGGCAGGAAAGGAGTAAAACTCCAGTCACTCAGAGGAAAACAAATTCATTCCCTATTTTTTTTACAAGCATTAATCCTTACAAGCAACAGTACTACCGAAGTATTTTAGATCTCAGGAAGCTAAAGCTTCAAAATATCAAATAACTTACAGTTAGTTGCATATTCATATTGTAAATGGTTTGGAAGATGAAGCTTACCAAGGCCTACCTGTTGGTTATTGAAACACAGTGGTGTGCTATCAAGGACGTATGCGACAAGTGTGGTCCCAGGAAGTCCATGTGCTGGAAACTTAATCACCGAGTTGAATGTTAATTGTACTGGGAGGTGATTAAGATGATAAGAAATCCCCAGGCAGTGGTGGCTCAGCTACTCAGGAGGCTGATATCTGAGGATGGTGGTTCTAAGCCAACCTAGACAGGAAACTGTGTGAGATTCCTATCTCCACTTAACCATCAGAAAGACATAAGTGGAACTATCACTTATGTGGTAGAGTGAGAGCGTTGAGCACAAAAGGTCAAGGTCAGAGTCCAGGCCCTGAGTTCAAGCCCCAGGACAGTGTCTCTCTCTCTCTCTCATTCTCTCTTTCTCTCTCTCTCTCCTTTCTCTCTCTCTCTCACACACACATACACACACAAGTAATTACATGAAGTTATCAGAGTGGGGCTTCCATGGTGGCTTTAGGAGGTCAATAAGAAGATAAGAGAGAAAATGAGACTTGAGCAGGCACACCTGCTCTGTCTTACCTTGTCAGTGCCTTTACCTTATTATGATATAGCAAGAAGACCTTCACCAGGTGCTGAGCAGAAACAGATACCATAGTGCAGAATCCTGAGCTAAGAAACCTCTATTCTTTATAAATTACCTAGTGTATGGTACTTTGTTGTAGCAATACAAAATGGAGTAAGGCAAGAGGTACGGGATCTGGAAGGCAAAGAACTCTTCAAAACAATCAAGGAGCCACTGAATAACTACAAGCAGGCACAGTGAGCCTTCAGAATCCAGAACACAAAAGGAAGGCTTATATCATGCCCAGACATTTGTGATCAAGGAAACATAAAAGGAAAGCCACTGGGAAAAGCCAAAGTATGGGCTCAATGTGATCAAAGGTTCTTTTTCCTAAAGCAAGATCCTGGTCCAAGTATGAACAGGCCCAGCCTCGATGATTGAAGCAGGATTTTCAGCCAGCTGGCTCTAACTAGGGCAAAATGGGGTTAGAGGAAATCTGGACAAATGATGGTAGACATCATATTTTATATATTTATGTGAGTTGCCATCATAACTCCACGGGATAAAAAAGGCTTTATGGGAAGCAATGTGGGTGGAGCTCTGGGTTGCTCAGCACTCTCTCCATGTTCTGCTGATAGTCATTAGCTGAGTGGTACTGACTAAGAAACTTAACCTCTTAAAGCCCTGTTTCCTTCATCTGTAAAAGAATGATACTGAAGATAGCACTTGACTTCATAAAGTTGTCACAAGGATTAAAATAAATTGTGTATACAAATGCTTAACCAAGTGCCCAGTACACAGTGCTCATAAATGCCAACTATGCTTATTATTTATGCTTTCCAAAGCTCTTTTGCATTCACAGTTTCATAAGAATTGGTACCAGTCTCAGCATACAAATACAAGAACATGTATAAATCCACATCAAAATTGAGCTGTTCATTCTCTCTCCCTCTCTCTTTCCCTCTACCTCTCCCTCTTCCTCTCCCTCTCCCTTCCCCCCACCTCTGTTCTATTCTTGTATTCTTGCAATAAGAAGTGTATTCAAACAGGGCTGGGTGGGGGTGGGAGGCCAAGAATAGGCATATTTGGACTCTCTCCCCAGGTAGAGAAGGGCCACAGTAAGAACATCACTCACTTGAACTTTAAAAGTGTTCAAGGAGTAAATGTAACATTTTATGCTCTGAGTTGTCCCTTGACCTAGATGTTCAGCAAATACAAGAGAGCAAGCCCATATTGCAGTGAAGAATTCTGAGTCTTCACCTTAGCTGTATTTACAACTTAGCAGAATTCAGAATGGGTCCTTTATGCATGCTCATTGACATAAGCAATTGACTTACAACTATTTTTGTGTGCCAGTCTTAGGGCTTGAACTCAGACTCCCTGAGATTTTGTGCTTAATTCTAGAGCTCTACCATTTAAGCCACAGCTCTTCTTCTCAATTTGAATTGGAGATAGGAGTCTCACACTCTTTTCTAGCTAGGTTGGCTTTGAATCACCATCTTCAGATCTCAGCCTCCTTACTCACTAGGATTATAGGTGGGAGCCACCAGTGCCCTGCTATTATAGCTATGTTAAGGTCAGCATACACCGTCTTCCTGACATACTGTAAACATGAGGACTAAAATTTTAAGTTGTGCTTTTTCCATCCTTAGAGCACTTAGATGGTGTCTGCATTTTAAAAAAAATCCCAATAAACATACATTGATTCATTAAAGGATAGAGTCAATGTTCCGAAAATGAATACCATTTCAGTGAGACTGAGAGCATTGATGAGTCCTTGGTAAACCATTCCAAGCATAGTCATAACATTTGCATGTATGATTAAGAAGTTTATGTGAGCCAGACACCAGTGGCTCATTCCTGTGATCCTAGCTATTAAGGAGACAGAGATCCAAGATTCAAAGCCAGCATGGGCAGACAGATCTGCAACTCTTACCTCCAATTGACTGGCAAAAAGCTAGAAGTGGAGGAGTGGCTCAAGAATGCCAGCTTTGAGTGAAAAAGTTAAGAGGACAGCACCAAGGATCTGAATTCAAAACACAGTACTGGGGAAGGAAGATGGTAGATAGATAGATAGATAGATAGATAGATAGATAGATAGATAGATAGATAGATAGATAGATAGATAGATCGATAGATCGATAGATAGATAGATAGATAGATAGATAGATAGATAGATAGATAGATAGATAGATAGATAGATAGATAGATAGATAGATAGATAGATAGATAGATAGACAGATAATTTTATGGGATAAGTAGGAATATTTGAGATGCTTTTCCAACGCCTCATCCACCTAGGATAAACAATATCATACTGTTGGTGGGTGCCTCAAAGCATGATTCCAATGTCTTCCAGGCTTAGGTGCCAGTCAATGACAGTGGATTTCCTGCATCAGGTGAAACCAGAAGAGAGAAAGGGTGGACCAGCTCAGGAATTTGAGTAATAGGGGTAAGTGACATCTTCAGTAACTCCAATAGCAATGGAATAGCTTTGATTGGATATGGATTTAGAATTGTTGAATCTAGCATGGAAGAATAGGTGGGCATCTATGTCAAACATGATGAAATCGTTATTTTTCTCACTTACTGAACATCATAAAGTCTGGCACCAAATGAAAGTATCAAATAAAATTAAAGCATCTGAGAGTTTCAATTTTCAACAGAGCCATTTGGCCACTTCTATTACTTGCTTGTTGACAGTGTGAACTTTGCTTGACATGTTGAAGAGCTTTACCAAATAAGTCCTATATCTGGCAATTAGAAGCACTTAAATAAGCTAATATAATCAATTATGTCTTTTAATTTGCCAGACAACATTTACAGGGTTTAATTTTCTGCTGCTACACCTTCCAAATTATCTTCAGGTGGTGTTTAGAATCTAATAGAAAAATGTATTACAGTTGCATTGATATTATCCATCCTAAATTCTTCATACATACTTCTCAGACCAACATGCTCATATTCCATTTATAGAAAAAGTATGTAGTGGAGAAATGTTACAAGACAGTTGTTTAACTTTGTGTTACATAATATGCATGCGGTCCTTCTTCTTTCATGATGCAATCATGACATTCCAAAGGCATACAAATATTATATATAGAAAATTATATGATAAAAAAACTACTTAAGAGAAATAAATTAAAGAAATTCCATCTAGAATTTCTTATGGGCTATTTTGAAAGTTTCTTTGTAGAAAAATAAATAAGCACAGAATTTCACTTAGTATAAAGAAATAACTGCAAATATAAAGTAGTATTTGGAGTCTTTGGTCCCCCTTAAAGTGCAAATAACAACTAGATTGTAATATTTAAGCTATCATAATGGTTTAGGAGATAACATAAAATGCAAATGCAAACTGTCCCAGACAATAAGGAGCCACTCCACACCACCAGGGCCTCCATAGATATTCTCTCTCAAAAATCTAGGAAAAATTAGAACCCATGTACAATACAACGAACAGTAGGAGTTTTCTGGAGATCAACAGAAACTATCTTTTATTACTATTGTTTTATTTTCTTTAAGTAGTTGTACAAAGGAGTTGCCATTAAACAGAGAATGATCAATACATCTTGATGAATGTCACTCTTTTCAACAGTCTCACCCGCCCCTCCCAACCCATCCCTTTGAAAAACTATCAGGTGGTGTTAGAACAAAAGTTTGGTGACATTAAACATTTTTAATAACAGGGAGTATAAATTCATACATATTTTTCTAGTTCTTTCCAGTGACAGGAAAGGATCCATATATTTGGCATATGTGTGTGTGTGAGTGTGTGTGTGTGTGTGTGAGTGTGTGTGTGTGTGTGTATAATATATATCCTTCTACCTAACTAGGTTTTTAAGAAAATAGATAACTCTCAAGAGCCTAGAGCAGAGATTCAGTCATCTCCAGACTTCTTAAGTATCGCTGCTCAGATTGAATTAAGTTATCAAAGACAGATTGTTTAATTTTCTAGCATCTTACTATCAGAAAGAGGGTCTCTTAAAGAGGGAACCTAGAGCATAAAGGCACCTAACAAGACAAGGGAAGGAGGTCTAAGCCAGGTGTTTTGAGTATTTCTTTTTCCACTGTTGGCTGAGTGACCTTGGAATGTAACCTTGAACATTTTTGAAGTATATCATCATTATGAGTCTTTCCAGCTCACAATTTCAATGAATCAATGGGATTATAATCACTGGAAAGTTATAGCCTATTTTCCACGGTACTATAATTGTTTTTTGTGTTCATTAAAATCCAGGTATTTATGGGTTCGATTAGGGAGAACCAACTCCAATTGTGATGTTAACTTCAAAATGAAGTTTGTGACCCTAGCTTTTGAACTCTGGAAGCCATTAAAAAGCAAGCTTCAGGGGAGGAGGTGGAAGGTACTTGAATTAGGAAATACAAAGAGTTTTAATATAAGTTATGCATAATGTGAGCAATGAAGAAAAGGAAAGAACCATTTCTGAAGATCCTAGTAACATATATGAGATTTAAAACCTGAAAGAAGTATGAAAAATAAAATAAAATAATTTCTTCTACCACCCTGGGACAATCACTATTAACATTTTAGGTATATATTCATAGGTCAAGCTTTTTAACTATGTAGAGATATATGTTTTTAAAAGCAAACTGAGATATAGTCTATAGGCTTTTTTCCACTTAAAATATTGTGTTTCCCCACTGCCTTAAAAATTCCTTGAGATCGTTATTTTTAATGAGCATGAAGTATTCTGGATAGAGATGTATCATAATTTATTTAACCACCTCCCTATGATTTGACATTTAGGCTGATTTCATTGTTGGCTTTTACCAAAAAAATGCTGTGATAAATATCATCATACATAAATCTTTGGGCACATCTCTGATTATAGCCTTAAGATAAATTCCCAAGCATGGAATTACTGGGTCAAAGATATGAATACGTTTAAGACCTTTTTGATGCATTTGCCAAATTACTCTCCAGGAGGTTTGCTCCAATTTACAAGCCCACAATCCATGTAGAAAATGACCAAGAATTTTAATAAATGTTTTCTATAGCAAACCAACTCTCCAGACCATTATTAAAGAAGAAATGCATTATTTTAAATGACATACAACCCACAAAGCCTTATTCCACATTAGATTCATTCCAAGGAAACTTAGACTTAGATAAATTTTATTCATTGTGTAGCTTATTTTAGGCATTGCTAACAGTGGTTGATCAAAAAATGTTATCTGAACTCAGAGATTCTACAAGTTCATGTAGTATTACTCAAGATTTTGTGTCCAGATATTTCCCCTCTAATGCACATATTTTGCTCTGAGAACTGAAAATTATAGAAAATATTATTCAGTTTGCTAAAAATATTTCAGTTAAACTCATACAGCTAAATCTTTCCCAGGAAATGAGCTACCTCTGACTTCACATAAAAAAACCAACTCTGTGTCAGGTGCTATAATCACACCTGTAACCTTAACTACTCAGAAGGCTGAGATCTGAGAATCTCGGTTCAGTAAGCCCTGGCAGGAAAGTTCATGGGACTCATCTACAATTAACCACCACAAGTGGTACTATGCCTCAAAAGTGGTAGCACACTAGCCTTGAGCCAAAGAGCTCAGGGACAACACCAAGGCTTCAAGTTCAAGCCCCATGACTGATGAAGGATAGAAAAGAAAAAAGAAAAAAAGACCAAGTCTACACAATAACTTGCAATTCATTTTGACAATCCAGACCTACAATATCTCCCTTTCCCAATCAGAGAAACTTAAACTCAGAGATGTAAATTGGCTTCACCAAAACCAGCAAATCATGGAACTACCACATAACTTCAATTATAAATTTTTGACTATATTTCCGGCTTTTGTGTTGACACATTTTATTATATTTAATTTTAAAGCATTACTCGCATGACACACATCTCTCCAAAGAAGTCTTTTTGCAAGGTGATGGACAGCTGGCAGGAACAGATGGCAGGGAGAGAATGTGCAGCCAGGGCACTGAAGGACAGATGGATTCCCACACTCTCAGTTGCTCTACCACATGCTTAGTGGTCTTCCAGCCTTAAGAGCTTGGTTGAAGTTGTTGCTGTCATCTGGCTGAGTTTGGAACTATAAAGCCACATAGATCCCAAACACAGAACTCAGAGTGTTATTGACCACAAAGTGGGTATTCAATTGGAAATGAGCTTGGTTCTCTACAAGATCTTAGGAAGAATAGCTCAATTAGAAGCTGATAGGAATTTGATCGCAATACTACCTTTCTTTAAAGTGTGTTGCTATATAATTCTGCACATTAATATCTTAGCTATTTCTGGAGTTCACTTCAAATACTGTCTCTTTCTTGATTCCTCCAATTAAATAAGTTTGGCTGGTGGTGGGATTTCAGAGTCCTTTACCTGTCTCTCTCATTACACTTGTATTAATATAATTTATTGCTGGGTGTCAATGTGTCACATCTGTAATCTTAATACTCAGGAGGCTGAGATCCAGAGGATCATTGTTTGAAGCCAGCCCAGGCAGAAAAGCTCACTGGACTCCAAAATCATCAGCAAAAATCAGGGCTGGAGGCATGGATGAAGTGGTAGAACATCCACTGATGCAAGTGTAAGACCTTGAGTTCACATCCCAATGCTAGTATATATTTAGATAGATAGATATATGTATAGATATAGATATAGATATCACTTATTCACATTCTGACTTCAAGGAGCCAACAGCCAAGCTTAGGAAACCACTGCCTCTTTTTCCCATATAACACACCGTATTTTGCACAGTATAATTGCAGCAAACTCTGTTCAATAAGAATTATAATCAAAGATGAACATGTATCTCACGGAAATTTTTTTTGCCAATTCTATTAAACAGCTCAGCTAACCAACAACTCTCTTCAACACTTAAAGCGTGTCTTTAGAGATGCAATGGGAATTATTATCTCCATGTGGATTTCCCTTAAAACACAAAGCTTAGTTAGGCCGGCTTTCAATATTTAATTTTCATAAATTCAAAGAGAAAGATGAGAAATGACTGATAGCATATTGTACTAACAAACTCACCTTTCTGACAAGTTTGCTAATTTGGTTTTGAAGCCGCCAGATTTCCATCATTATCTATATTAATTAACTTTCCCATCCTTGAACAGGATGTTCCTAGTACAATGTCTTAGTTTAGAAACACTCTTTATTTAAAAAAAAAAGCTATTTCCCTTGTCACAATTAAATTATATACTGCTTCTGGCTTTCTTTGTGTTTCTCATAGCTGAGTGCTCTCTTCACCTGGCTTCTCTTTTCCACACAGAGACCCTGAGGACCCTAGCAAGAAACAGGGACCATGTTCCTATGCAAGTCAATGCTCACAACTACCACTATTCTTCCAGCTTCAACTGCAAAGATGAAACAGAATTTAGAAACTTAACTGTTAGGTTTGAAAATTAGAATCAGACACTACAAGATTGAGGGAGGGGTAATTTAAGAAATGTCCTCATCAGTGACTGGTCCAGGTTCTTTGAAAAGTATGTCAAAGGCCAGGCTACTCAGCTACTCAGAAGGCTAAGCCCTGAGGATCACATTTCAAATCCAGCCCTAACGGGAAAGTCTATGAGACTCTTATCTCCAATAACCACCAGAAAACCAGAAATGGTGCTATGGCTCAAAGTGGTAGAGTGCTAGTCTTGAGGGCCTGAGTTCAAGCCCCATGATCCACAAAAGAAAAAGAAAAGAAAAAAAAATTATCTCAGAGATACTAACTGTGCTTTCAAGATTCAGGATGGGCAAGAAGAACTGGCTGATTTTTTTTGGTTTAGCTATTAGTCTTAAATATGGAGATAATGCTGAAAAGTACAAGGGCTCATTACTTGTTAATGAAGAAAGAAAAGAAAGTACAACTAAAAATGCAGAGCCATTGATCGATTTGGACTTAAATAACCTTGATGTCCAGGCAAATACAATAACTTTGGACATCCTGATGATTACCTGAAAAGTTGAAAGATTAACTCTATAGGATCTGAACTTGTACATGCACACTTTGGCAAGCGTTACATTTTTCAGGCAGAAATCCCAGAAATTTAATTATGATCTTGAGAGTTTACCACTATTCCTTTTATCTTTTAATAAAGTGGAGGTAGAGTCCTTTTTTGGTTATTTAAAAAAATTATATACTTCTTCTAGCTGGACTCAATGGCTCATTCTATAATCCCAGCATAAGTCACCAATCAGGTGGTAAAGAGATAGAAAACAAGAAGATTGTGATCCAAAGCCAGGAAAAGTTAGCAAGACCCTATTTCAATTTAACATACTGGAATTAGTGGTATGTGAATATAATCCCAGCCATGTGGAAAGGATAGGTAGGATTGCAGTTGGAGATCAGCCTCCAGCAGAAAGTGAGGCTTTATCTAAAAATCAACCTAAAAGCACAAAGGGCTGGGAGTATGGCTCAAGTGATAGGTTACATGCCTCATGAGTACAAGGCTCTGAATGCAACCCCAGTGATGAAAGAAAGCGAATAAGAAAGAAAGAAAGAAAGAAAGAAAGAAAGGAAGGAAGAAAGAAAAGAAAGGAGGAAGGAAAGAAGGAAGGAAGGACAGAAAGAAAGAAAGAAAGAAAGAGAAAGAGAGAAAAGAAAGAAAAAGAGAAAGAGAGAGAAAAAAGAAAGGAAGGAAGGAAGGAAGGAAGGAAAGATTAATAAATAAAATATATTTATCTATTTTGATACCCATTAATATGGATATATAATATGGATATATGTGGATATATAGATATGGGTTTATATATAACATGGATATATGCATATATATGTATATATGATAACCATGTACTTTTTTGGGAAACAGCTATTGTCCACCCTATCTCTTCACAACTGCTAACCTCCTTGCCTCCTTATCCCTTCAGCTTGAACTGAAAATCTCAGAGAAACTCTCTGGAAAGACAATAAATGAAGCAATTATTTTTAAAGCACATAATTTTTTGACTATTCTAAAGTTTTAATCATTTATTACAAATAAGATAGGTTTGTAAAGAGAAACACTCAGTCTATTAAATGTACAATAGAAGCATACAAAGAAAGACGTTCCAAAAAATTACTATAATGTATGAAACTATATTCATGGGGAGTTTCAAGAAACTTAAATGTAAGGCATTTCCCTATGGGGTAGTGGTACTATTACTACCTATGGGGGAGGGGTGAGAACTATGAGATTAGCACTCAGAGGAAGTCGGGACAAAGCAATGAAAGATAAGCTCAATATGGTCTAAAGCTGAGTACAGCTTCCTGAAGGGGAAAAAAGTGTATGATATGAGTGATCACTGATACCAGTGAGATAATAAATAGGCCAATCATTGGGTGCTGGTGGCTCATGCATGTAATCCTAGCTACTCAGGAGGCTGCAATTCAAAGCCAGCCCAGATAGAAAATACCCTGTGAGAGTGTTATCTCCAATTAGCTACTCAAAAATCAGAGGTGCTGTGACTGAAGTGATAGAGCACTAGCCTTGAGCACAAAGACTCAGGGACAGTGCCCAGGTCCTGAATTCAAGCTCCACAATCGACAAAAAAAAAGAAAGAAAGAAAGAAAGAGGCCAATACAATGCATTTTTCACAACGAATACCCATCAAATAGAATATAGAAGGTTTTGTCATGTTGGAGCAGTGGTCAGGAAAACACGATAATCCATTAACTACCTTACATTAGCTCTTGCATGGGTGAATTGAAAGAAAAACTGCCTTATATCCATAGCTCTCATGCTTGCTGAGAAAAAGCAATGTGACTTAAACAAAGGAGTAAGACTCAGAAGATAAAGGCTCATCTCTTAGTTTATTGTTCTTGTCTATGAAGGTGCAACATTGACTTATAGGTATGTCAGAGGGGAAAGATCAAAGAGCCTTGGGTAAGTACACACCAGCCAGCCTTAATATTAGCTACAGAGCTTGGCAACCTCAAGTATTACTACTCAAGTCACCTTTGAAAGATGATTTATGATTCCTGGTTTTCTTTCATTTTCTTTGCTAGAAAAAAAATGGTAGAATTGCCTGCAACTAACAGCTTCTCAGATACCTGTAATCAGAACAATGTTTTCTCTGAAATTACAATGAGAAAAAAAAGTTGAATATTGCAGGGAAATCCTTTCATGCTGCCTGACTAATAATACAGCTCTCATTCTTTAATTCAGAGGTTTTTCAAACTCTAGTTCAGAAAATTCCATGGTTTAGAGAAACTTGCCAAAATTATAGAAGCTTCTACAAATGGTTGCTTTTTTCACAAAAAAATCATACAAATGTGTGAAATCAATTTTTAAGATATTCAATGAGCTTGAATAGATAAACATTACTGAAAGAGGATATGTGATCATCTTTGTTATTTATATTGTAAATACATCTTATATCTTTACCATATTTTTTAAATTTATGCCACCTGTCATGGAGTAAAAGCAATACCTCTGAAATTAGAATATTTTTCATATTCTCATTTATTTTGCTGTGATTTGGGCTTTAAATATTTTGGTATTGGGTTGATTTTTAGTGGGAGAACAACAAGGGAAGGGATAACAATACTTGACAAAAAATGTATGCATTGCTCACTCATGTACCTGTAACCCATGTGTACAATAAAATAAAATTTTAAAGGTTTATTTTTTTAATTCCAATGCAATGGAATTTTTTATTCCAATGTAATGTATGTCTTTTACTAATAAACTGCTGGTTTTGTTTATGCAATGCTTTTGCATTTATTTTGTTACATGAATAGCTATCTCCTGTGCTTTTTGTCAATGCTTTTTATTATTGTTGTCCACTTTTTATATGCATATATTTAAGGGCCTGGTCTTTGCTTACTGATACATATTTAACTTTTATTTGAAATTTATCCCTTTCATGTAATCTCAAATTTTCATTAAATCAATTTCCTTCACTCATGCTCATTTTAATGAAAAAACATGTTAAGTCATAGCATTACATCTTATTTCATGTTACTATTCCAGTCTTTATACTTCTATGGCTTGTGCTTGCTGCTATAGACTGTGTTTCCTTGGTGTTCATTTCTTTATTCCATTCTAAGCATTTAAATAGAATTATTGTCAATCTCTTCAGGTCATTTATAACTTTAATTTACAAGTTTGCCCATCTATTTATGGACTTATCAGATTTGGACAGTCTCTTGATTTCCAGATAAAAAGGATGAAGAAATTGTAATTCTCTCCTATCTTTCTGACTTCCCTCCTTTTCTGTCTCTTTGTAGAGTTTTTAATTATGTCATTATCATTATACTTTGTCAAGGTTAATATTGATTCTATATACTCTTTGTAACCAAAACGTACATAGCTTTTCTAAACTCACTTGTGTATTTAATTACATTCATTGCTGACCCGTAGGTCTGTTATACTGCTGTTTCTTCATCTCTGAATCGTCCATCTCATTTAGTTCGTTGATGGACTTCATCATGAAATAATTGCTTAAAAGTTAGACAAAACATTACATCCTTCAACGTACTGCATGTTTAGGAATGTCTTTCTTTGATGAACACTAATGCAAAATTTCTCAACAAAATTCTGTCCAATCGACTTCAATTACTCATTAAAATTTTATACACTATGATCAAACAGGATTCATTCCAGGGATGCAAAGGTGGTTCAATATACCAAAGTCAACTAATGTAATCTATCACATCCACAGTAGCAAGGACAAGAACCACATGATGATCTCAATAGATGCAGAAAAAGCATTTGAATCCATGGAACATTTTGGAGTATTATAAAGGCTGTGTATGACAAAACCACAGCAAGCATTATACTTAATGGTGAAAAGTTAAGCCATTTCCTCTAAATTCAGGAATGAGACAAAGATGTCTGCTCTCTCCAATCCTCACCAATATAATATTAGAATTCCTAGCTAGATCAATAAGGCAAGATGCAAAAATAAAGGGGATTCAAATAGGAAAGATAAAGTAAAAATTCCCCTCCTTGCAGATGACATGATCTTGTTTAAAGAACTCTGTAGACTCCACTCTCAAGTTACTTTAGCTGATCCAAAACTTTGGCAAAGTAACTGGGTGTAGAATTAACCCTCAAAAATCAATCGCTTTTCTATATGTCAATAGTGAGAAGAATGTGGCTGAACTCAGGAAAGAGACTCCTTTTGTAATTGCCTCCCCCCAAAATAAAATACTAGGAATTAACTAAACTGAAAAGTGAAGGACTTCTATGATTAAAACTTTAAAAACCATAGAGATACAGGTGGACCCATTGCAACAATGAGATTTACAAGTCCTATGTCGAAAATGAACTTTACAACTTTGGTGGGGTTGGGCAGGGAGGATTGAGTGGGTGGGGGGACAAGGGTGGGGAGGATGGAAAGGGATGGGAAGGGGAAACAAAGGAGGAGGCTGCAATGTTGGATAAGAAATGTATTCATTATCTTGCCCATGTAATTGTAATCACTCTGTATAGTATTTTCACAATACTCTGTATTTTCACAATAAATAAATAAGATCTAACAGATGTGCAAATCTGCCATATCACATCAAGGTCTGGGGGCTCCATATGAAGGCCAAATATTTTTTTTTTAAAAATCTCAAAATCCTAAAACCAAATCTAAGTGTCATTAGAGAACTTGAAAAAACAAAAGTTACCTGAATGAAAATTTGAATATTGCAATCTTTGTAAACAATTTGTAAACAATTATGTCAACTATCTAAAGATAATAAAAAATAAAATAATTTTTTATAAAAAAAACTTTAAAAACCTGAAAAAGGGAATAAGGAAGTGTAAAACCTCCCATGCTCCCATGCTCCAGCACAACTACGTTTATTGCAGCATTATTTACCATAGCTAAGATATGGAACCAACCCAGATGCCCCTCAGTAGATGAATGGATCAAGAAAATGTGGTATATATACACAATGGAATTCTATGCCTCCATCAGAAAGAATGCCCCATTTGTTAGGAAATGGAAAGGCTTGGAAAAAATTATATTAAGTGAAGTAAGCCAGGCCCAAAGAAACATAGGTCCATGGTTTCCCTTATTTGCAATATCTAGTATATGTCTGAGTCAAGCAGAAAAGGTCAGATAAGGTGATGTTAGGGAAATGAACCCTAAGATATGTATTTAAATGTTTTTTTTCTTTCATGCAGTTGTTTCTAATGCATTTATAAGATTATTTCTTTGTTGCATTGTATGTCCCTACCCCACAGTTTAACCCCTGCTTTCACTGTATTTGATGTTGGTATAATTTGTGGAGGGGAAGGGGAAAAACAAGTCGTTTAAATAAGGATACAGGTGGACGTGTTGCAACAATGAGAAGTCGTTATGTCGAAAACGAACTTTACAACTTTGGTGGGGGGGGATAGGGTGGGGAGTGGGGGGAGGATGGGAAGGGATGGGAAGGGGAAACAAAGGAGGAGGCTACAATGCTTGATAAGAAATGTACTCATTATCTTGCCCATGTAATTGTAACCCATCTGTACAGTATTTTCACAATAAAAAATAAATAAAAACTAAAAAAAAACTTTAAAAACCTGAAAAAGGGAATTAAAGCAGAACTAAGGAAGTGTAAAACCTCTCATGCTCCTGGATTGGGAGGATAAACATCATGGAAATGGCAATACTGCCAAAGGTTATCTACAAATTCAATGTGATACCTATCAATATCCCAAACTCATTCTTCAATGAAATAGAAGAGGCAATCCACAAATTCATACAAAACAATAAAATATGCTGAATAGCGAAATCAATCTTTAGCAGAAAGAATAGTGCTGGAGAAATATCAATACCAAATTTCAAACTAAGCCATAGTAATCAAAACAGCTTGGTACGGGCACAAGAACAGACCTCAGGACAAATGGAATAGAACTGAGACTCAGACATGAATCCACAGACCTATAGTCACCTAATCTTCAATAAAGGAGCCAAAAAATAGAATGGAATAAACACAGCCTCTTCAGTAAATGGTGCTGGCAAAGTTGGTTAAACACCTGTAGAAAACTAAAGTTAGATTCTTATATATTACCCTGCACCAGAATCAACTCCAAACGGATCAAAGATCTTGGAGTCAAAGCAAACACCCTGAAAACATTACAGGAAGGAATAGGAGAAACCCTAGGTCTCCTTGGCACAGGCAGAAATTGTCTCAATAGAGACCCAGAAGCACAACAAATCAAAGAAAGGTAGAACAAATGGGATGGCATGAAACTGCAGAGCTTCTGCATGGCAAAAGACATAGCTAGCAAGATCAATAGAATGTCCATGAGTTGGGAGAAGATCCTCACTAGCCATACAACAGACAAGGGTCCCATATTTAAAATATACTTAGAACTCAAAAATTAAATCCCCCAACAACAAATCATCAAAGAAACAACCACCTGATTCATAAGTGGACTAAACAGTTAAAGAGAGATTTCTCTGAAGAAGAAATAAGAATGACCAATAGACACATGAAGAAATGCTCAGCTTCTCTGGCCATAAAAGATATGCAAATCAAAACAACATTGAGATTCCACCTCACCCCAGTTAGATTGGCTATAATCAAGAACTCTAATAACAACAGATGCTGGAGGGGATGTGGACAGAAGGAAACCCTACTGCATTGTTGGTAGGAGTATAAACTTGTTCAATCACTCTAGAAAGCAATATGGAGGTTCCTCAAAAGACTCCACATAGAGCTCCTCTATGACCCAGCAATCTCACTTTTGAGCATTTACCCAAATGACAACAAACAAGACCATACAAAAGCTACCAGCACTTTCATGTTTATTGCAGCATTATTCACCATAGCTAAGGTATGGAATCAACCCAGATGCCCTCAGTAGATGAATGGATCAAGAAAATATGGTATATAATATACACAATGGAATTCTATGCTTCCATCAGAAAGAATGACATTGCCCCATTCATAAGGAAATGGAAAGACTTGGGAAAAAAATCATATTAAGTGAAGTAAACCAGATCCAAAAAAACATAGATCCCAGGGTTTCCCTCATTTGTAATAATTACTATATGTCTAGTATAGTCCTAGCAGATGAGCAGAATAGCTCAATAGCTATGTAAATATGATGATATAAGATTATACCAAGAGAAAATGTACTCCAAGATATGGAAACAAGAAGTTTTTCTTGTTGTTATTTTCAATGTACTACATGATTTCTTTTTTTTTTCTTTTGTGTTTTTCCCCCTATGGCTTATCCCCTCCTTTCACTGTATTTTATTTTGATACGCTGGGTATTTCATCTACGTTTATCTGAATTAGGGAACGGAAGGGGAACAAAAAATGTTGAGATGAAGGACAAAGGGCAAACCAATGCAACAGCAATATACACAAGAAAATATGTTAGAAATGAACTGTACAACTTGGGAGGGTTGTGGGGAAGAAAATGGTAGAAAAATCGGGGAGGGGGTAACAAGTTGGACAAGAAATGTACTGACTACCTTACGTATGTAACTGTAACTCCTCCATATATCACCCTGACAATTAAATTAAAATTTTAAAAAAAGAATGTCTAGCCGGGCATCAGTGGCTCATGCCTGTAATCCTAGCTACTCAGGAGGCTGAGATCTGAGGATCATGGTTCAAAGCCAAGCTGGATAGGAAACTCTGTGAGACTCTAATCACCAATAAACCACTCAGAAAACTGGAAGTGGTGCTGTGGCTCAAGGGGCAGAGCACTCACCTTGAGCTGAAGAGCTGAGGCATAGTGCCCAGGCCCAGAGTTTAAGCCCCACACCCGGCAAAGAAAAACAGAATGTCCTTCTTTTTGTATGAAAGATAAATTGGTGTAGAATAAAATACTTGTATCTACTTTGCACTCTCATAGAAATGTATGGACATTTATCTAATTTGTTTTAAAATTATGACCAAAATGCAATGTATTCATAAACTGCTTTGTTGAATTGCAATTCCTTTGTACAACTACTTAAAGATAACAAAATATTTTAATATATATTTTTATTGTAAATATACTGTACAGAGGGGTTAGTTACATGAGTAATGAGTACATTTCCTATCGAGCATTGTTACCCCCTCCTTTGTTTTTCCCCTAACAAAATATTTTTTAATTAAATTTTGTTACAGGATACAATAGAATGAGCTGACATCAGTCAAATCTCTTTCTTCTTGCATTTTCTACCTGGATTACTGAAGAATTTTTCTTCTCTTTGATATTTATAACATTATAGCTTAGTGTCTAGTATTCTATGCTGTTTTACTTTTGTTAAAACAATGACTTTTTAGAACATCAGACTCAAGAAATTTTATAAATTAAGACATTTTTCTTTGATTAACCATGATTATAAGCACATCAAATTCTACTTATTTTACAAACCTACTTTTCTTTGAGATCAACTTTACCTTTTTCTACTTCTTTTCAGTTTTCTGTATTATTTCCATGTCACTGACACCATTTTGTACCTAATTATTGTTTCTAACATGGTTGACCATTTATGGCTATCTTCATTTCTTTCCTCAATTCTTCCATCCACATTTTATGTCATTCTATACTGTTGTTATGTTACGTTATTTCTGAATTCTTAAGGGTTGGTTTTTAATAAGAGCATTATTTGACAAGGCATTTAATTTAATGGCTGAGAACATCCCAAAACATCCTGGTTTCAATCCTGAGCACTGAAAGAAAACCCATTATTTTATGTATTTTATGTGTATTTATTTCCTTTAGAATAATGGCCTACTAGATATATGATCTTAGGAAGCCACTTGTCTGAGAAAACTCATTTTTCCCTCTACCACAAAAAACAATAACAATTACATTTCCCTAGTCTCCACATCATTCACAGATGTGTTGTAAATATCAGAAATAAAAATGATGCTTAAAACAGTTTAGCCTATATATTACTTTATAAATATATATTATACACAAATGGCACATTTTAGCACAAAGTTGTTAATCCATAACCAGGATCACAAACATTTCAAGACATTATAAACATTATAAACATACCGCTACCTTACTGATGGCCAACGCTTCTGGACATCACTTGCTAGGAACTTAGACCAAACCAGGTACATATCTATCATATATAGTAGGTCATTTAAGCTTACCAGTAACAATTAAATTGATATTGGAAGATATAAAGTAGAGGTTTTACAGATACTATTATTGAGACACAGAAAGTTTAAGTCATTTGTTCAAGGCAACAGAGATTTTAAATAATAAAGCTGAGATTTCAATGTGTGATAGATAGGAAATTCTCTAAGCTTGGATAGAGAAAATAAAACAATAAATCTAATTGTAATATTTATTCTGTCTTGAATAGTATCAAATGTATTGATTGGTTGATATTTATCTATGTATATTCTTTTTTTTTTACCTTCATAACAAAATTGAATGGCAGATACAGAGATTTCCCTTCTACTTCTTTGTCCTATTCACCCACAATCTCCCCCAGTATCAACACACAATACTAGACTGGTATATTTGTTACAACAGATAAATTTGCTTTGGTATGTACCAGCCAAGTTAGTTTGAGTTCATATAAACATGCCTATGGAAAAATAAAGTTTTCAGTGATAGTAATAAGCATTTACAATTCTATGCAAAATATTAAGTGGCTATGAATAAATTTTATATGATCCATATAATATTTCCACAGAATCTACAAAAGCCATAAGACAATATTTTTTAAAGTAAAAGAAGATCTAAGGGATACAGCTCAGTGGTAGAGCTCTTGGCTAACATGTGCAAGGCCTTGAGTTCAATCCCTAGAACTGAAAACAAAAACAAAAAGATCCAGAAAAATTGAGAGATGTGTCATGTTCAAAAACTAAAAGTCAGATTGTACAAAGCTTCCAAGGTGGACATTGATTCAAAGCAATCAAAGTAATAGCAAAACAATCATTTTTATATGCAGCACTGGCATGCTGATTCTAAAATGAATATAGGGACAGGAAGGAGGCAGTACTGAGCAGTGAAGAAGATCAAAGTACCTTACAAATATATGTGTTTATGAAAATAGCATCATAAAATTCTTCAAGGGCTGTCTTTAAAAAAAGATGGAAAAAAGGGCTTAAGGAAAATAATAAGAATGTTTCAAGTACATTGTACTCATCTATGGAATTTTCACAGTAAAACCCACTCAAACTATTAGTTTATTCTAATAAAATTAATTAATTAATTAATTTTAAATTAATATGAAACTGCAAAAGGTTAAAAACAGTAGAATGTGTTATAAAGAAAAGAAATACTGTAGAGTTTTTGGGTAACGTATTATCAGTACAAGAAAAGACACTTAGATAAATAAAGAGAATTGAGAGGATTCACAATTCATTAAAAATACAGCAATAAAGAGTCGTGGTGAGAGGATATTTCATTATACAGACTCAATGGAATATCTACATGAAAAAAAACCTCACAAAAGTGAGGGTTTTTTAGTGGCTTGTAACTTTACATGTGCTGAGTAAGAAAATAACATCTCTAGACATCAGGGCAGGAAAATATCTGCATAAGTTCTGGATAATAGAAGATCTCTGAAACAGAGTCACACATCTATTAAGGCAAATATTGATAAAAATCAGACGCCATTAAAATTGAAAATGTATGATAACAAAATGTAGTGTCTAAAATGTAGTGTCTATGAAAGAATTGAAAGAATATTAACAACACATATTACTGAATAAAGCTTGAATTCAGAATATGTAAATAATAATAATGAATCAAAAAGATAACCAACCCATTAGAAAAAAGACCAGCTTGACTAGATAGTTTTACAAAAGATACACAAATGGACAACAAGCACATGAAAAGATGATTAACCTCAGTAATCTTTAAAGATATGTAGGGGCTGGAATGTAGCTCAGGGGCAAAGCACTTGCCTAGCAAGTGCAACATCCTGTGTTCAATCCCCCTTACCAAAAAAGAAAAGACAGAAGATGATATATAAGTTAAACTATAATAAAACACTATATTCCAACCCAAATGGGAAACCATAGAACCTGTATTTCTTTGGGCCTGGCTTACTTCACTTAATATAATTTTGTCCAAGTCTTTGTATTTCCTAGCAAATGGGGCAATGTCATTCTTTCTAATGGAGACATAGAATTCCATTGTGTATATATACCACATTTTCTTGATCCATTCATCTACTGAGGGGCATCTGGGTTGGTTCCATATCTTAGCTATGGTAAATAATGCTGCAGTAAACATAGTTGTGCTGGTAGCTTTAGTGTGGTCTCGTTTGTGATGATTTGGGTAAATGCCCAAAAGTGGGATTGCTGGGTCATAGGGGAGCTCTATGTGGAGTCTTTTGAGGAACCTCCATATTGCTTTCCAAAGTGGTTAAACAAGTTTACACTCCAACCAACAATGCAGTAGGGTTCCCTTCTGGCCACATCTCTTCCAGCATCTGTTTTAGAGTTCTTCATTATAACCATTCTAATTCTGGTGAGGTGGTATCTCAATGTTGTTTTGATTTGCATTTCTTTTATAGATAGAGAGATTGAGCATTTCTTCATATGTGTATTGGCCATTCTTATTTCCTCTTCAGAGAAGTTTCTCTTTAAGTCTTTAGCCCACTTGTTTATTGGGCAGTTGTTTCTTTGAGGATTTGTTGTTGGGGGATTTAATGTTTTGAGTTCCAAGTATATTTCAGATATGAGATCCTTGTCCATTGTATGGTTAGTGAAGATCTTCTCCCAATCTGTGGGCTTTCTATGGATCTTGCTAGCTATGTCCTTTGCCATGCAGAAGCTCTGCAGCTTCATTCAATCCCATTTGTCCAAAATTTCTTTGATTTGTTGTGTTTCTGGGTCTTTATTGAGAAAATTTCTGCCCATGCCAAGGAGACCTAGGGTTTCTCCTATTCCTTCCTGTAATGTTTTCAGGGTGTTTGCTTTTACTCCAAGATCTTTGATCCATTTGGAGTTGATTCTGGTGCAGGGTGATATAAGGATATAGCTTTAGTTTTCTACAGGTATTTAATCAATTTTGCCAGCACCATTTACTGAAGAGGCTGTCTTTCTCCCATTCTATTTTTTAGTTCTCTTATCGAAGATTAGATGGCTATAGGTCTGTGGGTCCTCAGGTCTGTTCTTGTGCCTGTGCCAAGCTGTTTTGATTATTATGGCTTTGTAGTAGAGTTTGAAATTTGGTATTGGTATTCCTCCAGCACTATTCTTTCTATTAAGGATTGTTTTTGCTACTTGGGGTCTTTTATTGTTCCATATGAATTTTTGAATTGCTTCTTCTATATCATTGAAGAATGAAGTTGGAATATTGATAGGTATCGCATTGAATTTGTAGATAGCCTTTGGCAGTATTGCCATTTTCATGATGTTTATCCTCCCAATCCAGGAGCATGGGAGGTTTTTCCACTTCCTAAATTCTGCTTTGATTTCCCTTTTCAGGTTTTTAAAGTTTTCATTGTAGTGGTCCTAATGGTTACAAAATGAAACATTTTTTCATTAAGCATACTTTTATCATTAAACACTGAAAAACAGTAGAAATATTCATTTACAGTATAAGAGGTAAGCTGATTTTGTTTATTTAATGGAGTAGTCTATAGCAATTAAAGTACATAAATTGTAGTTACACACAACTGTATGGGTGGTTCTCACAAATATGAGGTTGAGTAAAAAACAGAAATAAATATTTTATACTATATGATTCATTTGTAAGTTGTTCAAAAGCAGAACAAAATTAATCTAAGCTGCTAGTAACCAAGATAGTGGCTACTTGGAAGGAAGTGAGACAGTTTGATACAAGGGCAAGGAAAAGATTTACAGATGCTAAGAATGTTTCATATTTTAATCTGTCAATCATACTGACTCCATAATATGTAGTTGAACTATAGTTAAGATTGAGGGACTTCTTTATATATTTGCGTTTTAAAGGTATTTAATCCATTCACTGAGCACTGGTAGCTCACAACTGTAATCCTAGCTGCTCAGAAGGTTGCAATATAAAGGATCAAGGTTCATATATCCAATGGACTCCATCTCTAATTAACCAGTGGAAAGCAGGACTGAAGGCATGGCTCAAGTGGTAGAGTACCAGCCAAACAAGTAAGCTGAGCAAGCAGTAGGACTTGATTTCAAATTCCTGTACCATAAAAAAGGTATTTATCCATGAATTTTCCTGTCTTTGCTAACCTTCCAGGTTGTGAGGACCTCCTCGTTTTCATTTTCATGTCTCCTTTTTGTTCTCCAAGTGTCATGTGCGTTCTGCTCACTTGTAAGGTACAGAAGATCTTTTTAGATTTTCTCTTAATTGCTTTGTTTATAAAATCTGATAACATTTAGTTTTCCCAAATGACAAATGCCATTAATTCAGTCAAAAATTAGTGAGCACTGACCTGAGAACTGTCTCTGAGCTTTTTACCTCTTGAGCCACACCTCTATTTTCAGTTTTTTGGTGGTTAATTGGAGATAAGAGTCTCATGGACTTTTCCAGTGCAAGCTGACTTCAAACTGAGATTCTCAGGTCTCAGCCTCCTGAATAGCTAGGACTTCAGATGTGAGCCACCAACACCCAGCTGATAAGATTGCTTTTAAGGGCGCTAAGAACACAATTATAAGGCAAAATCTTCTACCATCTCAAAACTTGCATTTTAGTAGACAGGAAATAAACAGGCATTACACACATTCCTCATTTTGACCTATATTTATATAAGAAATGGAGGAAGTATTGACATAGTGAAGTAATAAGGAATACCCAATTAGGATGGCAAAGAATTCTGACCAAAGAGAAGGTTTCTATTGAGACCTAATAATCAAAAGAGGTTAATCATACTGTGACCCAGGGGAATGTGTGCAATCTGGGTGAATAGGAGTCTTCGAAAGCTTTTCAGTTTCCAAGAATGGGATCTAGCTTTCATCTTTAAAATGATGCCAGTGGAAAGAATGAATTGTAAGGGGACAAAAGTAGAAATGGAAGCTCAGTATGAACTTACTGCCTTTGTGAAGAAGAGAGAGGATGATGATGTGACCCCACCGTGGAGCTCTTAGGGAGAAAGGTCAGTCAAATCAAGATGGATTTCACAAGCAGAATCAATGCTAGGTGCTTCTGGCTTGTGCGTAAGTATGAGAGACCCTAGGCTTACTCCAGGGTCTTTGATCTGGTATACCTAAGAAGATAAAGGTACCCATATTACTCCAGGAAAATTGGGGAAAGAGCTGCTTTGAGTAGAAAAATATTGTAACCTATTAATCTGGAGTTGGCAGTCCTCTATTTAAAGTGAAGCCAATGCTTTGTGGTATGATTTTTATCCAGAAAACCATTAAGCTCAAACATTAAAATCATTACAATCAGAACACGGGTTGGAGTGAAAGTTGAGAACAAAGTGGCAAGTGGCAGATGTTTGCAGAAGAGTGATTATAGCTAGCTATGGCCTTGAACTCCAGTCTGGAAAGATCATGGGAGAGAACAAAGCAAAAAGATGCCCCCCAGAACTTTCCTTTTGTGGATTTTTTAAACAAGGCTTAATGTTTCTGGCATTTCTGAAGCTAACAATTGTATCTCCGGCTTAGCTAACCAGATGCAGTAAAAATGAACTGGACTCATTAAGAAAATCAGAATTGTTCTTGCCACCTTCTCCCTTTCCCTCCTTTTCCTGATTCTTCCCACTCCCTTTTTACTTTCCTTCTCTCTTGTACCTTTCTCTTTTCCTTTCTATTCTCTTTATTTCCTACTTCTAGAGTATAGTTTACTCTTTCTTTACTATCTTTCCCTTTCCCTATGCTTCTACTTCCTAATTCCAGCATGTCCCTGTGTGTGGAACACAGGGACCAGAGATGGTGGTATAAGAACTTAGTACAGGCTCTCTCTCTTCCTGCTTAACTCTGAGCTGCTGCTTGCATACCTCCTACTAAACAGTCATTTTTGTAGTTGCATATTTCTTTCTGATTAGTAACTTGCCCATCACTTCATGACAGCTCCTGGGCAAGTTCAAAGTTGCCTGCTTGTTCATGTCTCCATCCACGCTGAGCCTTAATTTTACAGTTTCTCATCATTAGCAAAGCAATTTCCAAAATTCAGTCCGGTGCAACCTGCTTCATTACCAAAACTTAGATTCTAGATTGAGATTTCAGAAAGAAAGCTCAGATACCACTGAGTAGTGATTTGAATTCACACACCAGAAAAAAAGAAATTTAAAAAATAACACTACAATCTTAAGCAATACTTTACAGCTTACAAAACACCTCGTGTCACTCTACTTTGTAGAGATCCCAGGTCAGCCTGTCTGTCATGAATGAGCACCCACGGTGGCCACAATCACAGCTAACCTTGGTGGTGGCAGCATTTGTCTAAACCAGACTAGGGCCTCTGGCCAGGGAGGGTACTTCCTGTAGCACTAATGATGTAATTAATCCCCTACTTCGCTGACACATCAGTCTTTGAAAGTGAAAATCTCCAAGTCAAAAGCTGAAAGAAGCAAAGCTGAGCACCAACTAGGAAGAGTCTTGCTTGATCCTCAGTTTCTGCCTATTGTGTTGACAAATATACCACTTTAATCTCTCTTCGCCAGGCCTCACACACACTGGACAAGGGCCACTTTATTAGTCTTTTTTTTTCCATCCTTTGCTTGTGAGAAAGGTTATGGGTACAAATACCTTACCGCCCATATTAAAAGGACATACTGCCAGGGAAAAAAAATTATATAGTCAGTCTTGCTAAATTAGTTTACCTAAAATTGTATGTGTGAGTGATTTTAATCAAAATCTAATTTCCCCTCTTTTTAGAGTAACTGAAATGAGATTTTTCTAATTTACTTTTTGCGGTTCAAGTTTCTCATAATTCTTCTATGCTTGTGACAGCACCGTGAACGCGTCTGCTGCTACAAAGCATTAAAAAAAATTAGATTTTCAAATTGATGTGCTAAATTAAAAATGTTTAATGTTTCTCATCAAAAGGCACAGGAGTATGTAAGGGCCCTCCAGTACAGTTAAAGACGTCATTTTTTTTTCATCTGTTTCTTTAATTCACAACCCAGGGCAACTGTACTGTGAACACGAACAAGCTATAAGTAAAGAAATCCTTGCAAGCAATGTCCTCTGAGAAGCTTCCTTTTAATTTCCTTCCACCCCTTGACATGACAACCTCAAGGATGTCAGAGTAAAAAAATGGCTGTTGTGCCTCGGATTTGTGTATTGTTTATCCACTTGCTGTTGTGCAGTGTGTGTAGTTTCATTTTTTCCTTCTGCCCTAGTCGGGGTTTGCCAGATGTTTTTAGGGCTGGTGAACCTCTGAGTAATTGCAATGCTCAGGCTTGACTAGCTAATTCCAATGATTTAGAAAATCATATTACTTCTGTAAATTGGCTCCCGTTGTTATATTAAAATCCAAGCCTCTGCCCTTCCTAGATGGCTGCTGCCTTGTTCAGGGCAACACTGGGGAGACTCCTGGAGCCCAATACCCAGATTTCAAGAGATGACTGAGTAGGTAAAGAAGGCTTGGCAAGGGCTTTTGAGCAGCCTCCTGGAATTCAGCATTTCCATATCTGAGATTCTGTCTAAATAGCGTGGGAGAGCTCAGGATTGTGTCTTGCTATTAAATTGAACTGTATTTCTGAGATAATGGTCGATGTAAGATCAGTTCCCAGTCTCCTCTGCTTCCATATAATAGAAGCTGGGGCCCAATTAGGGGCAAGTCATACCTACCTGCCACCCCCATCCTTTTCTACCAGCCCTGATCCGTGTAATGACACTGGATTTCCACAAAGACCTGCCTAAAGCCACATAGCAAGTCTAGAAGAGCAAAACCAAGGGTGTGGGTAACTTGTGTGTCCAATCTAGAGCTCTTGCTACCCTAGAAAGAATGTTCATTTTTCCAGTGAGGAGTCTCTTACTGCTGGGAGTGGTTCATAGCAACACTGGCAGCACCCCAAGCACAGGTTACCACTTAATGCTGAGCAACACAGCCACACACCCTTATCTTAAGATAGAGAGAAGTAGCAGAGCCGGGCTTCTTCCAACCCACTGATAAGCAAAGCCTTCCACTCATTTTTTTCCCTAAAGCCATACAGAATCAAAGCAGCCTTAGCTTGTTTTCTTTCTTCCCCCACCCACCCACACTTCATTCATTAGTCTTTATCAGTTCCTTTTTTATCAAAATCACTTCTCTCTCTTATGTTAAACAAGCAAAATCCTGCTGTGTGGGAGCAACCCACCTAGCACTGCTCACTTCTGAACTGGGAGGTACCTTATTTAGCCACAGACTGAAAATTTCCCAAAAGCACTTCCTCACCAACTACAATGGTTGGGGCTATTGGCAGAACTATTGGAAGCCATATTGGCCTTGAGGTATGTTACTCAGACTGCAGGTCTGGTTTTGCATTTTCATCACCAAGTAGAGCAGATTAGGCCTGTAATCCTAGCTCCTCAAGAGGCTGACATCTGAGGATCCTCATTCAAAGCCAGGTCGGGCAGGAAAGTCCATGAGCCTCTCATCTCCAATTAACCATCAAAAATACTGTAAGTAGAGCAGTGGCTCCTTTTTTGCCTTGAGCATAAAAGCTCAGGGACAGCACTGGGGCCCTAAGTTAAGTCCCAAGACCAGCATACACACATAGACACAAAAATGTGTGTTATTTATGCCAATCATGATAGCTCAAATCTATAGTCCTAGCCACTTAAGAAGTAGAGATTAGGGGATCATAGTTCAAGGCCAGCCCAGGAAAAAATTTGGGGTGGACTCTAAAAACCAAAGGCTTCACAAGGATGTGAGCTTGTTTTCCCCAGCACCATGAAGAAACACAGGGAGGATTTTAGCCTCGTCCAGCTTGGGCATAAAATGAGGCCTTACCTCAAAAATAACCAATGCAAGCTGGGCACCAGTGACTCATGCCTGTAAATCTTGCTACTCAGGAGGCTAAGATCTGAAGATTGCTATTTGAAGCCAATCTAGGCAGCAAAGTCCCCATAAAACTCTTATCTCCAATTAACTACTCAAAAAAGGAAGTGGTGCTGTGGCTCAACTGGTAGAGTACTAACCTTGAGCACAAAGAGACTCAGTCCAGATTTTGAGTTCAAGCCCCAGGACTGGCAAACAATAATAATAACAATAATAATAATACCCAATGCAAAAAGGGATTGAGGGTACTGTTCAAATGGTAGAGCACTTTCTTATTGAGACTATTGCCAAAAGAAAAAAAATTACATTTTTTTGTATAATTTCATTCTAACAATAAAGCAGTGAAGTTGTATGGAGATATCAGCACAGATTTCCTGCAAAAGGAAAAGGGTAAAGATAGTCTCCTATCTCCTAGTTTTGTTTTGTGGTCTTCTTTTTTCCCTTCATGTGGTCTTTTGATGCAGACTTATATGTCAAGTTTCTTATCCATTCTCATCAACCCTGTTGATCAACTCATCAACTTCAGTTTCAGAGCAATTTTGTGCTCTTTCTCCACATTCACTTATTCTGCTCTTCTTAATATATCATTGAAGTGGTTTATGGTTTCAATAATCCAATTATTGGTTTTGTGGACACTGTATTTAAGCCAGGACATGTTCTGTCAAGGTTGTCTTCTCCATGGCTTAGTTTAAGCTTAACAAGAACCATGCCCTTGGTTGTCCCTGATACTGAGGTGATAGCTTTTGTAGAACTTGAAGCTTAAGGACAAAGGACGGTTACCTAGCCTCCTCTCCAGGTTGCAAGCAAGCACCCAGAAGGGACGCTGCATCTTACTCACCTTTGTCCAACTCCTCATAGTTGATTCCTGATGAGACTTCAATAAATAGTTTCTGGCTTGATGAAGAATCCAAAGACTTCAGGGGAAGTCTTTGGTTGTCTGAGGCCATCAGTGATTGGTTCTTGAGCCGCAGAACTTTATCCCACAGGAACTGGTACTTCCTGGATATTACTGAGAAGCTTTGTAGTTGGGGAATTCTGCGGGAGCATGGGGACCCGAGGTCCGGCCAGGTACTAGTAGATTCTGTAGGACCAGGGGGCATAGAAAAGAGGAATGCCATGAGTCACTAAGTCAAAGAGATTCAATTTCAAAGAATCTCTTTTCTTTTCTGACATAATCTTGTATCACAAGTTTCAATAAGATAAAGAAGTAAAATTTCTGAATCAATGGTTTAGGGACAAATCCAGCAGAGAATTCCAGATCCCTTGACTTAGTAATGTATGCTTAAACAGAAGAAAAGTATATCCCAGGAAACCTCTTATATCTATTTGTCATCATTCAAAGGGGCATTAATGTCACTTCCCTTGAAGGTTAAATAGAAGAAAGTGAGTTAAATTTTACCTTGCACCAAGAAATTATACATCTAATATCTTATTCACAGTTTTCTAGAGAAACGAAAGAAGATACAGTTACAACATTTATCATAGGAATTGATTCACACAGTTATGGAAACAAAAATATTTTAGGATCTTGCCATCTGCCAGATAAGAAGCGAGAATGTAATGCAATAGCTTAATTATCATGGTGTGATTCAGCCCATGCACAAAATCTATGAACCGAGATCACTGAGGTCTGAGGACATGAGAAGATGGATGGCATGATTCGGAGAAGGAATTGGTCCTTCCTCCCTCTTTTCTGCTCTATGCAGCCCCTCTGTGAGTTAAATTTGTGCCCACTCTGTTGAGGGTGGATCTTCCTTATTCCATCTCCAAACCCAAATAATAAAATCTTCCAAGAACACTGCATAAACACAACCAGAAATGATATTTTACCAGCTATCCAGCCATCCTTTAGCCTAGACAAGTTGACATCTAAAATTAACTGTCACTTAAGGCATCATGTAACTAAGTCTGGTGACAGACATACAAAACCACTTAAGGGAACAGACTGTTTTAAGCATTTTAGGAGCTCAGAATAATGTATAAACAATAAAAGTTAATTACATATCATTCTGATACACTCACACAAGGATCTATATTTGGCAAAAACATCCTAGCAACATTTTGTTAGCCTAACATATTTACTGTGCCCATTTGAAAGTAATAAAAATGGCATTTTTGAAAAAGTATCCCATCATTCAAATTATTCACTGCCCCCTTCTGTGAATTGTACTCACAGGGAGGTGTCAGTAAACATTTTGAGAAAATTCTCTGCCTTATTAAATACAACTGACTGGCGCTTTCAGTTACAAAAATACAAGCAGAGAGAAACATTCACTAGTCTCAGTGACATAATGCTAAGCACAAGCACTAACCAGTAACAGTAAAGAGACTCGATATGCAAAATCTGAGATCAGTTGTTCTTACCCCCACATGACACTGATGAAGAAGTCTCAGAAAAATTAAATATTTCACCTAGAGTTATACAATAAAACATAAATCTGGGACTTGAATCCTTGAATTTCCTACTTCTCAAACATGGCTGACATTTTATGTTACTATCTCTGAAATGTTTTGATTCACGCATATTTGTAGGTATGTGTGAGGTACGATGAGATGTTTTGGGGTCCAGTTGTGGGGCCTGAACTCTGGGCCTGGGTGCTGTCCCTCAGCTCTTCAGCTCAAGGCTAGCGCTCTACCACTTGAGCCACAGAGCCACTTCCGGCTTTTTTTTCCTTTTTGCTTATGTGGTGCTGAGGAATCGAACCCAGGGCCTCAGGCATTCAAGGCAAGCGCTCTACCACTGAGCCAACTTCCCAACCCCGACGATGAGATGTTTTGATTCACCTGTATATTACCTAATGATCAACTCAGAAGTAATGAACATATCCACCACCTTAAACTTTTGTAACTTCTATGTGATGTATCCATTCAAACTTCTCTTGTAGCAGGTTGCCAATGTTTCCTGCCTGTATACAATCCCAGTAATTTAGGTAGTTGAGACCTGGTGACTCATGTTGAAAGTTGGCCTAGGCAGAAAAGTCCGTGGGACTACATCTCTAAAATAACCAGCAAAAAGTTGAGTTAGAGATGTTACACAAATGGTGGAGCCTCAGCCACATAAGCTGATAGTATGCTAGATTTGTTTGTTTGTTTGTTTTGTGCCAGTTCTGAGGCTTGAACTCAGCACTTGGTTGCTGTCCCTGAGCTTTTTTGCTCAAGGCAAGGGCTCTGCCATTTGAGTCACAGCTCTACTTCTAGCCTTTGGGTGATTAATTGGAGTCTCATGGGCTCTGATTCTTTTCATTTAATAGAGCATTTGCCAGGACCACCAGGGTTATTGCCAACGCCAGGAGTTGATGTTTTTGCTGCCAAATAGTATTCCATCATGTATATGCACCATAGTTTCTTCATCCATTCATCCACCAATGGACCACCTAATGGTCAATTCCAAATCCTAGCTATTGGAAGTACAAATGTGGGAGTGCAAATATCTCTTGGATATACTATGTTCATTTTCTTTGGGTATCTACCCAGTCAGTAGTGGGCTGCTAGATTGTGTGCTACTTTTTTTTTAGCATATTGAGGGGCCATTATACAGCTTTCCAAAATGGCTATATCATTTATATTCTCACCAACAATACATACGAGTTTCCTTTTCCTTAGATTCTCGCCCAGGTTGGTATATTTACACCTGTAGCAAACAAATTTGGAATAACATTAAAGTTTCTGTGGAACAGACTGCCACTGACTGCAGTGTTCTCAATGCACAATGAAACGGCCTGCTCCCTTCCATTCTTTCACAAAACCGCTAAATATAGCATATTTTTCCTTCCTAATGCCTCTCTGCCCTTCATGGGCCTGGTTGTGGTGAGCTTAATCATATAGTACAAACCTCCTACCTTGATAGTTATATGGAGAGAGAATGTGGGGTTTTTTTCCAGCTTAGTCTCAAAGCAATCCATTGAGAAGTGAAAGCAGAGCCTATGGTAAAGTGGAATATAAAGATGCTCTGGGTAACAGGTACTTCCCATCTAATGACAGCTTTGTTAAAGTATTGAGCAGAGCACATCATTCTTCCATGCTCTTTGCATTGGGGCTGGGATCTAGCACAGAGCATTTCTTCATATGGCTATTGGCCATTCTTATTTCCTCTTCAGAGAAGTCTCTCTTTAAGTCTTTAGCCCACTTTATTAATCGGGCGGCTAATTCTTTGAGGATTTGTTGTTAGGGGATTTAATTGTTTTGAGTTCCAGGTATATTTTAGATATGAGGCCCTTGTCTGTTTTATGGCTAGTAAAGATCTTCTCCCAATTCAGGGGCTTTCTAGTGATCTTGCTAGCTATGTCTTTTGCCATGATGAAGCTCTGCAGTTTAGTGCAATCCCATTTGTCCAACCTTTCTTTGATTTGTTGTTTTTCTGGGTCTTTAGTAACATTTAGTAACATTTCAGGTCAGATGATTATGTCAGGAATTTCCTTCACCAGGGGAGGGTGAAAAGGCGGCTGCCTCCATGTGTGTAATGAGATTACAAAAGGAAGAATCCAGTGAAAGAGAGGCTGTGGTCCACAATCAAGCCTGCAAGGTGGATGAAGATTACAGAGTCTGGGGCTTTGCCTGACGCACTAATATTATTTCCATCTACAGCGTAAAGAAGAAGAAATATACAAGAACATGATGGCAGAATAGAGGAAAAATAAGGTCATGTTTAAGGCTGCAGTGAGTTGTCATCCTGCTAACCCTTCATTTGTCATATTAATGTCCTTAAACTCTTTGGCTGGTCAAGTTCCCACTAGGTAGTGAAAAATATGTCAAAGTAAATATGCCAGTCAGTAATCTGACACTGGGAAAGTTGATTACATTGTACACATAATTCTTTCTTGTTGTTGTTGTTAGCAGTAATGGGGATTGATTTTAAGACTTGAGCTTGCTAGGGAGAGCACTACCATTTCAGCTACAGTTCAAGTCCTTTTTGCTTTTAGTTATTGTTCGGTTTAGGTGTTCTTCTTTTGTCCAGGATGGCCTTGGACTGTGATCCCCCTACATCTAGTTCATAGGTAGCTATGCTTTTCCAATATGGGTGAGTCATATCTTAGGTCCCATTATTATGGCATCAATGAGCTCCAAAGTTCCCACCACCTAATATTATCCTTTGAGTGTTTAGATTTCAACAGGTGAGTTTTGAGAGTACATAATTATTCAACCTGTTACAAATGTAAGTGATGCAAGATGGAGTTATGAGTTAACATGGCAAATAGAAAAGTTCTTTAAGACAAGAGTATGAGAAAAAGAAGGTTGACTTGCTCTAGAGTGTTTTGTCTCACAAGGAGTAGTACACACCAATTAAGATGACTGGTTTCATAGATGGAAAAGGAAAGGGAAGTGTTTCCATTTCCTAACAAATGAGGCAATGTCATTCTTTCTAATGGAGGCATAGAATTCCATTGTATATATATATACCACATTTTCCTGATCCATTCATCTATTGAAGGGCATCTGGGTTGGTTCCATATCTTAGCTATGGTGCATAATGCTGCAATAAACATAGTTGTGCTGGTAGCTTTAGTATGTCCTTGTTTGTGATCATTTGGGTAAATGCCCAAAAGTGGGATTGCTGGGTCATAGGGGAGCTCTATATGTAGTCTTTTGAGGAAGCTCCATACTACTTTCCAAAGTGGTTGAACAAGTTTACACTCCCACCAACAATGCAGTAGGATTCCTTTCTGGCCACATCCACTCCAACATGTGCTGTTTTAGATTTCTTGATTATAGCCATTCTAATTGGGGTGAGATGGAATTTCAATGTTGTTTTAATTTGCATTTCTTTTTTTAATTTTTATTTATTTTTATTGTGAAAATACTGTACAGAGGGATTACAATTACATGGGCAAGATAATGAGTACATTTCTTATCAAGCATTGTATCCTCCTCCTTTGTGTCCCCTTTCCATCCCTTCCCATCTTCCCCCCGCCCCCCCACCCAATCCTCCCCACTCCCTCCCCCCCAATCAAAGTTGTAAAGTTCATTTTCGACATAACTAATTTGCATTTCTTTTATGAGCATTTCTTCATGCGTCTATTGGCCATTCTTATATACACTTCAGAAAAGTCTTTAACTCTTTAGTCCACTTATTAATCAGGCGGTTGTTTCTTTGAGGATTTGTTGGTGGAGGATTTAAATTTTTGAGTTCTAAGTGCATTTTAGATATGAGACCCTTGTCTGTTGTATAGCTAGTGAAGATCTTCTCCCAATCCGTAGGCTTTCTATTGATCTTGCTAGCTATGTTCTTTGCCAAGCAGAAGCTCTGAAGCATCATGCAATCCCATTTGTCCAACCTTTCTTTGATTTGTTGTGTTTTGGGTCTCTATTAAGACAATTTCAGCCTGTGCCAAGGAGACCTAGGGTTTCTCCTATTCCATTCTGTAATGTTTTCAGGGTGTCTGTTTTGACTCCAAGGTCTGATCCATTTGGAGTTGATTCTGGTGCAGGGTGATACATACGGATCTAGCTTTCACTTTCCACGGGGATTTAACCAACTTTGCCAGCACCATTTTCTGAAAAATCTATCTTTCTTCCATCCTATTTTTTGGCTTCCTTATTGAACATAAGTGAAGTGGTAATATGTCTGTGGGTTCATTTCTGGGTCTTCAGTTCTATTCCTTTGGTCCTCAGGTCTGTTCTTGTGCCAGTACCAAGCTGTTTTGATTACTATGGCTTTGTAGTGGAGTTTGAAATTTGGTACTGATATTTCTCCATTACTGTTCTTTCTGATAAGGATTGCTTTTGCTATTCAAGGTCTTTTATTGTTCCATATGAATTTTTGGATTGCTTCTTCTATTTTATTGAAAGATGAGGTTGACATATTAATAGGTATTGCACTGAATTTGTACATAACCTTTGGCAATCTTGCCATTTTCACAATGTTAATCCTTCCAATCCAGAAACATGGGAGGTTTGTTAGGAAATGGAAAGACTTGGAAATAAGTATATTAAGTGAAGTAAACCAGGCCCAAAGAAACTTAGGTCCCATGATTTTCTTTATCTGCAATATGTCTAGGACAAGCAGAAAGGTCAAAAGCTATGTACATATGACCATAAAGATGATGCTAAGCAAAATGAACCAAGATAGGGACACAAGAGGCTTTATCTTTGTTGTTGTTTTTAATGTACTTATAATGTTACTGTGTGATTTTTCTGTTTCTCTTGTATGTTCTTCCCCCATGGTATAACCTCTATTTTCACTGTATTTGCTTCGGTGCCCTGCGCCTTCTATATACATTTTTCTAATTTGGGGAGTGAAGGGAAATAACAACAAGCTGAAATAAGGATACAGGTTGATCCACTGTAACAATGAGATGTACAAGACACTATGTTGAAAACAAACTTTATACATCTTTGGGTGGGAGGGAGGAGGTGGGGAGGTTAGGAGAGAAGGGATGATAGGGGGAAAACAAAGTGGGGTAAGAATGCTTGATAGGAAATGTACTCATTACCTTACTCATATAACTGTAATCCCTCTGTACAGATCTTTACAATAAAATATATATTAAAAATGAAAAGGAAAGGGAAAAAAGTAAGAAAAGGAAGAAAGGGAACAAGTAAATTCAATGTGCTCAATACAATCTTCTTTATATCCAGGAGAGAAAGGATGAAACCTTAAACTAAGCAACAGCAATAGTGATGGAAAATAAGCAACCAAGAGCAAGGAAGAGCTAGGTTATAAGATATGTTTACATAATTTTGTGTATAGAAAACTAGACACAGGAAGACTAAGTCTGAGATGAATAGATGAAGTTTACTTCACTGATTTTAAAATAATTACAATAAATGAACCCTGGTGCCAGTGGCTCACACCTGTAATCCTTGCCATTCAGGAGGCTGAGATCTGAATATTTTCCTTTAAAGCCTGCTTCAGTAGGAAAGTCCCCCAGACTCTCATTTCTAATTAACTAAGTGGCTCAAGTGATAGGGCACAGATCTTGAGCAAAACAGCTAGGGGACAGCACCTAAGCCCTGAATTCAAGCTCCACTACCTACACACACACACACACACACACACACACACACACACACACACACATTAAATTAATGGAAATGAAAGATGGTTTATAAGAGAAAAGTGACAGCTTATATCTGATATATGTGGTATTTGAGAGGCTATGAAAATGTTCATCTAGACAAATAAAATTGATGTATATAAGTAACCATACAAGACCATGTTGTACAGAACATATAGACTTGAAAAGCATTCAAATATTGACTGGAGATGTAGCTCAGTGAAAGATTCCTTGCCTATCATGCACAAGGCCCTGCGTTCCATCACTTGCTGTGCATAAAATGAGAAAAGAAAAAAAATCATATTTTGGGTTGACTTGAAGGCAGAGGATTTAAAGAGAGTCAAAAGAAAATTATACAACTTAAAGAATGGAGTCATTACATGGAAAGGATAATGAGGCAACCCATTGAGAAATAGTTTATTGCCCTGGGAAAGTTATTTCATATACCAAAACAACATTGACCCAATAAGAGGTATTGCAAGATCTTAACCAGATTGAATGACTTTTAAAATGAGACATTTTAGACTAGTCTTAGCATATAACAGGTGATCATCAGTACTAGATCATTGAAGATGAATAAGAGTTGGTCTTCATTGGACCAAAGATTCATGTCTAAGGAAAGAAGACCTCAATTGAAATTGGGTTGATCAGACAGGGCAAAGAAATTCAGGCACTTGATCCTTCTCTATGACCTTTGGGGTGGCTGTGAAATAATGCAGAAATGTACTATATGAGGAGTTCTTAGCACAAATTGCCTCGATCTTGTTTTAAGGATGAGTGTTTAAAAGCTTCAGAATACTGCAATCAGAACACTCTATTTAGTTATGTTTCAGCAAACCTAGAAACTTATTGGAAGTCGGCTCCCATTTGGTTCTTCAACACAGAGATATGCTATCTAGTGGAACAGAGTATTTCCCCCTTTGGTCATTATGCTCTCACTATGAATTAAGGAATTATCATGATGTTCAACACATTAGCATCCGTAAACTTTCTATCGTAGGTCCTCCAGAATGGCTGAGTTTGATCATCTCTGGCACACCAAGAAGGGGAATTTCTCATCTTGTAGGACTGAGAGCCGATCACCACATCTGGGAAGTCTAGCAAGTTCCTGGCATTCTGAAAGACCTCTTATGAGTGAGCCTACTGGCAACATAGGAAGAGTCTTCTGTGAAACCACACGGCACATTTTGATAAATTATAGATCCAACAAATTTTAGCTTAAATTTCAAAAGTAGACGTAGATGAATTTTCAAACTCACATGAGAATTACAGCAAACTTTTCTTTTTTGATGGGGAAAACATAATATAGAATATTAAGCGCATATATTCTTAGAAAAGACATAGTAGCACATACCTGAAATCCCAGCAACTCAGAAGGCAGAAATCAGGAGGAGCACTATTCAATGATATCATGGGGAAAAAATATTGGAAAGACCTCATCTCAAAAAATGAGACAGATATGGTGGTGTGCATTGAAATCTCAGATACAAGAGAGGCAGAGATAGGAAGGTCATGGTCTCCATTTCTTCAACAGTAAAATTGAGATAATAATTGTCATATTTATAAACATTTAAAATGGCAACTGCCAATTTTTTTATTGTGAAAATACTGTACAGAGGGGTTACAATTACATGGGCAAGATAGTGAGTACATTTCTTATAAGTACCGCGCGCTAACCGATTGCGCCACTGGAGCTCCGAGATAGTGAGTACATTTCTTATCAAGCATTGTAGCCTCCTCCTTTGTTTACCCTTCCCATCCCTTCCCATCCTCCCTCCTCCCCCACCCAATCCTCCCCCCACCGATTTGTAAAGTTCGTTTTTGACATGACAACTTGCAACTGACAATTTTTAAATCTCAAATAAACTGACATCTAATGGTACCAAGAGGACAAAGCAACTAGTACTCTAGTGGTGAGGATACAAATGATGTGGAGACTTTCAAAAACACAATAGTAGTTCTTAAATCTATAAGTAAAAACACTGGGTGGTAAGCATGGACTTACAAATGCATTAACAAATACCCTCTATGGGGAAGGTAAATAGGATAATTCTTTTAAAAGATTAAGTCCATCCTCAAAAGTCTAAAATTAGGGGTGGGAGTGTGGCTTAGTAGTAAAGAGCTTGCCTAGCATGCGTGAAGCCCTGGGTTCCATTCCTCAGCACTACATAAACAGAAAAAGCCAGAACTGGCTCTGTGGCTCAAATGGTAGAGTGCTAGTCTTGAGCAAAAGAAGTTCAGGGACGGTGTCCAGGTCCTGAGTTCAAGCCCCAGGACTGGCAAAAAAAACTTCTAAAAATAGGGCTTGCCTGATGTAGTACATATATACAATGGAATTTTATGTTTCCATCAGAAAGAACAGCACTGCCTCATTTGATAGGCAATGGAAAGACTTGGGGAAAAAATCATAGTAAGTGAAGTTACACATTCCCAAAGAAATTTAGGTCCCATGGTTTCTCCTATTTGCAATAATTAGTATACATACAGAATAATCCTATCAAATGAGCTGAAAATCTCAAAACCCATGTACAAATGACCGATGCTAAGTGAAATGAACCCGCAGATATGGGCACAAGAGGTCTGTATTTATTGTTATTGTTTTAAATGTACCATGTGATATTATTTTGTTGTTGTTGTTTCCTTTGTATGTTCTCTCCCTGTTGTCACTGTACTCAATTTTGATATCTTGCATCTTGTATTTACATATGTCTAATCTGGGGAGGGAAAGGGGAATAACAAAACACTGAAACAAGGACACAGGATGGCCCATTGTAATAAGGATACCCACAGGACAGTAATTTGGAAATGAACTTTACAATTTCAGGTGGCGAAGGGGGGGAGGGAAGGGATAGTGGGACAACAACAAGGAAGGGAAGGGGTAACAATGATCGACAAATAATGTACTCATTGCCTTACTCGTGTAACTGTAACCCCTCTGTACAACATCTTAACAATAATTTTTTTTAAAAAAATAGGGCTTCCCTATGACCCAGCAATTCCACTCCAGGGTATTTAACCAATAGACTATAAACCAGGCCACACTGAAGCTACCAGCACAATCATATGCATTGCAGCATTGTTTACCATAGCCAAGATATGGAATCAACACAGATGCCCCTCAGTGGATAAATGCATCAAGAAAATGTAGTTTTTTAATATACAATGGAATTCTAGTCTTCCATCAGAAAGAATGATATTGTACAATTCATAAGGAGATGGAAAGGCTTGGAAAAATTATATTAAATGAAGTAAGCGAGACCCAAAGAAACGTAGGTTGCATGGTTTCCCTTATCTGTGGTAACTAGAATGTGCCTATAAATCTACAAGTAAACACACCGGATGGTTAAAAAATACTCTGGAATATGATAAATTATATATCTCAAAGTCTCTAGGCATTCAAACACAGTGAGCTCAAAGGAGGGTATTTTTAGGAGAAGAGAATATTCTTATTAAGTGCATAAGCTCAATAGCTATGTGTATCTGATCATATAAAATATGAACTCCAGGAAATGGATACAAGAAGGTGTTTTTTTCTTGGTTTCTCTTTTTGTTTTCTTTTCTTTTTGCCTTTTTAGTTTGTTTATGTGTCTTTGAGAGGATAAGGAATGGCACAGAAATGGAGGGAGAAAGTGTGAAGAAATGCAGCTGTGAAACTCACTAGACACTATGTTGAAAATGAATTTTATGACCTGTGGGTGAGGACAAGAGTGAAAACCTGGAAAAAAGCGAGGGACGGAGCAACATTGTTCAGAAAGAAATGTACTTTTTAATCTATGTTACACTAACCCATCTATACATCACCTGTACAATAACAATTAATATAAAAAGACCAAATCAAAGCCCAACAAAATAAGTACCAGGAAATGGGGCCAAAGGGAGAAAGATAGAAAAATGAAGGGAAAAGGAAAGGAGAGGATGCAAGCAAGAATTGATTGTATACACCACAGAATTGAGAAATACAAGGGCATGGGTGAATAGAAGGGAGCTGAAGATGTTGAAGTAATGACACAAATCAAGATGCTTTGTATGATAAAATTCTTTGTTAAATAGCAAAAAAAAAATTCAATACATACCTGAACTTTAGAACAGTGAGGGAAGGGGTAGGTGGGGAGGGGTGAGGGAGAATGTTGAAAGGGGTGACATTGATCAAGATGCACTGTATTCACAAGCTCCTTTGGTGAATGACAACTGCTTTGTAAAACTACTTAAAGATAATAAAGATATTCAAAAAAATAAATATATTGTACCCTGCAATCTCATGTCTCAAGAGAAATGAAAAATATGTCCACATACAGCCTGCATATAAGCGTTTCCACTATTTTATTTGTTACTGTCTAGAACTGAAAAAAATCAAATGTCCATTGGCTGGAGAATGGATTAAAAAAAGTATAATATATCAGACACGTGAACACTATTCAGAAACAGAGAACAAACTACTGATACATTCAACAACCTAAGTGAATCTCAAATGTATGGAAAAGCACCAGACTCTAAAGATAGTACTGCATAATTGCAGTTATATGACTTCCAATAAAAGAAAGACAAGGAAATAACAACAACAACAAAAAAGATGAGTGGTTAGTAGGGGCAGGGATCATGGCATTTATACAAAGGGGAAGAAGGAAATAAGAGGCCAGGGGTTGACTGTTTCTCCAACTGTGAAGGTGGGACACTAATATAGGCAATTTATAATCCCCACAGACCTGCACACCAAAAATAGTAAATTTTACAAGTTAAAAATAGATGAAGATGGGCTGGGAAGGTGGCTCAGTGGTAGAACACTTGCCTTGCATGCTCGAGGCCCTGGGTTCTATTCCTCAGCACCACATAAGAAAAAAAGCCAGAAGTGGCACTGTGGCTCAAGTGGTAGAGTGCTAGCCTTGAGCTGAAGAGCTGAGGGACAGCGCCCAGGCCCAGAGTTCAGGCCCAACGACCAGGCCCCCCCCCAAAAAAAAGATGAAGAAAGTGGCGCTGTGGCTCAAGTGGTAGAGCGCTCACCTTGAGCTAAGGGACAGTGCATAGGCCCAGAGTTCAAGCCCCACAACTGACAAATATATTCATATATATATATATGAAGATAACTAGATGCTGATGGTTCATACCTGCAACCCTAGCTACATGATCTAAGGATCATGGTTCAAAGCCAGATGAGGCAGGAAAGTAAAAAAGATTCCTATATCCCTTTAAACATCAAGAAGCTGGAAATGGAGCTGTGGTTCAACTGATAGAGCACCAGCATTGAACAAAAGAGGTCAAGGACAATGCCCAGGCCCTGAAGCCTCAGGATCAGCACACACACACACACACACACACACACACACACACACACACACACACACACAAATAGTGAGAGAGGGAAAGGATAGGAAAGGAGAGTGCAGAAAAAGAAAGATGAGATGATACAAGAAAGGAAAGAGCAAAAAGTTGTCTGACATAGAGCAAGTATTATACAAACGTCTAGTAAATACAAAATTTCGAATTTGTATTGCTCTGTGTCATCATAAGACATAGTTGTCCAAAAATATAGGCAAAGTTCTTGTTTTCTCATAGAGACTTGTTATCAAGTAATATCTGGGGTAGATATATAAGGACTTTGTGTTCTTTACAGGGTAAAAGAAGGTGCTGATAAACAACAACAACAAAAAAAAACCAGAATCATCTCTGATTCTAATAGCTGAATTAAACCACCATTTAGAACTAACTCATAGCCTGTCAAATGAATAAGGCATTTTTAAATTTGGAAAAGAGTTCCATACAATACATTCCATTCGCTTAGCAATATGTTCTTTTTGAATCTGCATCATCCCATCTGATGGCTGCTATCTAGTCTCTGTCATTGAACATTGCATTTGGCGCCAATTTTCTGGTAAGAAAAGCCAGCCTGTGTTGACTATCCTTGATACACTCATCTTTGTGCACACAACATTATTCCTTTATGGTAAACTCCTAGAACAAGAATTAGTGTATTGACTAAAACATACATTATATGATTCTTCATTCACATTGCCAAATTGCTCTCTAGAAGCTTACATAATTTGCTTACAACAGCTGTGAATGAGAAAGAGTTGGGGCTGTGTTTGGTGGTCCTTTTCCCTCAATCTCTAACAAGCCTTTCTTCTTAATTACTTTGCATATTATAAATGTTGATTTTTTAATTAAAAGATTATTAAATCAACTTTAAACACTAAGAATATGTGCTGAATTTTTATTGGGTATCTAGTACTGTAAAACATAATTAGGACAGTAAATCAACTGAGCATTTAAACTTGCATTTGCATTCATTATCTTTGGGTATCACCTACACCATCACTGGCTGGCTGCCTTTACTGGGAATTTTGAGAAGAGGAGATTTCATTTGGTCTGTAAGGGCATTCCATAGAAAGTAGTGCTCTACCAAAAGCATCTCAAGAACATTCGATTATGATGATTTGAGATCTTCTTTTACTGTTCAACTTTTTTGTGAATGATTTGAGTCACACTCATCTTACTGACCTGTCCTTCCCATTCTGGGAAATTGCCATAAAGAAACAATGCCATATGCATAAAAATATTTGTACCTCTCCCTTTAGGGCTGATTCCTAATCAATGGTCTGCTAGTTTCCTATTAAATAGAAAAAAAATGGAGATTGATCCAGTTAAATCAAATATTTTGGGGAAACAATAAAAAGCACCTCCCTAGCCCACTACAATTTCCTAAAGTTATCAACAAAAACTTCAGTTTTATTTTACCCATAAGTACTGGCTTTTTTTAGTTTGTACTCTAAGAAACTGATTTGAGCTAAAAACATCCGGGTTGCTCTAAACATAATGGCATTAGAAGATAGGCAGTGGATCTGAGAGTAAGTGAAATGAGCGGCCTGGTGTCTCAGCAGATGAGTAAAGCAACAGAGCAGAAATGAAAGAGTTAAGTTCTTCATGACTACTGTAATGGTCTAGGTGCTGATAAAACCAGAAGAGGAAAATCCTCTTCCTCTGATCTACTTTCCCTAGGGAACCATTTAGGAAGCCTCACAGAACTCTACAGACAGGGAATAGAGAGAAAAGGAGAGGAGGGGAGCAAAGCAAAAAGACCAGAATAAGAAAGCCCCAGGTACTGGGACCGAGGGAAGGAAAAGAATCTTCCTGGTGGCTTCTTCGCTCTGTTAGATTTCTGTCACTGTGAAAAAAATACTTGTGATAACCAACTTATTAAAGGAAAAGGTTTATACTGGCTCATTGTTTCAAAGAACCTAGGCCATGTCCACTGGACCTTGATGATTTGCTGTGGTGGCACAGTAAATTACAGTTGATGTTCATAGCAGAAGAAAGCTGGTCACCTTATGGTTGCTGGGAAATCAAGAGAGGGGAAGGGACTGAGTCTTACTCTTGTTTTTCAAGGGCATGCACCTAGTAACCTAACTTCCTCATACTAGGCCCCACCTCCTAAGTATTCCACTATCTCCCAACAATGCCGTGAACTAGGAAGCAACTTATCAATGAAAGGCCTTTTGGGGAAATTTAAAATCCAACCCATAACAGAAGCCTGCCTAGCCATGATTTACCCAAATCCAAGTCTCTGGGTAAGAAAATTATCATTGTTTCATTATTTACATTTTCAAATAGTTTGAATAGTTTAAGGTAAACCTTTCCATTTTCTCCTCGTTATAGTGTTCTCCAAGATATCTATTGATAACATGCTGTAGTAACACTCAGAAAGTGTTAGCATTCACATAACTAAATTCTCTTTCACAGGCAGAACACAGGTATAGGGAGAAAATGGTCCTCAGTCCCCCCCCCATCTAGAGCTCTTCTAACAACCTATGAGTTCTATCATTTACATGTCAAATCATATGTGACTTATTAAGTCTCCAGGGAACTCTAACTTCTTTGAAATGTGCCATGTATAGAAAAATCAAGAGTTATAGACCAGCCCCAGCTATATAGCAAGACCCTGTCTCAAAACACTCAAGTCGGGATGTAGCTCAGTGTTAGAGCACTTGCCCTGGATTTGATTCCTAGCATGGGGTATTGGAGAGGGGCAAGCTTTCTGGATAACATCACTCAATGACATCACTTTTAATTCCTACCCTGAATCTCATGTCAACCAAAATCAAGCTATTAATAATTATCTTAGTATAAAAGGAATTTCTTTAAGGGGGGATAAGAAACTTAGACTAAACATATTTATGCTGTGGATCAGCAATCCTAGATTTATGTAATCTAGAAATACTTCAGTTTAACAATGGAAATAACTTAAAGTACATTTATCTTAGTTTACTCCAAAGATATTCCAAAGATGTATACATCATGGAACCTACTCCAGGAATGTTTAAGCCAACAGAGAAGATGGGTATAAATAGTAGACATAGGCCAGGTACAAATGGCTCATGCCTATCATCCTAACTACTCAGGAGGCTGAGATCTGAACATCATGGGTCAAAGCCAACCCAAAACTGAGATTTATCAACAATCACCAAAAGCCAGAAGTAGAAGTGTGGTTCAAGTGGTAGAGAGCCAACCTTGAGCATGTTCAGGCCCTAATTTCTAGACCCAGGATGGGCAGACATGCATGCACATGTGCACAAACACAAATAGACATAGAACAGGACCAGGAATTCCAAGAAAGATAGGTATGTCTTGACTCCTGGCAGAGGTAGCATCTATTTTATGCCTCTATGAGTCAGATCTGTCTTAGATTAAGGGAAGAGATGGTGGCAGGAAACTACAAGGTACACTCTTAGTACGAGTGTTCCAGGTGAGTCAATGTGGGACACAAAGTACACAGTAGGAGACAGGCTCTAGTTAATATTAGAGATCCTTTGTATAGGGCATTAGAGGGAAGGTTTTGGAATTCTTTCTTTTTTACCCAGTTTTGTGGGCATTTCAGGCCTGCAGAGTTTCCAATATGTGTTCATAACCCCTGGTTCCATTTACAAAGCCATTCCCCAGGGGAGTTGGCATCAATCATCTTGCCATTATGTCTCATTATGTTGGATGAAGAGGAATCCAGGAGTCCATATGCTATCTTGGCAGCATTAAAAATTGATCCTTTCTTCAGTTTCCAATTATATATGTCCAGGAGTTTAGGAGTCCTAGAGGTTTGGCCACTTCTAGCTGGAAGAAAAGCCTAAGAGGCCAATAGTTTTGGTTTGGTTATTTAATCGCATTTCATTTTTATCATCTTCCACATATTGTTGTGGGTGTCACGGTGTCACCACCTGAAGCAATTAGAATAAGATGCTTCACATCCAGAGGACCAGTGAGTGGAAGGGCAGCCCTCTCTGAATACTTCCTGGATCCCACCCCAGCTGGGATGTTTCTGATTTCCAGGTTGCTAACAATAAGAATGATCCTTGTCTGCAGGGGATGGATATAGTTGCTGGGCAACTGCATCTGTGACTCCTCAAGGTTTCCTTGCCACTGGGATGAACCCTGTGAAGCAACCCAGCCCAGAAGTATTATCTCTAGATCAAGTCCCAGGAAACTTACTCACGTACTGTCTCCCACATGCCATCCCTGCTGCATGTGCAAATGGGTAGAAATTTCTTCATCTTTTCTCCATATGGTCTTACGCTGTCAACTCAATTGGTGGGCAGATGATACTATAATATTCAGTTATTCTTCATTCTATGTAATGCTATTCAATTGACTCCTTATGGAACTGTCTTTCTTGTCTCTTCAGCATAATGTACTGCCAATGACACCGACATATCTAAAAGGAAAACACCTTCTGATGGGAGGCTGAGCAAGTCTACCCACTTGCTAAACAAAGCTCTGGCCAAGTCAAGTTCAACACAACTGTTCACCATTTTCTGTCCTGTGCTAAGATCTGCAGTTAAGTATCTAATTCCTGTGTTAAGTATCTCTAGTATAAATTAATACAGTATTGAGCTAGGTTTATACACTGAATCTTAGATCATTCCTGACTCCTAAGCTTAGAGTACAGATCATACATATTGATTCCTCCCTACACCAGTGCTAGAATAATCTACCCAATCATTTTCCAATTCCTGGGTGCAAAGTAATAGCAGATCTCTTTATGGGAGTGTGATGTGAACTGTTGACAAAATTATACTGTAATTACTATGTGGAGTCAAGGTAATGGCATAGCATTGTCCTATAATTATTGGATTTTGTGTCTGATTTCTAAACTGTCCTATGAATTACATGGTAATTAATACTGAGTCTTCATTAGTTCATTTGGAAGTACGATATTCATACAGATCAGTGTTTCAACAATAACAACCACTACTTAAATCTCTAATATTGGGGACTTTGAGTCATGCTCTAAATAATTTTAAAAACTAGTGTAAAGGTATATATAATTTGACAAAAAATTAACCATGTCCAAACATGCTTCTAGCCCAAATTATAATACTTAAGAAATACAGCACACACACACACACACACACACACACACACAAACACCTACCAGTTCTACATTTGGTCCTACCAAGCTGATAAACTTTGGATGTTTGAGCATGTGTTTCTTGTATTTAAAAGCTTGGTGTAGGACACTGGAATCAGATACAGTGAAAACAAGTGTTATACCATGGGGGAAGAATATACAAAAGAAACAAAAGAATTACATAGTACATTATAAGTATTTTAAAAAACAGTATCAAGAAACAAGAAACCACTTGTGTCCCTGTCTTGAGGTCCTGCATCTGGTACATACATTTGTAATTTGGGGAGGGGAAGGGAGATAACAAAATGCTTAAATAAGGATACAGGTTGACCCATTGTAACAATGAGATGTACAAGACACTATGTTGAAAACAAACTTTACAATTTCAGGGTGGGAGGAAGAGGTGAGGAGGGAAGGGATGGTAGGGGATAAAACAAAAGAGGAGGTAACAATGCTCCATAGGAAAGGTACTCATTACCCTACTCATGCAACTATAACCCCTCTGTACAGTATTTTTACAATAAAAAATATATATGGAGGGAAAAAAAAGGAAAAAAAAGCTTGGTGTAAACTTTGTTCTGGGCTACTGGTCTTTGAGACAGAGTTCACCATGCAGACATGGGCCTTTTAATTAAGACTCCCAATATGATCTCTAAAAAGGTGGCTTCTCTGTATCTCTTTGACTAGATTTACTAGAGTTTACCATACAACAGAAGAACTTTCTAAAGGGAAACTACTTGTCTTGAGCTGGAACTATATCTACTCAGGTTGAGCAGGAGCCAGCAGAAGCAGGCAGGCAGTCTGGGATTGATAGGCACCAGCCAATTCACTTATTCTACTATTCTTAGTATATCATCGAACTGGTTTATGATTTCAATAATTTCGTAAATTATTGGTTTTATGGAAGTTGCATTTCAGCGAGATGTAGTGGGCTTATGTCAGGATATCAATATGCCAGTGACTCAAGAGGCAGAGATAAGAACACAATGGTCTGAGGCTAGCTTAGGTAAAAAGTTATCTAGTCCCTATCCCCAAACAACTAGGCTGTGTAGCAGGAAGCCCGATGGAAAGGGTGACACTGATCAGGATGTATTATATTCATATTGACATGTTGAATTAAAACCCTTTTGTACAACTATTTAAAGATAATAAAAATGAATGTTTCAAATGTTGGGTGTTGTTGATTATAAAGCCAATGAATAAACAATAATTCTTGAAGCATAACCCCAACTTTAAAAAAAATTTTATTTATTTTATTAATGTACCAAGGGATCGAACCCAGGGCCCTCATGCATGCTAGGCAAGCACTCTACCACTGAGCCACATTCCCAGCCCCAATTAAGTCATTCTTTTCCCTTTAACTTCCAACCCAACCTGGGGTTGGCCTTTAACGAACAGTAAAGTTTACAATATGTAAGGGTCACAGCTAATATATTAATATTAATAATAATATTCAGCACCTATGTTCTCAAACCTGCCTGTAGATTTCCTGGGTTATCCTACAGAACAATGCTGTAAGACTGGTATTTCACCGTTGTCTGAATGAGGAATGGAATATTTGGAATTTAGACTCTCAGCTCTAAGTGGCAGGCCAAATTGGAGTTGTCAAAGCCAGAGCTGCTTGTCTGCAGTTTTCAAGGTCTGGACAAACCAATATTCAAGGAGTAGAATGTATGGTAGAGTGATGGTGGTCACAACAGCATGGTAGACAGCATGGTAGAGAGGCCAGGATGGAAAGCCCATGAGCGCTCTGAAGATGGCACCAATTCCAAACCAACTAGTTTTCGTGATCTGTAAGGTGTCCATGATTCCCCCACCTCCCCATGTTTTCACAATAAACACTTTGTTATTTAACTTATCTTGCAAATGACTTTATGCTTCTTTTTTAAATGTTTTCTATTGTGAAAATACTGTACAGAGAGGTTACAGTTACATGAGCAAGGTAATGAGTACATTTCTTATCCAGCATTGTTGCCTCCTGCGTAACCCAGAGGCTTCATTAGACAGGAGCTGAGCCAGAAGTTTTATCACAATTTGTTCTTGGGACCGAGGGAAGGTAGCATCAGGTCCTGGCTCACAGCCTGGCAGAAAACAGTCTTCAGAGTCTGACCCTCACCTCGTCTCCTTTGAAGGAGTACCCAGAGGTCACCTGCACTTGTACAGACATGGCTGAAGTTTCAGACCTGAGAGCTGCAGTGTGTATCCTACCTGACGAGGCCAGTCTTTTCAAAATCAAACAAAGAAGTGTCTGTTGGTCAGGTCCTTGTAGAGGATCTTGAACCCCAACTTGGTCACAGCTCTCAAACAGGCCTGAACATCCTCAAAGCGACTGCTGACCTCTGCTACCTACAGGAGACCCCACCACCACCCTCCGGCTTCAACACTTGATTTGCCTTATCTAGAAAGTCCCTGATGTTGGTTCCCATCAGTGAAAGGCAAAACACAGCTACATCCCCAGACTTATTCTCCAGAGGCACCTGGGCCATGTCACCCATGGTGACCCTGCACCCCAATGTTTTTCATGCAGTGTTCCCAAACATGCTATACTTCGTAATCACCTGGGAAGTTTTTAAATACTTGTGTTTGGGAGCTGGGAAGGTGGCTCAGTGGTAGAGTGCTTGCCTTGCATGCAGGAGGCCCTAGGTTTGAATCCTCAGCACTACACAAGCAGAAAAGCCAGAAGTGGAGCTGTGGCTCAAGTGGTAGAGCACTAGCCTTGAGCTGAAGAGCTGAGGGACAGCGCTCAGGCCCAGAGTTCAGGCCCCACGACCAACGAAAGAAAAAAAAACAAACGAAAATACTTGTGTTTGGATCCTACCCCAGAGACCCTTATTTAAAAGTTCCCTGGGTGGCTACAATGTATAGCCCAGATTTTTTTTATCTGTAACTCAGGTTAGGTCAAGAACCCATTCTTTTTGTGTAGTTTGGGTTTTCTTTATCCTGCTTTGGGGCTTGAACTCAAGACTTCATATTCTCACTTGGCTTTTTCTACTCACTACTAATTATCTACCACTTGAGCCACACTTCTCCTCCTGGATTTTTGCTGGTTAATTGAGGATAAGAGTTTTATAAATTTGTCTGCCTGGGCTGGCTTAGAACTGCAAACCTCAGCTCTCAGCCCCTGAGTAACTAGGATTACAGATGTGAGTACAGGCTCACAGCTAACTCCTGGTATTGAAAGCCCACTTGAGACGTAATCTAGGATCAGTGCATATTTGTGGTTTCCAAAACTCTAAAACTTTTGATCCAGAACCCACATGCTTGGACGATAAAGTCAAGAAATATTCATTGCAACAGTATTGGTAATGTTGATGTGGCTCACTTTGCCTTGCTAAATGTGTTCTGTGACACTTATTAAGTTCATTATTCATTTGTCCAATTTTATTCGAGTGTACACATAAATAGTTTTAAAAAAATCAAATAGTGCCCAAGGGTTTACAATGGAAATCAATAGTTCCCCACTCTGATATTACAATCACTATAAATAATCCATATTAACTCTTCCAGCTGTTCCTAAATGAATGCCTAAACTGCTGTCTTGAGTTTTTCAATTTAATACCTCGTCATTTGATTTATTATCCATCTAACTCATCCTCCTCTGCATATACACACCCCCGCTCCTCTCCCAGTCTCCCAAAACACTTTAGCTACATGTTTACTAAATCAATAGTTAATGGTCAAATGATTATGATGGTAAATGTCCTCGACAGCTGAAACTTGAGCAGTAATTCTATTTATAATTGCCTTGTGGAAAAGAATATTTGTTCACTATCCCTATGCCTATCAGCACTTCCTCCTCCAAACTATTCAGCAAAACTACGAAGCCTTTTTAGGAATTAAAAAAGTAAATGGCCTCATTAGGAATGTACTCATTACTTTGCTCATGTAACTGTAACCCCTCGGTACAGTATCTTTACAACAAAAAAATATATATTAAAGAAAAAAAAGGTAAATGTCCTAGGGATGTAGCACAGAAGCAGAGGATTGTCCTGGCATGTGCAAGGTCCTTAGTTCAATTCCCAGCACCACAAAAATAGATACAACTCATCTCCTGTGGCCCATGCCTATCATCCTAGCTGGTCAGGAATCTTAGATCTGAGAATCACAATTCAAAGCCAGCCGAGGCAGACAAACCCAAAAGACTCATTTTCAATGAAGAAGCAAAAACACAGAACTGGAAGTATGGCTCTCTAGTGGTAGAGTGCCAGGAATGGAAAAACACTGTTCAAGAATTCAATTTAAGCCCTAATATTGGCACCCAAAAAAAAGGTAAAATAAAATAAATAAAAGGTAGCTATAACTGAGCCTTTAATATCTTTTAGAAACTAAGAACGCTAGATGTATTAATTCCATCTTCATTCCAAATCTATGTGGTTAACACTATTGTTAATTCCACTTACAAAATAAGAAAACTGAAAAATTTGGCTTCATAGTTAATAAGGGATGAGACCAAGATGGAAACATAGGCTTCTTGAGGCTGAGTCCTTAACCATAGCCCAAAGCAGTGAAAGAAAGAGTCAGCCATCAGGTCTTCTATACCTTTACCTGACGCAGCTTTAACCTTTGACAGTGAATTTTTGACAATTTGCAGTGAATTATCTGGAGTCATCTTTCTTCTTCATCATGGGATTCTGCTCCTCTCCTGGGCATCATACTCTGTCATGTTGGGCTCCTTTTCAATAGAGCATCTTTCCTAAAAAGAAAGGAGTGGAGGAGAAAGTTGTTGAGATGTTCTAAAGTATCTGTACTCTGGTGACACTCTGGTTTAACCAGTCCATCCCTCTCCTTCACTGCTCTAGCAAATTACCATGAACTGGTTATGGGATTCAAATTCGACATTTTGGGGCAAAGGGTGTTATAAGCCTGCCTACCAGAATCAAATGCTGAGTTTTGGGCTGAAGACTACTTACTCCCATAATTTTAAAAACATTGGTCACTGTCTCTTCACTGTTTTATGTATCCGTAGAATAGCCCAAGCCCACCACAGTTCCTGAGTTTGTATATATGACCTGATTTTATCTCAAGGATGCTTCTGAAAATTTCTCTTTCAACCTACAGTTAAATACTTTTGTGCAAGTCTTTTTAAATTAATTATGTATACCTAGTGAGTCCTTAGTATATGGAAATTCAGGCTTTTCAGCTTTGAGAAGTATATGGAATCCTTGGACTTTTCAGTTTTTCAGTTTATGGGTCATTCCTTGAGATTCTGGCTCACTATCTCTTTTTGTTTTTCATTCTAAAATTCCTATATTTGATGTTAGGGCTTATATATTGACCCTTGCCATACCTCATCCCCAATTTTCAACCTTTTGCAACATTCCATGCTTTCTGAGAGATTTATTCAGCTTCCAACTACTCACCTGATTTTATTTATGCTAATATATTTTTATATTGCAAGATTTATGCCTGAATAATCATATTGTTTTGTTTTGCTTTTTGGTGGTACTTCAGTTTGAATTCAGGGCTTGATGCTTACTGGGCAAGCACTTTACTGCTGAGGCCTCTTTCTAGCCTTTTAGGTGCTACATTTTTTTGAGATAAGATTCTCACCTCCTGCTCAGGTGCCCACCTGAAACATGATCCTCTTATTGAGGCTTTTTCTCCTAGCTAGATGACAAGCACATACAACTACTTCCAGCTTCTTTCTTTGAGAAAAAGGATCACAGACTTTTCTGGTTGGCCTAGAGCTATACTCCTATTGATCTCAACCTCCCACAAAACCAGATGCCACCGTAGCCAACTATGGGTTGAGAAGGAGTTGTGTGAATTTTTTTTTTGGGGGGGCATGGGACGTGGTGCTATCCCTCAGCTCTTTAGCTCAAGGCTAGCACTCTACTGTTTGAGCCACAGTACTACTTCCGGGTTTCTAGTGTTTTATTGGAAATAAGAGTCTCATGGACTTTCCTGCCCGGGCTGGCTTTGAACCGTGATCCTCAGATCTCAGCCTCCTGAGTAGCTAGGATTGCAGGTGTGAGCCACCAGCACCTGGCAGTTGTGTGACTTTTTTAACCTGGCCTGGACTCAACATGATTATGTTGTTTTTGTGTTTTTCAGTTGTTGTGCTTTCATAATTTTCTTTTATTGCTGCTGCTATTGAAAGGCTGTCCTAAGCTGTAGCCAGTGGTTCACATCTAAAATCCTAGCTACTCACAAGGCTGAGGTCAGAGGATTACAACTCAAAGACAGCCTAGACAGAAAAATCTATGAGACTATCTATAAAATAACCAGCAAAGATGAGCTTGTGGCATGGTACATGTAGTAGAGCACTAGCCAAGTAAGCATGTTGGCAAGTGTGAGGCTTTGAATTCAAACCTTGATACTGGCAGAGAGAAAGGAAAGAAGGAAAGAAAGAAAGGAAGGAAGGAAGGAAGGAAGGAAGGAAGGAAGGAAGGAAGGAAGGAAGAATACTACCTTAGTATTTCTTAGCTATAATATCTGTGTCTGTGAGAGTATGGAGTATGGATTGGTTATTTTTGTTGTTTTGTATGTTTTGTTTTCCTCATTGCAATATGTCTGAATTGTCAGATTTACTTTGATTCACTTTGGTTGATTATGCTACTGTCTTTCATGCTTGAAACTTCCCTCTACTTTGTGTGGATCCTTGGATAAATAACATGTTTAGGATTGAGACTCTAAACCACAAAATGGAATTTCTGCATGAGAACGTAGGCTGTCAATAAACATTATCCACTGTCCTATGTCAGGTCCTTACTGTCTCCCCAGGGAATATCCACATGTCAATATACACAGAAGAGATTGTCCAGCCTTCTGCTCTGCCATGGTTCAGGAAGCATGTCCCAGGCTGTAAGCATTGTTCGACTGTGAGATAGACAGAAAGAGCCTGAAATTTCACAGTCTGTGGACATTCATTTCATTCTCCTACCATTAGCAAGGTGATTGACCTGTTCTCAACCATTTATCTAAAGAAATCTCTTGTCTTCATTGAGGATTTAAAAGGCATTGTAGGCCAGGTGCCAATGGCTCATGCCTGTAATCCTAGCTTCTAAGGAGGCTGAGATCTGAGGATCACAGTTCAAAGCCAGCCCAGGCAGGAAAGGCTGTGAGACTCTTATCTCCAATTAACCACCAGAAAACCAGAAGTGGCGCTGTAGCTCAAGTAGAGTGCTCACCTCGAGCTGAAGAGCTCAGGGACAGCGCCTAAGCCCAGAGTTCAAGCCCCGTGACTCACACACACACACACACACACACACACACACACACACACAGAGAGGCATTGTAAGGATGTAGTCCCCCTTCTCAGGCTTGTAGTTTCTGGTGTTTCCAGCCTTACCCTTCACCTCTACTTCCAGAGGTACCTGGATTTCCTGAGGCTTTCTGTGTTCCTGTAACAGAAACTGCTTCTTGTTGACTTAGCTCTTGGCAAGCTCTTTATTTTCAATTGCTCTGCTCTGTGAAGGTAGTGTTTGATTTTTCAAATTATCATTTAATTAAATTTGTCATCTTCTTTCACATTGTTTTAATGCATGTGGGTTTAAAACCATTTTCCCTCAGAAAGTAGGGCTTCCCAAGTTAGAAACAGATGTTCAGTTCGTCATGTGTAATAGATTCCAATACAAATCAATCTCTGTTCTGACAAGAAAAAAAATGCTATATTCATACTGGATAACTATGGGAAATTTGTTGAAGAATCTACTCAGGAATATGTGAGCGAGGTTGCAGGTTCACTCAGGTCATATGATTAAATGGAACCCTTTCTATGTCTAAAAAGAATGGATAAGAGAGAAAGTGCTCAAAACCCTAAGAAAAGGCTTCATGAGAAGAGCTATTAGATGGAATACATGGCCTAAGATAGCTTGTTAACATAATTACAATTTATCCTTTCCTGTAGGTCTTCTTTGCATAAAAGTTTTGTAACCCATTTTATGAAGAGCCAAAGTACATTTTAATTATTTTCCCCATCTTATAATATGGAATAACTCTGTACTACATTAGTCAATATAAATGTAGCAGAAGTGATAATAAGTCCTCCACATGTCCAGACTCCTGAAACCCTGCCTGTACTCCATTAGAAAAAACCCAGGCTACCTTGCTGGATAATAGGGGAAAATGTCTTCATCTTCTGTATTTCCCCAACTAACAACTAGCCAATTGTCAAATTCTAAAGTGAAGCCAGTCAAGAACCTAGCCATCCTAAACAGATGGAAAAGTTGGGCATGAGGTCTGTCAAACTGCACCCAGAAAAAGGACCCAAAATAATTTTCCTCATATAATTTTCTACCCTACAAAATTATTGCCTTTACACACAGAATTGGTGTTTGTTACACAGCAATAGCTAACTGATACACTCTTTCACTCAGGCAAATCAACTAATGTATAGTCACAAGTCAATGAAATGTGTACTGATTGATGATTGAGATCATCTGAAGATGACCTCATAATGTCTCTTTCTCATCTAATTCAATTTTAAACTGTGGAGAGATTTCACTCTCATAATAGCCTTCCATTTCCTGAAAAAGAATACCAAAGGTTTGAGCAAAGATCTGAAAGATCTCAATCCTAATAAGTTCTAGAGAATTTGTCAAATTCCTCTGGAAACACCCTAAGATATCAGAAGATTCCTCTGGAAACACCCTAAGATATCAGAAGATATTTTGTAGCAAAGAAGTTTTAGTCAAAAACAATAGGAAATGGCTAGAACATGTATTAATGTATTAATAAGCTTTTTATCACTATAACAGAATACCTTCTCTAAACAATTTAAAAGGAAGCAAGACCTGTCTTTTTATTTGGTTGATGTGTGTGTGTGTGTGTGTGTGTGTGTGTGTGTGTGTGTGTGTGTGTGTGTGTGTGTGGCCTAGGGCTTGAATTCAGGGTCTGGACACTGTGAGCATTTGTGCTCAAGACTAGCATTCTTCCTCTTGAGACATAGTTCCACTTCTGGCTTTTTAGTGGTTAATTGGAGATGAGAGTTTCATAGACTTCCTTGTCCAGGCTGGCTTTGAGACATAATCCTCAGCGATTAGTCTCCTGAGTACCCAGGATTATAAGCAGGAGCTACTGTTGCCTGGCAGTAAGGTCTTTTTTAACTCACAGTTTCAGAAGTTTCAGTCAGTGCTTGCTGGCTCCTGAGCCCATGGTGGTGCAGAACATCTTGATATTGAGAGTATATGTAAGAAGAGGCTATTCACCTCAGCTTAGATAGAAAGCAAGACTGGGCAGCAAATAAGAAGTGGCCACAAGTTAGAGCCACCCACGATATAGCCCCAGTAATTTCATTCCCCAACAAGGCCTGCCTTTCCCAATTATACTATATCCTAATAGTCTATTCAAATTCAAAATCTATCCCTGGATTAAACTATTCATCTTCATGAGGTCAAAGCCCTCATGAGATAGGTATGCTTTACTAATCTCATAGGAATCTCTCAACCTAATCAAGATGACAAGAAGAAACATTACAGAAAAATGGTGTTTATCTCAGGTATATTAATGCTAATACTACTTCATTGTATAGAGCAAAGCCAATGATTAATATCTGTCACCTGAACACATACGCATGATAAATGATAAATCATATGCCCAAAAGAGGGGAGGAAGTATCTGTTTAAAACATTGTATCAGGTCTCAATTAAACAAAACTCCAGATAACTCAAACAAAATCCAAATAAATGAAATTTCAGTCAAATTTTGTATTTAAAGAGAAAACAGTATGATAATGTTAATCAGTTTGGATTAGGTATGACTGAAAGTGATAGAAATTTAAATCATGTGAGTGAAATAAAGTAACATCTCTCCCACACAGTGAAGGTTAAAAGTACTCAGTGTAGTACTGGTCTGGTCACTCAAGTCAGGTTCATTCTAATTTCTATGCTCACAACAGTGATTTACAATATATGGCTTTTACATCATGGTCTCTGAGAGTAGCTTGACCACTCTCAGGTCTCAATTGCATCTTCATTCCAGCCAGTTAGACACAGATATTTCCCTTAAGTAGATAAACATCTTGCAATTACATCATTTTGCTCCAAGTTCGTTAATATGATGCCCCTTATTTTAAACAATAAATTTGGGAAAGACAAATATTATTCCATAGGCCACAACCAGCAATATACTGGTGTCTTCTGTAAGGGAATAGAAAGAAAAGCAGATATAAAGGAATAACTAATAACTACTGTCCACTACTGTAACTAAATATGCAAAATCAACATTAAAGTGATTTCTGAATCTGTGAATATCTCTAGTTATCAAAGATTCATTTCTGTGGGACCTTACAAAGCAGAAAAGCAGACAAGAATGGTTTTGTTCGAACTTTACAACTTTGGCGCAGGGCGGGTGGGAGGGGGAGATAGGAAGGGATGGGAAGGGGAAACAAAGGAGGAGGAAACAATGCTTGATAAGAAATGTACTCATTACCTTGCTCATGTAATTGTAACCCCTCTGTATGATATTTTCACAATTATATATATATATATATGTATGTAGAGAAAGAGAGAGAGAGAGGAGAGAGAGGAGAGAGAGAGAGAATGGTTTTGTTTTATTTCATTCCATAAGGAAGGATAACAATAAGTCCACCAAAAAAGGGGGGACCTTCTACATCACCCCTGGTAAACAGAAGAGCTAATTTGGCTTCAAGCTATGCCCAGTGGTTTCAACTTTCTAGCCAGGTTTTTATTTAAATTTTATTGTAAAGGTGATGTACAAAGGAGTTGCGGTTATGAGTCAAGTAATGAGTACCTTTCCTTTTGAACAGTGTCAACCTTTCCCTCATTCTCTCCTAGTTTTTCCCCTCACGACTTCCCTTCCCCCAAAGTTGCATAGCTCATTTCCAACATAGTGTCTAGTGGGGTTCACTGCTGAATTGGTTCACCCTTTGTCCCACCATTTCTGTGCTCCCCCTTCTCCTCCCCAAATCAGATAAACTTATATACAAGACAAAGGGTACAAAGCTCAAAAACAGTGACAGAAGGAAATAAACCAAAGAAAAAAGGAAAGATGAAAAGAACTTCAAACTTCCAAAAAAAACCTCTTGTTTTCAACATTTGAGGTTCATTTCAATAAGCATCATTCTATATGATCATATGCACATAGCTATTGAGATCCTGCAATGCTCTCATAAGGATATCCTCCTTTGTTCTTACTATGTGAATGTTTAGACCGCTGTTTAATTAATCATGTCCAGGTGTAATTATTTGTCTTTTAGTATTAGATTTACAGGCACATTCTAATTAAGACAAATGAGGGAAACCTGTTTCTTTGGGCCTGGCTTACTTCACTTCGTACTATTTTTCCAAGTCTTTCCATTTCCTTATGAATGGAGTAATGGTCATTCTTTCTAATGAAGGCATAGAATTCCATTGTGTATATATGCCACATTTTCTTGATTTATTCGTCCACAAAGGGGCTTCAAAACAACATTGGTATCCCACCTCACCCTAATTAGAATGGCCATTATCAAGAAAACTAAAAATGACAGATGCTGGCAGGGATATGGCCAAAAGGGGAGGCTACTACACTGTTGGTGGGAATGTGAACTTGTTCAGTCACTCTGGAAAGCAATATGAAGGTCCCTCAAAAAACTAAACATAAGAGTTTCCCTATGACTCAGCAATTTCACTCCTAGGTATCTATTCAATTGTCCACAAATCAGGCTACACTAAAGCCACCAGCAAGACCATGTTCATTGCAGCATTGTTGACCATAGCTAAGGTATGGAATCAATCTAGCCAACTTTTGTTTCAAATGAATAGACAATTTTATAAGGATTCCATGAACCCAAGGATCTTATCAGAATCTTCCCATAGTTCTCCAGGAGTCTGTATTTGCAGAAGTCATATTATTTAATGTTATTCAGAGGCTGTTGTTCTGTAGTAGGGCATAAATGAGAAAAAGAGGGCAGCCTATGTCCTGAGCTACAAGAAAGATGGTGATATGAAAATTACACTGCATTGATCTGCAGATTTGTTTTCCTAGGACTATAGAAAAAAAATTTTCACTATGTGTTCATTCATTTCCCAAGGAAACTTTAGCTTGGCCTTAAGAGATCAAGTGCAAACCCATTACATTGTCCCCAGGGTGCCATTTACCCTCTGCTACAGCACTGGTCTCCAAACCACTTGAAGAGCCACTGCTTCAAAATAAAAATACCCTTGTTAACCTGATCACATTGGAAAATCACTGTGAGCCACCTCATCACTAGCATGGGCAAGTTCCTTAATTGTCACAGGGTACATGTGATGGGGGTAGAGCCCTGTACTGGAGCTATGTGTAAGGCATTCATAAAGGGAAGACTTGAGACTATAACTTTAAAATTATTTATGCATACAAACAGAGTCATCATGTTATCACTTAGGAAGGAGCCCGCTGAAGTTCTCCTTGTTTTTTATTTGCCAGTCCTGGGGCTTGAACTTGTCCTGGGCACTTCCTGAACTTCTTTTGCTCAAGGCTAGCACTCTACCATTGAGCCACAGCACCACTTCTGGCTTTTTTTTTTCTGTTTATGTGGTACTGAGGAATTGAACCCAGGGCTTCATGCATGCTAAACAAGCACTGTACCACTGAGCTGCCTTCCCAGCCTGAAGTTTTCCTTATACCTCTTCCTTGCAATACCAACAATGGTTGGTATTCGTAAACCCCTAGAAGTATGTAACACAGCCTGCCTAACCACCACACGATTGTCACCAGTTGCTGGAAAGGAAAAATGCTGTGGAACCTGGTATTGCTGGATGAGACATTGGTAAACAGCATTTTGCTGCACATCAACTGATTTTTTTCTCAGGAAGTCATCACTTTCTAATACCAAGTCAATTAAGGAAGCAGTGAGAAGGATTTGATTAATACTGCTTCCAGTTTTTCCTATCTAATAAGAGGGTGGGAATTTATATTACAGCAGTCAAGATGTTTAGATCCCTAGTGGATACAGAGACAATGGTGTTCTTTAATTTGAGTTCTCTCTGTCTCTCTGTCTCTGTCACTCTCTCTCTCATTTTTAATTGGTCATTAAACCAAAAGTAATTGAGTGCATATTTATGCATAGCTTCCTCACTACTTTGAAGATCTGTGGGATGTGTTTATTAGGAGAGGATTTACTTAGTTTCACTGCAAACAGGTATCACATGGATACACAGAAGAAAGCTGTTCAGACCCATAGATGGCCTGCTACTAGCCTCAATGCCCTCCAAGAAAGAATGACTGCTTTTTGGCCTCAGCTGAGAGTACATTAGCTACTGAAAACATGTCCAGCAAAAACAGAAACAAGCGTGCACTCGCACACATTAGAACAGTTCAAATAAGACTCGATACTGTACTAGAAATGTAATTCCAATTTGAAATATTCTTTAATATATTGGTTTTCCTGCTCATGAAGAAGTTTATTTTTCCTGTGCCCAATGTAGTCAAAAGACAGCAATATAGGCAAGTTGGAGTCAAAATAGAGTCATCTGTTTTTAATGCCCTTTATTTTTTGTAGCCGCAGCACATTTAGTTTGCTAAGAATTTCAAACAGTAAGGAATGGGGAAAAATAATGGAAGGGGTACCACTGATCAAGATATGTCATATTTGCACTGATTTGTTGAATGGTAACTCTTTTGTACAAGTACTTAAGGATATTACAAACATAATAATAATAAATTAAAATTGCACTACTAACTCAAAAAAAACACTTTTTATAGCTGGGACTGAAGTGATATATCCCTACCCTTGAGCAAAAGAAAGGGAAAAAAATAATGTTGGGAATAAATTCCCTGGAATACTAGTGTTTTTGTTAATCTGACTCTTAATTATGAATTAATTCTTGGATACCACATGTAGATTGTCTTAATCATTTGTCTTAAATTCAGAAGTTAGCATGTTCTATTACTTGTGCTATTTAGTATATCACTATCCACTGAGAGCTATTTCCATTTAACTGGCTCCCACTAATCACTTTTCTTTTTTGGGGGGAGGGGGTCCGTTCATGGGGCCTGAACTCTGGGCCTGGGTGCTGTCCCTCAGCTCTTTAGCTCAAGGCTAGTGCTCTACCACTTGAGCCACAGCGCCACTTCCAGCTTTTTTCTTTTTGCTTATGTGGTGCTGAGGAATCAAACCCAGGG
>NW_012267220.1:28536273-28538205 GCF_000151885.1 Dipodomys ordii | reverse complement strand
AAGGCTAGCGCTCTACCACTTGAGCCACAGCGCCACTTCCGGCTTTTTTCTTTTTGCTTATGTGGTGCTGAGGAATCGAACCCAGGGCCTCAGGCAAGCAAGGCAAGCACTCTACCACTGAGCCACCTTCCCAGCCCTTCCTTGGCTTTTTCATTCAAGGCTAGCACTCTACCACTTAAGCCACAGCTTCACTTATGATTTTTTTTCTGATTAATTGGAGATAAGAATCTCACAGACTTTTCTGCCTGGGATGGCTTTGAACCACAGCCTTCAGATCTCAGCCTCCTGAGTAGCTAGGATAACAGACCTGAGCTACCAGCACCAAGGAATTAATAGCCTTTTAAACACAAGACACATGCCTCTTGCTGTGGACAAACAAAAGAAGTAGAAGAAAGCAAGTAGAAGAAACGTGCATAAGACATGTGTGCATGGGTTCCTTTTCTTCATCAGGTGCCACTCTCCATGCCTCTGGCCTCGCTGGAACCTTGTACCCACTCCTTTGTGTAGGTTGGCATTGCTTCATCCCTTTTGCTCTACATCTACTGCCTTACAAGTCATCGAAAAAACCTCTATGAATAAGGAAAATGTGCTAACAAGGCTTCAGTTCTTTTAGAAAAGGAAACAAAAGATCCAGTGGGAATCAAACAATAAAGTGGTACGTTGGGCAAGCTCACAAAGGAGCAGCTAGGAGCTTATTGGGTGATATGTGGGTGAGTTACTCCTCAACAGATGTGCATAATGTGCTGTGTGGCTCACTGTCCTGTTTACTCCCTGAGGACCAAGGCAAGTTCCATTCTCCCAGAAGCGACTTAAATTTTATCCACAAAGATAAACTTCCCAAACTGAAACAAACACTTTCATATTTAAGCACAGATGTGGACATTGTTCATAAAAATTTTAAGACTAACTTCTGGAAGGAAAACATTTCCTTACTCAAATATTGAGGTTACCTTATTAGCAGACTCACTAACATTAATCACTTTACAATCTTACCTGAAACATTGCAGAAGCTGTTCTGTAAAACCATGATTGTCTGACTCCAGAGAAGTGACACAAGGAGAATCATAGTGAATGTATTCCAGAGACAAGTGGCTTCCTGGAAACTCCCTGCAGGAGTGAATCTTTCCTTTCTGCCAACTCTCAGATCCAAAACACAGCAGTGAGAGGCAGAAGCTTAGACTTAAAGCCTATTTTAATGGACTGGGCAATCTAATCCTATAACCAGACCCCGTTCATTATTAATTAAGTATTAGGACAAAGTTAGACTCCTTTCAAAGCATAAACACCTGCTATGGCATAAGGCTAAATCTCTATGTCAATAGCAAACCAGATTGGAGCGGAAAACTCTCAGGTGGTATGGATCCCTAAGGATAATGTTGTTAGACACTGAGGGTTGACATTGCAGGAGCGAGGGAAGATTCATGCTGCCAAGTATTTTAGCCCTGAAATACCAATTCATGGTTTATGGAGCCAACACTAAATTAATATCTAATTCATGCTTAAGCCTCATAATAGATCTTGAGGTTCTTACTGCCAGTGCAGACCTGTCCTAGATATGCTAAATAGTAGCTTCTGATGAACTGAGACCGGAGCCCAAACTCAGCAATAAGCATTGACTCTAGGCCACCATCCTGACTTTGTAATCAGGCTTCTGCCCATTCTTTCTCCTTAGCACTTCAAAAAGTTGCAAGGATTAAATTGCAAAATTCAAAGACTTCATTTGGTCTTCATCTCACTGACCTCTGTCTCTCTCATAATCACTACCTACTTTTTTCCTTTAATTTTACCATCTAATCTTTTTAGAAAAAAAAAAAAGCTTGACTCAGACATATACCAGTTTGACTCAAACATAGTCTGAGTCAAGCAGAAAAGGTCAGATAAGTTGATGTTAGGGGAATGAACCCCAAGATAAGTATTCAAATGTTTTTTTTT
>NW_012267220.1:28528255-28534388 GCF_000151885.1 Dipodomys ordii | reverse complement strand
ACAGACAGACAGACAGACAGACAGACAGACAGACAGATAGATAGATAGATAGATAGATAGATAGATAGATAGATAGATAGATAGATAGATAGATAAATTAAATGTTAGCAAAGATGTGGAGATACTAGAACTTTCACATATCACTGATGATACTAACCAAGGTTGAAGACACTTTGGAAAACAGTTTGATAGGAACAATCATATAACCCAGAAATTCCGCTTTTTGGTGGTGGCCCAAAAGAAATGGGGTGAAAAAATTTATACTAAAACATGCACAAATGGTCATAGCAGAATTACTCATAATAGCTAAAATGTGAAAGCAACTCAAATGTTCAAATGATGATGGGAAAATAAAAACAGCAGACTCATACAATGAAATACCATTCAGTAACAAAAGGGCAAAAGACTAATCAACCTGGGCGAACCTAGAAAACAGTCTAATAAATGGAGAAGCACAGGCACAAATGAGCTCAGATTGAATAATTCACATGTGTGAGCATTTAGAATGGACAAATCCACTGAGACAGAAAGCAGACTATCGCTATCGGGGGATGTGTCTAGGAAGTAATGAAAAGTAACTATTAGTGGTTACAGGAATCCTTGGGAGGGTTGTGGGAATGTTCCCACATTACATAGTAGTGGTGGTTCTACAACACTGAACGCACTGCAAGCCACTGATGGCACCCCTTAGTATGTGGATCACATAGTGGCTTCATGTCTGATGAATTCCTCAACCAAAGAAATCTCAGCCTGGCACCAGTGGCTCATGCCTGTAATTCTAATTACTCAAGAGTCTGAGATCTGAGCACTGACATTCAAAGCTAGCCCACTGACCTACCAAAAAAAAAAGTCAAATGTGGAGCTGTGGCTCAAATGGGAGAGCACTATGGAGCACTAGACCTGAGCAAGAAAGCTTAAGGAGAGAGCCCAGGCCCTGAGTTCAAGTCCCAGAATAGACACACACACACACAGAGAAAGAGAGAGAGAGAGGAAATTTGAGTAAAATATAGGGATTATTGTTTGTTTTTGTTCTAAATTTAATAGAACTGTAACCAGAGATCGTGTTCTCTAGGATACTGGGACAGTGGTATTTGTTAAGATTTGCTTTGTAGCTTACTACATGTGCAATTCTTATAAAACTCTATGTATGCTTAGGAAGAATATATAGTTTTTGTTGGCAAAAGTGGAGCCCCTCATGTGTCCAACGTATGAAGTATGCTGATTAGGTTATAGAAATATTTTATTCCTATATCTTCGGTGTTTGATTTATCAATGAAGAAGATGTATCAAAATTCCTGTCTGATAGTAACTTTGTCAATTTTCCCAACAAATTTTTCTTTTTTCTTTTTCTTTTTGCTGGTCACGGGGCCTGAAATCTGGGTCTGGGCGCTGTCCCTCAGCTCTTCAGCTCAAGGCTAGCACTACCATTTGAGCCACAGCGCCACTTCTGGCTTTTTCTGCTTATGTGGTGCTGAGGAATCAAACCCAGGGCCTCATGCATGCAAGGCAAGCACTCTACCACTGAGCCACCTTCCCAGTCCCTAAGCTTTTTTTTTTTGGGTCTGGTCATGGGGCCTGGACTCTGGGCCTGTCCCTCAGCTCTTCAGCTCAAGGCTAGCGCTCTACCACTTGAGCCACAGCACCACTTCCGGCTTTTTTCTTTTTGCTTATGTGGTGCTAAGAAATTGAACCCAGGGCCTCATGCATGCAAGACAAGCACTCTACCACTGAGCTACCTTCCCAGCCCCTCAAATTTTTCTTTATCTTTTATTGACTACACTATCAGTTGGAGGCAAGTTTAGAACTGTTATATTATCCTGATAAATAAAATTTTATAATACTCATAATTATTTTTGTCCAAAAGTCAGTTTTGCCCTAAAGTTAATTTTCTTTGCTTTTGGTTTAGATTTATTTATGGTTTGGTTTTTTTTTTTCAATCTTCAACATGGCCATGTTTCTTTTTTGTTGGGGGGGGTCCAGTCATGGGGCCTGAACTCTGGGCCTGGGCGCTGTCCCTCAGCTACCACTTGAGCCACAGTGCCACCCATGTTTCTTTTATTTCTTTCTTTTATTTCCACTTGTTCATGATTTGATGCTTTAAGCTGACTTAAAAAAAATGAGAAAGCAACATGAAGTATTGTTCTGTCCAATCTGAAAAACTATATTTTAATCACCAAGCTTAATTTTTTTCAACCTTACAATGATATATTTGGACTTGTCATATTGTACTAAATATATCATTATTCTGCCTTTCCTTTTCTCTGCTTAAAAAACAGAAGAGCCAGGTGCTGGTGACTTATGCCTATAATCCTAGCTACTCCAGAGGCTGAGATCTGAGGATCAAGGTTCAAAGTCAACCGGAGCAGCAAAGACTATGAGGCTTTTACCTCCACTGAACTTCTAAAAAGTCTAAAAAGTGGAGCTAAGGCTCAAGTGGTAGAGTGTTATCCTTGAGCAAAAAAAGCTCAAGGATAGTGCCTAGGCCCTGAGCTGGAGTACTGCCACAAATAAAAAGAAAAAGAAAGGAAGATGGAAAGAAGGAAGGAAGGAAGAAAGGAAGGAAGGACTTGTTTTCCATCTTTTGAGAAGAAAAGGTGATCTGTTTTTTTATTCTACTTGTTTGTGATGTACTACATTTTCTCAACTTGTAATCAGGGATGGATTCTTTTTATTTTTCTTGGTAAATATTGACCTTTCAATAGGACTGAGAATGTAGCACTATTTGAAAAAGGCAGCCAATAAAACCTATAAGTTACATAATTACATAAAGTGCTAAGTATAGTACTACCTGACAGTTCCAAGACCCTGGACTTAATCCTCAGCACCACAAAATAAAATAAGCAAATAAAATAGTAAATAAAATAAGTAAATAAAAAATTAATAAGTAAATAAAAAATTGAAGTCAGGCACCGGTGGCTCACGCCTGTCATCCTTCTTATTCAGGAGGCTGAGATCTGAGGATCGTAGTTCAAAGACAGTCCAGGCAGGAAAGACTGTGAGACTCTTGCCTCCAATTAACCACCAGAAAACAGGAAGTAGCACTGTGGCTCAAGTGGTAGAGTACTCGCCTTGAGCTGAAGAGCTGAAGGACAGCACCCAAAACAAGAGTTCCAGCCCCACAACTGACAAAAAAAAATTTTTAATGCCCTTCCTATATCTGTGGCTTTATATCTCTCATTCATTCTCAACCATTAGATTTCCAAATATTGCCTGTCCTTCATAATTGTTACTTTCTCTCTTACAGTGATTTAATTAGAATCATGTCAAATAACAGATAGTCTCATTCTACCTTCCATATCTATATCTTCTCACGTTTTCCATTTCAACTTTCCGTATAGCATTCTCTACCATTTCAGCCAACCCTCTATCTTCCATTTTCTAAATCACTCTTTCATTACATCTGTAATGTTATTTGTACTTCTATTAAGTTTCGTTTTATTCTTTAGATGACAGCTACATTTTGTTTAGTTTTACTTGCACCCTTCTCAAATATTTATGGTTCCCCATATATCACTGTAGTTCTTATGTATTTTATGACTTTCTTTTTCAATAAAAATATTGTAATATTTTAATAAATATTTGAAAATAAATATTTAAAAAATAAAAAAATCTTTAAACCACTCATATGAAGTATTATGGTCAGAATTCTCTTCTCCATTGACATCCTCAGTCATCTCTAGAAAGCTAATCAGTTGCCTTATATGACAAAAAAGACTTTGTGGCTGAGCACTGGTGGCTCACACCTGCAATCCTAGCTACTCAGGAAGCTGAGACATGAGGATCATGGTTCGAAGACAGCCTGGGCAAAAAAAGACATAGTGAGACTCTTATCTCCAATAAACTACTCAAAAAGCCAGAAGTGGTGCTGTGGCTTAAGTGGTAGAGCACTAGCCTTGAGTACAAAGAGGCTCAGGGACAGTGCCCAGGCCGTGAGTTCAAGCCCCAGGACTGGCAAAAAGTAAAAATAAAAAGACTTTGTGGGTGTGGTGCATATCTTGAGATAGATTACCTAGATGGACCAAATGTAAGCACAAAGATCTTTCTAAGTTGAAGACAAGCTATGCAAAAAGATACAAGGAGAGAACCAGAAGGTGGAGTGAAGCACTTTGAAGTTGGAGGAAAGAATCATGAGAACAGGGAAAGCAAGTAACATCTAAAAGCTTATAAAGGTAAATGCATACATTTTCCTCCTAAGCCTACAGAAAGAAACAATATATCCTAGCCAACACTTGAATTTCAGGCTTCAAATACTCAGAACAGTAAGAGAATAAATTTGTGTTCTTGTTAACACTCTTAGGTTTATGATGCTATATTATGGCAGCAATAAGAAGTTAATACCCATAGCTGTCTTATGTCCACAGATAAGAGTTCCATCATCTGAAATCCCAGAGGAACTAAACTATTCTTCTTCTTTGTTGGATTATTCCTGAGATTTTCATGGTGTATTACTTAGGGTTTTCCAGAGCAACAAAACCAAAAAGGTGGAGTTATCTATCAGAAAAGGTTATAGGAATTGGCACAGCTGGTTATGGAAGACAAGGGCTCTTATAATCTGCCCTGTATCACTGATAGAAGTAAGAAATCCAATGTCATAATTCAGTCTGAGTCCAAAGGCAAGAAATCAAGGGACTGCATTTGCAAATCCCACCATGCCCAAAAACCAGAACCACCAATGTTCAAAGGCAGAAAGGGAACAAACTCTCAGCTCAAGCAGAGAAAGTTTGCCTTCTCTTGTATTTGGGATTTCAAGATGATGCCTGCCCACCTTGGTAAGAGCAGACCTTCCTTACTAAGTCTCCTTACTGATTCAAATGTCAACCTCTTCTCGAGATGCACTCACTGACATCCTTAAAAATAATGGTTTGCCAGCAATCTAAGAATCCTCTGATCCAATCTAGTTTATACATAAAATCAAATATTACAACATATGATTATATGTCTGTGGGACAATTGTTTGTCTCCTAATTGAGGCACATGTAAATCTCAATTAAGAGTACGTTCCTTCAGAGATGATTTTGTTTTGCTTCTGCTTGCATCAAGAACTCTACCTAGCCGGGCGCTGGTGGCTCATGCCTGTAATCCTAGCTACTCAGGAGGCTGAGATCTGAGGATCATAGTTCAAAGTCAGCCTGGGCAGGAAAGTCCACGAAACTCTTCTCTCCATAAACCACCAGAAAACCGGAAGTGGCGCTGTAGCTCAAGTGTTAGAGTGCTCACCTTGAGCTGAAGAGCTAAGGGACAGTGCTCAGGCCCAGAGTTCAAGCCCCATGACTGACAAAACAAAAAAAAAAAGAACTCTACCTATGTGAGGTTACTCTAGTTCATTCCCAATCTCAGAGACTAAATCAGGAGTTCTGGACTTGATTTTATCATTTGTTTTATCACTTCTGTTTTATTACTTATGCCGAACACATATTTGTCATAGTCATAAGATGAATTCATGTATCCTCAGAGAAACAGAGCCACAGAAGAAAGCAAGGTGAGTTGTGTAAAAGCATTGGATCTCTTCAAGTGTATTTATTGTTCTCTAATATTGGTTACTTTTTTTTATTACATTGTTTTCTTTTTATCTTCCTCTGACCATGGAAGGTTTCTTTCTATCATGAGAGCCTAACTATACAATAAAACTTTTTTCATGAAAGCCTTCTAGAGAATCCTAAATCCCTCTAGAGAGTATCTAATCTGTCAAACTTTCTGAAGCAAAAAGTTCTGTACCACCTTTATATTTCTCTGATTTATAAGGAACACATTCTGGGGTTTTTCTTCTGATCACCTCTCTGATCACTTTTTTTTCCATTATTTAAACTGTTTCCACATTTTTATTGCTTTAAACACAGAATATCATTGTACTGTATTTGAACCTTTACAGAAAATTTTCCTGCAGGATAGATAACTAGAAAGGGAATTGACATGAAAAATGTTACTCCATCTGTTACATGAACAACAGTTTATTTTTTCTGTTATTTCATAGCAGGAATTATCATTGATTTTCTTTTCTTTAGTAGAATTGTTTTATTTATTTTTTAATGTTAATTTTTATCTTTTGTGAACATACTGTACAGAGGGGTTACAATTACATGGGCAAGATAATGAGTACATTTCTTATCAAGCATTGCAGCCTCCTCCTTTGTTT
>NW_012267220.1:28521721-28523235 GCF_000151885.1 Dipodomys ordii | reverse complement strand
GAGATTCGATCTTCTGCATGGTCTAACCTGCTGTCAAGACTTTCTACTTTGTTTTTTATTTCTTTTCCTTCTAATTGGTCAGCTTTGATGGCTTCAAATTCTTTGTTGAAGCTTTGTTTTAGATCTTGCATGGACTTCTTTACTTCCTTAATTTGGTGTTCAGTGTTTATTCTCAAATCACTTTGTTGATTGGTTATGGTTTCCTTGGACTCCCATTCCTTCTGTTGGGTTCCATTCAGCATTCCCTTTGTGGTTTCCCTGACTTCCTTCAGGTCTTTGTTGATGGATCCCATGAATGCCTTTAGTGATCTTTGTGTATTCTCATCCTGCTCTCTCAATTCCTGTATTAGTCTTTGCTTAGCTTCCTCCCATTCATGCCATTCTTGTAGTTCTCTTTGAGTGTTCTCAGCCTTTTCACGCCATTCCTGCTTTTCTCTTTGAGTATTCTCAACCTGCTCATGCAAATCCTGTATCAGTTTTTGAGTAGCTTCCTCATGCTCATGACATTCCTGTATAAACCTTTGGATTGCCTCCTCTCTCTCCCTATCACGCTCATACAGAGTCTTTTGTAGGTTTTCAATCTTTTCCTGCATTGACCTTTTGTTTGCCTCCTCTCTCTCCCTATCACGCTCATACAGCGTTTTTCATATGTTTTCAATCTTTTCATTTATCATGTTTGCCAGCAGTGTTTTTAGAGCTATTTGGGAACTCTCCTCTGAATTATTCATTATCTGTTCTGTCCTGATTATCATGAGTGGGAGTGGAGCTACCCGGACTTGCCATTTTTCTTGTGGTTTTCCGGCTTACTCTGCCCATTTGGGATGAAAATAACACCAGTTTTGTGCTAGAACACTAACTTAAGGCAAGCATCAACCAAAGTCTATATTTGCACAGTCAATAGTCTGCAGATACAATCTAGTTCAACAGATACCTCTATTCAACATCAAACAATTATATATTAATGGGCTACGAACCACAAAGAAGAATTTGGTAAACCAGAAATTATTAGGGTTAGGGAGAGATGTGGGTAAAAAATAGGAATAGAGTGATGTGTTAAGGTACAGGGAGAGTTAACTTAACTAAGTCCTAGTCTGAAAGCAGGAAATAGGTTGGATAAGATGAAAGTAGAGAGAGAAAAAAACAAGAAGAAAGAGAAAGGGAAAAAAGAGACCAGAAAAAATAGAAAAATAAAAATTAATAATATGCAGATCAAGAACAAACTATTCAAAGAACGTGAATATAATGAGAGAAGGGGAGGGATATAAAGGAAATGTGAAAAACTTAAAAATAAAAATACTTAAAATATTATATACGTATAAAGAGGTAGTACTGCTATTAAGGAATTTAAGTCTCAGAAGTTTTGAATTGAGTAATAAATTTGTGGATTAAGTGTGTACACAATGGGGGATAGGGTCTAATAGTCCACTACGGGTTTATCTGAGGATGTGCAGAACAACAATTAAGTCCCATAAAGAAGAACAAAAGAGAGGAAAAGGTGAGAAGGATAAGGAAGA
>NW_012267220.1:28505821-28520846 GCF_000151885.1 Dipodomys ordii | reverse complement strand
TCAGGCTTCTACTCATGCCAAGTCTTGGTTCCTGGGTCATCTCTGGTCTGCGAACTGCAGGATGAAGATGTCTGCTCCTTGTTGGTTCTTGCTGGTGATGAGTAGAATCCGCTCCCCCACCACATCTGGCTCTTTCGTCCCGGACTCTCTCTGTTTCAGGTACGGCGGTATGGCAGCCGCTGCTGCTGCCACAGCAGCAGCTACTGGCAAGAGCTCAGATCTGTCTCCTTGCCTGGATTTTCCCTCTCTGGCCTAACTCTCTGTCCTGTGATGGCACACTTGGTGTGATTCTCTGGCTTAGGATTGTTCACTGGAACTCTAAAACTGCTTTCTATGCGAGAGCTTGTTTTGCCTCCAGCTTCTCCTCCGCCATCTTCCTGGAACTCCCCCCTCTCTGATCACTTTTATTCCACCTATTTTCTTCAAACTTACTCTCATTTATGTGACCAAAATGTTCTGTAATGCCTCAAACCTCTCTCTACTCTCTCTCTCTGTATCTCCCTCTCTCTCACCCATATCCTCTTTTCCTCACTTATCTCTTCCTCTCTCAGCTACCATGGAGTTTTCCTTTTACACAGGATTAGAATTTAATACCAGCCTGTCAAGGGTTAACAAAAAAAGGCAGTCAAAAATAACCATGAAAATCCACCAGGATTTGCTATGTTTAAGATTGGCATGCTATCTTTCAATAAATTTAACACAGTTGGTTTTTTTATATCTAAGATTAGAAAGATAGTTCACCTCCAAAAGGACTTGGCTTGTGTTTTAAGTGTTATATTGTGTGAAAACTATGTGTAGTATTTTTAGATATTAGAAGCATATTCAACTCAGTGAAATGCTCACAATGGAACTCATATTAAATAAGGAAACAGTTGATTCACATCTCTGAAACACCACTTAATATAGGACAGTATTTCTTGAACAGAAAGTTGCTCATTTTCACACTGTTTAAAGCCTTGTTATTCCTTTTGGTTATTTGCTTTTGGTCTTTTTTGTTTGGGGTTAATAGTTATAGTTTTTTTTCTTAAGAAGAACATGTTCCTCTCCTCTGCTCTGTGTATATGTAATTTCTTCTACAAATTGCATCTCCAGATAAGACGAGCCCTATGCTCTAGACCCCAACTCTTACACCATGTTTTCTGTAAGCTATGTGCTTTGCCATTCAGAAACTTTTAAGTCAGATGTAATCCCATTAATCAATTATTTCTTTGATTTGTTGAGTTTCTAGGTTTTTACCTGGAAAGCTTCAACCTACACCCAGGAGACCTAATGCTTCCCCTATCCCTTCTTGTAAAATGTTCATGGTTTCTGGTCTTACATTGAAGTCATGATGCATTTTGAATTAATTCTGGATCTACTTTCAATTTTCTTCATGTGGCCATCCATTTTTGCCAGCACCATTTGCTGAAGAGGCTATCTTTCTTCCAGCCTACATTTTTGGCTCCCTTATTGAACTTTGGTTGGTTATAGGTCTGTGGGTTCATTTCTGGGTCATCCCATATGCTCTTCAAAGGATGAATGGATCAAGAAAATGTGCAATATATACACAATGGGATTTTACTCCTCTATTAGAAAGAGTGACATTATATGTACCATTCCATAAGGAACTGGAAAGATATGGAAAAATTATAGTAAGTAAAGAAAGCCAGACCCAGGCAAACAAAGGTTGCATGGTTTCCCTACTTTATGGTAGATAAAATGTGCCTGAATATCTATAAATAAACACATTGGATAGTATGCTAGTGGTTAAAAATGAATTAACCAAAGTTAATGTAAAGAGCTCAAATACAATAATCTTTTAGAAAGAGTAGGCCAAAGCCTAACAAAATTAACACCAGGAAATAAATACATCCAAGTAGGGGGTGGAGCTAAGGGAAAGAGGAATGAAGGGGGACATGAAGGGGAAGGAGTCAAGAATTCATTGTATATACCACAAAACTAAGAAAAGGAAAGGAAAGAGTGGGTCAAAGGGGAGTGAGAATGTTGAAGGGATGACACTGATCAAAATGCATTGAACTCATAAATCATTTTGTTATATAGCACTTCCTTTGTACAACTACTTAAAGATAACTTTAAAATAAATAAATACCCTAAACTTAACACATTCCAAAGCTAATTCTTGGTCTCTAGATTTGTACTTCTCTCTAGCTCTACAATTTCAGATTAAATTACCAACATTTGGAGCTGGGAAGGTGACTCAGTGGTAGAATGCTTGCCTCACATGCATGAAGCCCTGAGTTCGATTCCTCAGCATTACATAAACAGAAAAAGCCGGAAGTGGGAGCTGTGGCTCAAGTGGTAGAGCACTAGCCTTGAGCTGAAGAGCTCAGGGACAGTGCCCAGGCCCAGAGTTCAAATCCCATGACTGACCAAAAAATTACCAACATTTATCCCCAGAAAAATACAAAAAGCTAGCAAAACTATCTGCAACTATTCTTGTTACAGTGTAAACCCTCCATTCTGAGGCTGTAGTAATATTTCTTTCTCTTTTTGTGGTAATATTTCTTAAATACAAATGTGATCCTCTCTTTTCCTTCCTCCTTCTCCATCCCTCCGCCCCCACACCATCTCCCAGCCTTCACACACATGGGTGTACACTTATCATGGTATCCTCAATGACACTGATCTTTTAGTACATAATGAACATTAGGAAAGGAATAAGAATAATAATGCAAGTACACAGAATACATTTCATTTAGACAGGCTACATGAAACTAGAAGCAATAGGTAAGGACTTAAATAAATAAAAACAGGGGCACGAAGCATTTATGGAAAGTATAATGAAATCTTATTGTAATCATTTTCTCTGAACAACTATTTTAGGCTTTTTGGTTCTGGAGAATCAAATCCAGGGCCTTGCATGCTAGGGGTTATTCCATTTCAGGGCTTAAAACCATGCTTTCAAAGGAAAAACAGAAGAAACATTGTGAAACGTCTAATTTCAATAGTGATTAGGATTTTTCTTCTCTAATTATGAGAATACCAGAATTATTCTCCCTTTTTTAAGGCAGTTTAACCTCATCAATGATGTAATATGTACACCTGTCTAGGCTTGAGTCTACATTCTGTTCTTTTCTGGAGTTGCAGGATATTAGCAATATTTAATTTTTCTCCACTGAAAGATAGCCATCATAATCTGACTTTTATATTCACAAGACCATTTTGAGGATTAAATAAAATGTGTGCTCTTAGCTTTCTATTGCACCTATTAAATTGTTACAGCTTCATCCAGCAACTTTCATCTTGTCCTATACTCAGGGAACATTAAAAGGGACAGAGGGAGGATCGAGGAAATATGTGATCCTGTTTTGCTCTTTTCCTGATATTCAGTATGTTCTCTCATCTTGGAAATTTTCAGGCAACATTGCAGAGATCAGAAGTTTTCCTTCATGAGACAGCCTTACTTAATTTTTCATTTTGACCTCAGTAAATCTGTAAATGATAGTGACAATAATATGGGGTTATGGGAGTGATAAATCATCAAACTCTAGATTTGAATCTAGTCTGGAAGAGTAGCCTTGAACAAACCTAACTCTAACCCATAGCAAGATGCAGGTTGCATTCTCTCTTTCATATATGCTCTCTACTTATATGTCAAACCCACATCAGAGTCTCTGAACACTGGTAGATGGCTGTAGAGAATTTCACAAAACTGTTGTGGACGAAAGTGTCCTGGAAAAAAGTGTTGTGTCTCATTTCTACAGCCAACTCCTGTCTTTCTCATATACCAGCCATAGACATTGCCAACATGTTTGCCTTTCCACTCGAATTCTCTCAGTCAATTTTATTTTCCATTTTTGAAAGAGAGTCAGATACTATGCTAATCAATTTTCCAACACCACCTTTGGTGATAATTATCATAATATAGATAATAATAATAAATACCTACTCAGTCCTTACCATGTAGTAAGCATTGTATTAAATGTGTGACAAACACCACCACTTAATTCCAACTACCTCCTATGATGAAGGTGGGTTTGTTAGTTAGCCTTTCCTTGCATAAATGAGGAAATTGAAGTATGTATTAGTGGATGGAGTGAGAGGATTGCCCTATTTCCTTCATGATTTTTTTTGCAAGAGAACTCCATGAATAGTGATATGCTCTTCCCTTACAGGTACAGAAGGCCTGCTATTTCTCCTATTATGAACAGTCACTGATTTCCAAGGCAGTTGATCATCAGAGGATGCTAACTGGTGATATTCCAACTCCACCATTCCTTTTTCATTTATTAGTGGGACCACTTCTGTAAAGATTAACTTCTCTATATCCATTCTAAATATCTAATGATATAGCTTGTGAGAATTGCTGACCCTGCCCTTTATGCATTAGTTTTAAAATTGATGAGAATCCACATTTCTATGATACACAATTTTTTCTCACACAGCCATAATAGACTCATGGTAAATTGTGTATTTAATTAGATTTGTACGTAAATTCACTGCAAGTATTTTAATATACTTTTCATATCTTTAAAAGGAGTTTGTACCAAGGATCTTGAAACAAAGGAGTTGTCATTTAACAAGGTAGTTTATTAATTGAATGCACCTTGATCAATGTTAATTTACAATTATTTTTATCCCATATTTGACAAAACACAAGCTGTCTTCTGAAACTTTTTAATAAAACCCTAGTGTTTTGTTTTGTTTTGTTTTGGCAGTAGTCAAATTTGAACTCAGGAGCATGAACTTACTAGGCAGAAGTTCTATCATTTCAACCATATCTCTATCCTAGTTTTTATTATTTTTCAGATAAGGTCTTCAGTTTTTTCTTAGGACAAGCCTCAAACTTAAATCTTCCAACTTATATCTCCAGTGTAGCTGGGATCAGAGATTCACACAATCACATCCAGCTTATTGCTTGAAATGTGGTTTCACTAACATTTTATCCAAGTTGGCCTACAACCACTCTACTCCTAATCTATATCTCCAGAGCAGCTGGTATTATGTATATGACCTACTACACCAACAACTCTAATGGTTTTTGATAGCTGATTTGCTATTTTCTCAAAGAAGCTTCTCCAAGTTAACTTACTCAATTCCTCTCTCACAGTACACAATAGAAGTTTGTCATCTTTCCAAGGATCTCTGGTTCCTTTTAGTTGGAAATGGTATTTCCAGCCTCAGTCTATACCCTGCCTGTGAATGGGTCATTATAACCTCTTCTCATTTCTACTCTACTCTCTTTCATAACAAAGAACCATGGTTCTCAATGGCACAGGGAATCAAATAATTAAACTGTTACATAATCATTTTTATTTACTCTACTATATACTATATATAGTAGTTGCATACTATATATGTGTATATTATGTATATTATCCACAAGAATGACAATATCAAAACTAATACTAATATTGATTATTGAGATTCATGTAAGATTTTTGTTACCATTCTTTTTGTTATTATGATACATGCCACAAGAAATGTAGATAATTCTTTTGCTTTAAGGTCCCTTGAAAGACCTAAACTCCCAGCTCAAGTAGTGTAACTAAAAATTTGGTCCCTCCATACCATATCATACCATCAAGTCTATAACCCGCTCCCTAGGGCTAGAAATTATACAACTTGAAAGTTACAAAAACAACTCCCATAAAAGTGTCTGAATCCATGTTGTAGAAGGTTACATACTGTAAGTCATCTGGTTGCTTTAATTATACAAATCATTTTCTGGTACCAAATACCTCTCAGATATGATAAAGATTCACAGTTTCCTAAGAAATTGATCCATGAAAAAACAGCAAGCTTCAAAGGAGCTATTGAGAGCCCTTCCTGCCGAGAACAAACTCGTCTCTTCCTCTTTCTTCTCAGTAGAGTCTCTGAATTCTAAGAACAACTGATCATAATTCCAAGAACCAAACACCTTCTCTGACCTCTACTTCTATTAATAAAGTAAAGCAATATCGTAATTTAAATTTATGAAGTAGTGTCCTACTGGGTTTTTTTAACTATTTTTCACTTTTAATTGACATATAACTATACATATTTATGGGGTAAAATGTGACATTTCAGTACATGTGTACATACAATGTATAGTGATATCCATGGCCTCAGATAGTTATAATTTCTTTGTGATGAGAACGTTCAAATTTCTCTCAACTAGCTATCTTGAAATACATACTTAATTGTTGTCACACATAGTTGCCTAACCGTGATACAGAGCATTGGAACTTACTCCATCTGTCCTTGTGTAACCAGTATTTCTCCTTTCTTTCCCTTTAACACATTTCCCAGTCTCCAGTAAACATTATTGTATTCTCTGATTCTAATAGAGCAGCACTTTCCATGTGTAAGTAACACTATGAAGTGTTTGTCTTTCTGAATGTCACACTGCTTTGAACAAGTTTATCCTCTATCAGAAATGGCTATTCAATGTCCATATGTGAAAATGAAACCAGTTAACTTGAGGGATTGGGTAGAGTTTCAATAGATGGAGAAAATTATGCAAGGGGTGACACTGATCAAGATGTATTGTACTCATGTTGAATTGAAACTCCATTGTACAATTGTTTTGCTTTTATAATTTAAGTAGTTTTGGTTTTGGTTTTTTTTAGTATTTAAAGGTAATTTTTTAAAAAGATAATTTAATAAGAAAATGGATGCAGAAATCTTATTTTTTTCTCCATGTTCTCACAAATATTTGGTAGAGTGACTTCCCTCTATTAACTTCCATCAGTCTGGATACTAGGAAATGAAGTGGTTTATTTTTTAGATTTTGTTTTGTTTTGTGCCAGTCTTGGGGCCTGAACTCAGGGCTTGGAAAGGGCCTTTCAGCTTTGTTTTTTTCTCAGGGAAAGTGCTTTACTATTTGAGCCATAGCTCCACTTCTGGAATTTTGGTGGTTAATTGGAGACAACGTTTCATGAGGGTTAGAGGAATGGCTCAGTTGATAGAGTGCTAGCCAATAAATGAAAGCATCAGAGTTTGAATCCTTGTCTGGAACAAAAAGGAGGCAGGGGTCTTTCACTGACTTTCCTCACCCAGGCTGGCTTCAAACCATGATCCTCAGCTTTCAGCCTCCTGAGTAGTTAGGATTACAGGGATGAGCCACTGGCATCTGGCTGAAATAATGCCAATTTGCATTTTACTTAATGTTAGTTAGGTTGAGCACCTTTTATGTTAATTAAGTACAGATTCTCTCTTTGAAATTTATATTCATGCCTTTTTCCCACCTTAAATTTAATTCTTTAACTTTTACCTACTGTTTCATATGAAGTTTTTATATATTCAGGCATATAAATGTTTGTTGATTACACTTATTGTAGGTATATTTTCTCAAGTTTTGTTGTGCCTTTTTCCCTTTTGGATGGTGTCCTCCAATGAACAGAAGTTCTTGTTTTGAATGTCACTGAACTTATTTTCACCTTTTCCTTTATGTCTGTGCTTTTATATTAAACCTTATGCTACAACCAGACCTCTTAAAGATAGCTCCTTCATTTTCTTCCCAAGTATGTATCTTTTTGGTTTCTTAGTTTATTTTATTTACAGCATTAGAAATGAACCCAGGTCCTAACTCCTGCTAGGCAAGTGCTGTGCTAGTGGAGCCACAACCAAGCCCTTTCGTTTACAGATAAAGTCTTGCTAACTTTACCTGGACTGGCTTTGAAATCCTGATCCTTCTGCCTCTGTTTTCCAAATACTGAGATTACACACATGTGCCACCATGCTGGCCGCTTTTAACTTTCTTAACTTTCATATTGATATTTCATTCAATAGGAATTTATTATTTTATATGGTCTACAGATATAATTTCTCTTTCAACCACACAATGATTTGCTAGGTGGTTGATTTTTCGTCCCTGTGGTCTGTCGAGCAGGCCTCTACTATATATCAAGTTATCATCCAATCACAGGTCTATTCTGTCTTATAGTTCTATTATCTATCTCTGCACAAGGACCAAGCTGTCTTAATTAGTCTGGCTTTCTAATAAATCTTGATATCTAGGAGAAGAAACCATACCTGTCTTACTCCATGTTTTTCAGAAATGCCTTGACTCTTTTGGGCCCTTTGTTACTCAGTACAAATTTTATAATCATATTTTCAAACCCTATGGAAATATTTATTGAGATTTTTATTGAAATTTACTGAATCTCTAGTACAATCTGGGAATAATTGATGCTAGTACAATAGCAAATCTTTTCATTCAAGAATATTCTTACATACAATTTAGAAGACACTAAACAATACCTTGTTACTACCTATTCATAGATGTGTACTAATCAGAAGTATAAAGAAAAGTAATAACTAAACTACAAAGAATAGCAAGAGAATGAATTATTCAGCTTTTAATGCCTGTGAGGGGGAGAAAGGACTTGTGAATGACGTGTGTGAGGGGAAAACACAATGAGGCTTCTATAGTAAAAGATTCTTTCATAACTGCATGATGGATACATTGATGTTTATTTTATTACTATTCTTTAAACAAGCACATGCATTTTAGATACTCTCACATTTTATATACTTTCATATAACATATATACTTTTATATACATTTTATATGCTTTCAAAGAACAAAGAAAGAAGAGCCAAGAAAGTAGATATTTGCTACACTCACTGGTTTAGGACAAAGTTGTTTAAAAAATGCATTTTTATTTACATAACAGAAACTTACAAATACTGAACCATTGATCCAACATTTTCAAGGGCAGAACTATATCCGTCTATGTCCCATGAGAGAATTCTTGGTTTTTAAAAGCAACTTCTTGACATTCAGTTCATTTTAGCTTGCAACACTTCAGCGTACAATCTAAAATTTTGTCAATTTTGACCCCATCTCTGGTTCCACATGCAATCTACTAGTTGAATGCACACACACACACACACACACACACACACACACACACACACTTTCATGTGCAGAACATGTACATGAATCATTGTGTTGGGGAGCTATAAAAAATAAAATATAGACAAAGGATCCATTTTTTTCCTTGTGTGTAGAAGCTAGATTTAGCTTACAAACTCATAAGTAAAAACATTGGGTGATATGCAAGTATATACAAATATACTAACTGACATCTGGTAGATTCAAGGGTAATCTCAAATAATGTAATTCCTTAGAAAGCCAAAAATCAAAGTTCAACAAAATAAACCACCAGGAAGCGGCTATTCAAAAGGGGTAGAGTAGGGTCAAGGGGAAAGGAGTAGGTGAATGAAGAGGAGAAGGGAAGAATACAGACAAGAAACCAATGTATACCTTACAAAATTAAGAAAAATGAGGGAGAAGTGAGTAGGGGAGGGATGGGTGAGAACATTGGAAGGGACGGCATGGATCAAGATATATTGTATTCCTAAACTGCTTTGTTACATGAAAAAGTCCTTTGTAAAATTACTTAAATACTTTTAAAAATAAATATTAAATTAAAATGTAAGAAAAATATGCACACTTATGCACATATGAAATAAAATATAGTAATATAAGTGCTCAATCACTATTTTGTGTGATGGAAAAATTAGGAATAATGATGATATAACAGAGGAGTTCAAACAGTGATGGAAGGAAGACAGAGGACTGGAGGAGAGTAACAAACCATTACCTCTTAGTTTAACAGACATATTTAAAAAAAAAAGTGTATGAGTGTTTTAGCTTCTTACTCATCTATCAGGTTTCTGTCTAAAAAGAGCCAATGGTTGGAGTCTTCATCACTGGACTCATGTGTGTTGGTTTGGCCATTTATAAAGCTACAGAGAATTCTATCTCCATTCTTACTGTACCACAACAGGAATGTGCATAGAACTACAGACACTGTGCATTTTGAGAGAGTATAGATGTTGTTCTCTATGAAACTTCCACCCAAAAAGCCTCTCGCCAATCTTATATAATTTATATGCACCTCAAAATATAAGCCTGAAAAGAAGCCAGTGTTAATTGACTTCATTGACCATATTAGCTGGCTGCTTTGGCTTCACATAAACGTGCTTCACATATTCAGTAAATTCACTGAGGGGAATAAATTTTTTAAAACTTAATGTTTGATATTGTGCTGCCTATACCCTGCTGTTCACTGTATCTCCTCCCTGGACCCCAAATGATTGTTTGACTGAACTTTTCTGTTTTTAATTACTTTTGCTTGTTCTCTATTTACATAAGCTTTTAACAGCCTGTATGTTCAGTTGCCAGAGGAACTTCACATATTCCTAAGAGATAGTGAAATGAAGGCAAAAAGATCACGTATGCTATGCAAAGGATCCTACAAAGTGAATGTCACTTTTCTTACTTCAGATCCAAAAGCCAAAAGCTTCCATGGGGCCCACTGGATGATCATTGACATTTCCAAAATGGCAACAACAGTACTATGAAGAGTCTTTCTCTTCTGAAGGTGCTGGTGATTTTCAAGCCAGGGAACAGATTGAAGGCTGTATTCTTGGCCTCCAGAAGCTGCATTTGCACTTATTAATGCAAGAGTTTGTAATAATTAAATTCGGGACCACTAGCAATTGCTGCCATGAGAACCTCAACTCCCAAATGTGTACAGAAAGAGAGTCTGATTGCCTGCTGAAAGGATTAGGAGATTCATATACTATCCTGAATCCTGGGCACTGTTTCAACCTTCCCCAATTATGTAAATCTATAATAAGGAGTGGTCTCAGATGTTGGCAGAGGAGGTAGGAACGCAGGAGCTGATTAAAATTTATTTTGTCACTTTGAAACCGTTCTTTCTTTGAGATATTTTTATATTCTAAGATATAAATTTATGGGATCACACCACTCTGTTGGGTGCCAGGTATAACTTGAAGAAGTTACTTTCCAGGAATTTTAACACAGAGAAGTCACATGGAGCTAAGTCATTACTTTGCCCCTGTGCTGGCTAATTTTGTGTCACCTTGACTGGGCAAAGCAGTACCCAGAGTTTTGGTTAACCATTATCCTTGGTATTACTATGAGGGTATTTCTAGATGAAATTAGCATTTGAACCAGTGGTAGGTTAAGAAAAGTCGATTGCCCTCCCATTATAAACAGCCATTATCCGATCCACTGGAGGTCTAAATAGAACAAAAAGTGCAGTTAAGAAGGAATTCCCTGTCTCTGCTTGTCTCTTTTCAGTCAGAAAGTCAAGAGAGGACCAGTATGTCACACTAAAATATTGGTCTTCAGGCAGATTTGGACTGGAACTCACACCAGCAGTTCTCATGATTCTTGGACCTTCAAACTCTAACTGAAACTATACCACTGGTTTTCCTAGTCCCCAGCTTATCAACTTCATATTGCAGGACTTCTCTGCCTCCATAATGATATAAGACAAATCTTTATTTCCCACATAACCTATCAAGATTCTGTTTCTCACAAGAGCTCAAAATATAGTGTGTGTGTGTGTGTGTGTGTGTGTGTGTGTGTGTGTGTGTTACAAAGAAGGAATCTGTGTCTTGTTGTTTCATTTTACTTTTTTTAAATTATAGCATTAGTATCTTTAAGTAGTTGTATAAAGGGTTACCATCCAACATGTCAGTTTGTGAGTATAATGCCTCTTGCTCAGTACCATCCTCTTTATCCTTATGTCTCATTCTTCCCAACCCCATAGAAATCTGTTTCTGACAGTGTAGAAATACTGGTCTACACATCTGTTCAACAACAGAAACTCATAACCATCTAATTCTATTTTTTATAATCAGAAGAAGTAAAATTTTCACTTTGAAAACTGTTACTGAGTAGCATAGCATATATGCCACTCTCGCACAAGAATTTGAAATAACCTCATTTCAGTGCCCTGCCTAATAATAGTTACATTGCAAATAGATAGCCTTCAAAATTATTAAATCAATTCCCTCAAGTGTTTATCAGTTTGATGTTTTAAATTTTAATTCTCCTCTCTAATTTGCAAAAGTCTTGACCTTGTCTAGTTTGACCCACTTCTAGAAGTGATGAACAATTAAACACTTCCAGTTACTAAACAATTCAATGGGCATAAGACAAAGATACTGTGGATGGTGATAGAGCAGCATCCTTATGGATTCATTATGAAATTTTACCGAAAAAGAAGGGAATTTTAAATTCTGTACCAGGCAGCACTATTTAAATCACAGTTGATCTGAAATTTTAAGATTTAAATGTGTAAGATTTAAAGATGTTAAGATAGTATTGGTAACATTCCTATCTTCTCACGTGAAGATATGATGTCTGCAAACAAAATACTTCTATGATTCTAAACCATGTTTAACCACAGAAGCCCTTGAAAACTAAAATCTTTCTTAAAACAGATAAAAACACTTCCATCTGATGAACTGTTAAGCTTCATTTATGTTGTCTTGCCCTTCTTTTTTTGCCTCTGCTATATACCAGTAGATCCTGCTGTACTTGGAAGTGCCTAATTTATTATCATCAAATATCACCTCTGGACCACACACCAAAACCACAAGCAACCCAGGAAAAGAAAGTAAACTTCTATCAAAATTAAATAATTTAGTACTATAAATGATAGCTTCAAGAAGGTAAAAAATCCAGCTTCATAATATAAGAAAATATTTCCAAATGTAATAGATAAGGGCTTTGTGTCCACAATATGAAAAGAACTCATGTAATTCAACAATAAAATAATAAACACATTTTAAGATGGGCAATAGAATTTAAGAAAAATGCATCAAATGAAGATTAGCACATGGCTAATAACACATGAAAAGGTACTCAATGTCATTGGTTGTTAGAGAAATATAAATTAAAAACACAGAAAACATCACCTAGATGATCCACACTATAGTAGCTAAGACAAAAAAATCACAATTCAGCAAGACTGCTTGAGAACGTGAAGGACTGAATCAGTACTCAAGGATTGCTAATGAGAATGTAAACCACTGCAGCCATGGTAGAAAACATTTTGGCAATTCCTCAAAATGTGGAGAAAAGAAACTTTCATACACAGTTGGTGGGAATATGTTAGTATGACCATTATGGAGAACAGCATGAAGTTTCCTCAAAAGACTAAAAATAAGTCCACCATTAATCCAGCTCTCCCACTTAGGGGGCATCTACCCAAAGGAAATGAAACTAGCATACCAAAGAGGCTCCTAAATACCCATGTTTACTGTGTACTGTTTGTTACAGCTTAGGAAAGACTCTAATGAGTAGATACAAGGAGAAAAAATGTATTTTTTTCCATCCATAAAGAATGGGGGGGAAGGGGATGAGAAGGGATGGGAAGAGGAAACAAAGGAGGAGGCAACAATGCTTGATAAGAAATGTACTCATTACCTTGCCCATGTAATTGTAACCCCTCGGTATGGTATTTTCACAATTAAAAAGAAAAGAGAATATAGGACTGGAGATATGACTCATGTAGAATAGCTTGCCTAAGACTAAGGTGCTTTCAATCCTCAGTAATACAATAAAGAAAGTCTTGTCATTTTCACAGAATTATGTGATATAACCTTGTCATAGAAGACCTCACAATATTCTGTCTCACATGTGGGAGTCAAAATAATAGCATTTACTAAATATTATTTTAAAATGTATGTAAAATAAATATACATTATTTTAAATGTTGGAGTCATATGATCTAGCAATTCCACTTCAAGCATAAACCTAAAAGCAATGGAAACATATGTCCACACAAAAATTTGTACATTAGCCAGGCACCAGTGGCTCACACCTGTAAGCTGAGATCTGAGGACTACAGTTCAAAGCCAGCCCAGGCAGGAAAATCCATGAGCTTTTATCTCTGATTAACCATCAGAAAACCAGAAGTGGTGCTGTGGCTCAAATAAGAGTTGCTCAAGCAAGAGTTGTTCAGGGACAACACTCAGGCCCAGAACCAGCAATTTAAAATAAACAAACAAATAAATAAATCTGTACATTAATGGACATAGTGGCCTTTTTGGTTCTTTGAGAAGTATATTAAAACTCAGTGTTGAGATTACAGGTATCAACCATCATACCTGGCCATAGTGCACCATTATAATAGACAAAAGTGTCAATAACTTAACTTACCTAAATTCACCTTTCCAGTGAACCTTACAATAGTGAGGTATTTTGGGAATGGGACTCAAGTCTAAACCTAAAACTCATTTATCCTTCATATACACATAATCTGAAGGTAATTTTACACCCTACTTTAGTGTGACTGAGTTTGAATTTATTAGGGTCACGTGCACAATTTTTCATCAGTTTATAAGCCCTGCATGGGAGGCAAAGTCAACCCCAAAGCAGGAACTCTGTGATTTTTGCAGGTTCTTGTGGAAAGACGAGTAGAGAAATGTGTCAGCCAGTGCTAGAATGGTTTGAGTCAGCACCTGGGAATCTGAAGCACTGCTGTACACTTCTAGTGTCTCTAACCTATTCGCTTTCCTCACCATCTCCTCAGAAAACTTTAGAATCATTTATTCAATAGCAAATATGGGGATCTGTCCCATGATACATGTCAGGCCATTGGAGAAAGTAAGCAGCCAGGAAAAAATATCAGGCCATTATGGAAAACCAGACTGCTGCATAAAAGACCACATCCCTATCAAAAACACCATCTGAGTCAACCATTCTTCCAGTGCACTGGCCTAAGACCACTCAAACTGGCAAAACAAGCTAAGTGCCACAAGTCCCCACTCACTGAAAGTTCCGCTTTTACCCCACCAAAGCTCTGCTGCAAGTAAACTCAGTGGGACCGCTCTGATCCCAAGCAGGGAGTTTGTCTGGGAGCCTACCCCAGTAAACTTTCCTGTCAATCTTTTTATTCCTATCTGTGTGGTCCTTTTCCTCATCTAAAACCTCACAATACAGAGGTGAGGGTGGGGTGACTCAGGGTGAGGGCAGGTGTCAGGGAGTGAAGTTCAAGTTACCCAGCCCTAACAGACACTAGAGAGATGATCCACATAGCTTGTCCTACTTTTTTAATTTAATTTTTATTGTTATTATAAAGATAATGCACAAAAGTGTTACAGTTACGTAAGTCAGGTAATGATGCATGCCTGCTAACCCAGCACTAAGGAAGCTGAGGTGGAAGGATCATGAATTCAGGGAGATCTGTGATACATAAAGAGTAAAAGAAAAAGGGGGTAGGGAGATGGAAGGAAGGAGGGAAGGAAGGAAGGAAGGAAGGAAGGAAGG
>NW_012267220.1:28471143-28504516 GCF_000151885.1 Dipodomys ordii | reverse complement strand
GGGGGGGGGAGATGTGGAGCCACCTGGGCACCTCTTCACTGGGAGGTGGAACTGCCCATGACACAGAGGTGAAGGTAGGGTGACGCAGGGTGAAGTTCAAGTTACTCATCCCTAACAGTCACTGGAGAGGAGAGTCCACATGGCTTACTCTATACCTTTTTTATTTCATTGTTTATTGTTATAAAGGCGATAGACAAACAGCTTACAGTTACATAAGTCAGGTAAAGAGTATATTTCTTTCTGGACCATGTGACTCTTTCTTTCCTTGTTCTCTCCCAGTTTTTCCTTTCCATCCCCACTCACAAGTTGTATAGTTCCTTTGCAACATAGTGCTTAGGGTGTACCACTGCTACATTTTGTCCTACCTTTTTTTTTTTAATTTTCTGTACATTTTTTATTGTAAAAAAATAACAACAAAAAACACGTTACACATGATTGTCCTACCTTTTGATGGAGTTCCTCTGCACAATTTTCAGCCTGAGCTACGGTCTCAATTAGTTGGAAAATTCCTTGAAACCCAACGAAGGTAGCAAAAGATCTGGAAGTTCGGGTTAAAAGCAGGCTATGTTGAATCCCTAAGGGTTTGGGTTGGTGAGCCACACAGCCTGCCCCACACAACCAGCTGTTGGGACGTTCTTCAAGTAAATGCTTTTCAACACTTCTCCCTTCCCCACCTGTCTGGATGACAGCTGGCCTTGTTGACAGTTCAGAAGCCCTTCGGTAGGCAAACTCCCTCAAGTTCCCTTATGCACCAAAGCACCTATTCTGAAGAAGCATTGATTCTTCCAAAAGAAGAAAACCATTGCAGATGCACAGGAGGTACTAGGCAGGTGAACCCCTCAAAATTCGGGTGCCAGTTGGGGGCTTGAAATCAAGGTTTGGGTGCTGTTTCTGAGCTTCTTTTGCTCAAGGCTAGAGCTCTAGCACTTGAGCCACAGCTCCACTTTAGGGTATGTGTGTGAGGGGGCAGTTCTAGGTAGTTTTAGTGGAAATAAGAGTTTCACAGACTTTCCTGCTGGGGCTGGCTTTGAACCACTGGATCCCTGCTATGTTCTTCCACTTTTCTCACCCTTAGTTCCCATGATGCCATCTGTGCACCCTCTCATAGAACCAGCTGCCATAAGACACTGGAGAGCCCCAACATGTTTAAACAGACCTCAGACAATCGCCTCCCTCCCCCCACGCTCTATGTCTTTCCCTCTCGCTCTTCCTCTCTGTCATTGTTTCTCTGTCTCTCTGTCTCTGGCTCTGTGCCTCTCTGTCTCTCTATGTCTGTCTCTGTCTCTCTGTCTTTCTGTGTGACTCTGTGTCTCTGTCTCTCTCTGTGTCTGTCTCTATCTCCCTCTGTCTCTGTCTGTCTCTCTGTCTCTCTCTGTCTCTCTGTCTCTGTCTGTCTCCATCTCTCAGTCTCTGTCTCTCTCTCTGTCTCTCTCTGTCTCCCCCCCCCTGCATCCCTGCAGCTGTCCTGGAAAAGTGCATCAGTGCAGGTATTGACACCTGGAGCACTGTTCCCTCAGCCCTGCTCTCTCCCAACCCAGGGGTTCCACTTCCCTGTCCAGCTGTCGTCTCCTGGGGCAACGTCTGCTGGAGTCACCCCCACCAATCTCAGACACTCTTTGATGCTTGCCAGTCTGCACAGCTGGGAGCAGAGCTGGAGCCTCCTTAGCACAGCTGAAGAGAACAAAAGCTGCCAGGCCTGGAAGATAATGAGACTCCATCCCTCCCACCCCCCAGCCCCATACCCCCCCCCATATCCATCCCTCTGACAAGTGGAAAATCACTAGAAGTTTTCCCAGCCACCAGCATCAGGTCTGTATTGTTTATTTCCTTCCAGGGTGAGGGCAGCACTGCATCTCTTGCTTTTCAGAAGCTAAAATACTTTGGCAGGCAAAAAGAAAAGTGTTTGTCTTAATTCTGCCCTCTCGCCATGGGCCCTCACAGAAAATGGTTTGCGTTTCCTACTCCTGCTGCCTCGGCTACTGCTGCTGCCGTGGTGGTGGAGATAAACAACCCATCAGTGCAGAGCTGAAAAGAAATATAGGAAAGGGGATGGGAGTCGTTTAATTACTTTGAATGGCTTTTTGTGTTCTGTGTGATTGCTTCCTATGATACAGTAGTTTCTCATTCTCCATGCAAGCTCTCTGTTTCTATTCATAAGAATAAGATTGACGCAGGAAATTGGCTTTCAAGAGTAAGAGAGAGAGAAAGAGCGGACTGAGGGGTTGGCTGTTTCCGTTAGAAGAAAGCTGTTTCCGTTAGAAGAAAGCAGCCATGGAGGGCTGCCACATGGCTGAGCTGAGCCAGGAGCTGGCCAGCTTGGGAGACTTGAGTCAGCACCTTTGCCCCTCTCTGAGGAGTGCAGTGGCCTGGGCACAGGGTAAGGGAACAATGAGGGTGGGCATGGGGGTCTCACAGAGCTGAGGACAGCAGTCACAGAGGGAGGAGAAAACTTTCCAAGCAAGGCAAGGCCAGAAGCATTCTGGCTTGAAGGAGTGTAGGAGTGTGTTTGTGTTTGTGTGAGTGTGTCTGTCTGTCTGTTGTTGGTCTGTCTGTCTGGGTCTAGAGGAGGGTGAGGTCTGTGGGTATGTATCTGTGTGTCTGAGTTTGTGTCTGTCTGTGTCTGTGTTTATGTGATTCATTCAATTCCCTTTAAAGGTATGTGTCATAGGGTAGATGATAGATTTGAGGCTCTCAACTGACAACAGGGAAATGATGTTCCTCCCACCATACTTTCTGTCTTGATATACTTTTCATTTCCGGAAAATGAAACCTTGTGGTTCATGATACGGTTGTGTACCCCCCACCATGGGAGTTCTGGGAGATAGATAGATAGATAGATAGATAGATAGATAGATAGATAGATAGATATAAGTTCTGGGAGATAGATAGATAGATAGATAGATAGATAGATAGATATCATTAGGCAATTTCATCATTCTGTGAGCATCTCACAGTGTAGTTACACAAACTAAGACACATAAGATGTCATTAAGGAACAGAGTCTCGTGGAGCCACCATGGGCTGTGCAGTTCATCATCCACTAAAATATCATTTTGCAGTATATATCTGTAATGACAAAATCATCTCTGCATATGACAGAACCATGTGATCAAACAATATACAACCAAACTGTTAATCGCTGATGAAGAACAAACTCTTGTTATTACATTAATATTATGTTAAATATGCACTCAAATATTTTGTATTTTTCCATATAAATTGCCATATAAGATTTTTTAACATGAATATGACAAAATAAGTTACTACCACAAGAAATCCTGTCATGAAACCTTTTAAAAAACAAATTCTACATGCTTCTGTAAATTCTAGGGGTTTTGCTGGTTGTTTTTTTTTTTAATTAGAGTAAAGTTATACCAGGGACATTTGAGTTTACAAGCCCATTTGAAAAATTGAGTGTTATTGTGTGGTGAGCTCTTCTAGATAGCAATGTGGAAGGGATTAGTGGTATCTTGTTCATGAGCTTACAAAGAGAAGTGGTTAAAAACCTATGTTCTTGGCCACATCAGGTAGAGCCAGAAAGTCAAGAAACTATACAAGGCAAGCCCTGCAAATACATTCTGCATCCTGCAAAGTGACATGCAGAAGATAACATGCACCATTGTTATTATAAGATGCTTATGAGTGTGTCTATAAGACATGTGGGGAATAAACTTTTCCAGGCTCAAATGCTCCATAAGGAAGGAACAGGGGTTTATGCCCTGAATAAACACCTTACATCTTTTGCATGCAAAAGGAGTAAATATGTGCCTCAAATTCAGATCAAACAGCACAAACAAATGGAAAGAACATATAAAGCCAGGAAAACAGGAAGCAAGTTGCACAGGGTTTGCCAGGAGAAACATCTCTGGGATAATGTAACCCAGGAAAATTGTTCTTTGGTTCAAGAAGAAATTAATCTAAGTGGGTACAGGAAGTAGAAAAGGAGAAACAGAGAAGAGATTAACAACTGTAAAGCAAAACAGAATGAGGAAGAAGCAAATTAGAAATGATGAGAGAACACAGGTAATCAATTAAAAAAGAAAGTTGGCTTCAAGGTGCAGAAAAGGCTGGCCTGCTTTCCTGGTCCTTCTTTCTTGCCCTGACTGTTGCTTCAGAATCTTACCCTGGAACCCTCACACTATTGCTAGATGAGCCTTGCGTCTCGTGGCTGTTTTCAATCTCTGTCCAGTCCTCTGGGAGGAAGGAAGAACCATCTCACAGTGATAGAATCAGAGCTCCATGCAAAACATGGATTACGAAGGATGGTTGCAGCCCAAGCCAACACCTAAAAATAAAACATTATGGAGAAACATCTTCCTCCTAGGCTGATGGTGATTTCTGGAGCCCAAAAATATTGACTCTGAATAATTCAGAGAAGACGAATGAGAAATAATCATTTAAGAATTTAGGATCCAGGGGCTGGGAAGGTGGCTCAGTGGTAGAGCGCTTGCCTTGCATGCTCGAGGCCCTGGGTTCAATTCCTTAGCACCACATAAGCAAAAAGAAAAAAGCCGGAAGTGGCACTGTGCCTCAAGTGGTAGAACACTAGCCTTGAGCTGAAGAGCTGAGGGACAGCGCCCAGGCCCAGAGTTCAGGCTCCATGACTGGACCCAAAAAAAAAAAAAAAAAAGAATTTAGGATCCAGGAAAGCTACCCTGGGAGTAGTATGTGTCATGAGAATGTTATCCCAAGGATCCCTGGGCCTCAGTGTGGTTCCAGACTAGGAGATCTTACTATAAAGCTACAGACACAACTGATGGACATTAGATGTAGAATCCCCACAGGTCACTATGGTAAACGTGATAAGCCCTAGGTAGGAAGGAACCAGCACAATAAGACACTAGGTATCGCCAGGTGCCATTGGCTCATACCTATAATCCTAGCTACTCAGGAGGCTAAGATCTGAGGATCACAGTTTGAAGCCAACACAGGTAGAAAAGGCCCCGTGAGACTCATCTCCAATTAGCCATTCAAAATCCAGAAGTAGCGCTGTGGTTCAAAGTGGTTGAGTGCTAACCATGAGCTCAGGGACAGCTCCTAGGCTCTGAATTTAAACTCTATAACATACACACACACACACACACACACACACACATCAAGTATCCAGCAAGTGTAGAGATGCCTCATCAGAATAAGAGAGATTAGTATGGATTGAAGAACCACTAAAGACAAGACTAGTCTGTTCTGATGTTACCTTCATAAATCACATGTAATAACAAAAACCTGTAGCTCTCAATTTGACCTTTAGTAAGTCTAGGAAAAACATTGGTACAGTTCTAATTCAAGTCTCTCTCTAACTTGTAGAACCTTGGACAAGTCACCTCACTGCCTTGAGCATGACTTTCTTCACTCTGTAACAGTCTGATTCCACAAGTGTCGCCTCCTTCTACTGTCAATTATTTTAGTCCAGTTTAATCAGATCCAAGAAGGAAACAAACTCAAAGAACTGAACAAATAAACAACATACATATTGCTCCAGTGGAATCATTGAAGAGAATATTTCAAAAACACCTGGAAGGCTAAAGGCTTAATATATCACTTGCCTAGAAGTGTGAAGATTGGAGAAGAAATAGCAACCCAAACTACAAAATCCCCAGTTAACGCAAGTAAAGTGAAAACAGATTTATTTACCAAATCTCAAAATACTAGCAGACGGGGATATTCGTTGATACTTTATAAAGGAAGTTGTTAACCCAAAGGGTGATTAACTTACCAAATGTAAGAAGAGGAAGTTTTTTACAAGTGGACCATTATTTAAATTGTAGAATATGAAAGAGGACTGAAAGTATTGAGCCTTCTAAATCACACTCGAAAATGTTAAGCCAGGTATGATGGCTAATACTAATGATCTTAAGGAGGTGGATATCAGGTATATCGTGGCTCAAGGTAAACCCAGGCAAAAGTTGATAAGACCTCAATAAAAAGCTGGACATTCAGGTCACTTAGGACAAACAGACTCCAAGCTGTGACAGTCCTTGCTGCTCTATATATCTAGCAGGCTTTACAGACTTTGTCTGATATAGACCTACCTTTACCCTCAGAGGGCAAAACTCCAGCAGATATATCCCAGTTTGATTGCCATTTAAGATGCGGAGCACAACTTTGAGTGTGGACATAAAGACTTAGAAATTCCTGAGATCCACTGAGCAACAGCTCAAGCCCGTAGAGAAGTCCTTTCCTTCCCATTGGAAGTTATTTGCTGGGTATCTTTTTCTGGTCTTCCTGTATGTAATTTTAACTATTGATTTTAATAAAAGTCTACTGTTTATTTTTTTAAAGAAAGCTGGGCATGATGGCATGTGCCCTTCATCTCAGCTACAAAGGAAGCATAAAAGATAGCTCACAATCTGGGTTAGCCCAGGCAAAAATGCAAGATCCTATTTGAAAAATGCCTAAAAGCAAGGACTCAAGTACTAGTCTGCCTGCCCAAAGAACAAGAGGCTCTGAGTCCAAGGCCTGGTACTGAAAAATGTGGGGGGAGGGGGATAGAAAAAATGATAACTCAGTTCAATGTTCAACTGCTGAAGTTACAGCAAGTCTTTGTTTCATTAAAAGGAAAGGTGTATCATAGCAAGGAAGGGAATAACACTAGGACTCCAACCATGATACAACATAGGGTCAGGCCCTTGCTTGTATCTTGAGGGAGGATTGTCATGTGATTAATTCTAGCCTGGATAGGATCAACCCAGGTTGCATTAGGTATTCACTCTAAGATCCATTATGGTCCAAGTTATTCATTTTAGTTGTGGCTGTTGAATGCAAGCCCTCTGAACTGCCTCCTCTAGATTACAAACCAAGGCTTTCAAATCTTTGATGTCTCTTCACTCTCTGCATTTATCCATAGCCCCTCTACCAAGTCCTAGACTGCTGGGAAACGGAGAATTCTACCCTTAGTTTCTGATAGCTGAGATCCATGCTCAAGTTCCATGCTAGGCCTCTGCACAATTGGTGTTCTTAAGCTGAAACATGCTAATAGGTGTTCTGCCTAGGTAAGGATTTTAGAAATGAGTCCTGAATGCATTTCCTTTTCTGCCTGCATTCATAATCAGCCTGTCATTTCATTATCTGTATTCCGTGTTGGCTGTTTGGGATCATTAGGCAAAACCTAGCTATCGCTGCATATTACTCAGTACGTTTGCTCTAATAAGCTTTCGTAAATAAAACCCGAAGAGATGAAAAAGGCCAGTGTCTGATTACAGGCAACCAATTTGGTCTCATTAGGTTCTTATAAGGAGAAAAAGTAAATATAATCTTTATAAATCTTACAGCTATAACAGAGATGCCTGGCAAAATTCATTACTTAAGATAATAAGAGTGAAGACCATTTAAATGTGTGGAACAGTTTGGTTTATGAAGCCATTAAATACTGTTTCATCCCTTATAAACTTGCACAAAACTCCAAGATATAATCAGGCAGAGGTAATCATATATTCCTACAAGGTTTCCTAAGGTTTAGGCTTAATAAATTGCTATTAAAACAATGATTAAAACCTAACACCAGTCTACAATCTCTCATTCAAAGACCCCCCCAAGTGACACCTAAAATGTTAATTTTTTAAAATATTTTCCCTAGATGCCCAAGACCTGGAAAGAATTTATTCAACCTATTTTGCGGAGGATACTATTGAGTCTCTAAACAATAAAATGATAAGTTAAAGATACTACAGCAAAGTTGACAGGCAAACCAAGATTATGCCCTAAAGTTATAACTTCTCAAGTCAATAGAAAGTCAGAATTTTCATTTAAAAAAAAAGATTTGGACGCACTTTTTTTATTACTTTGCCCTAAGCACAATATCTCGATTTGATTCTTAGGTGGCAAGGAGGCCAATGTTGATATGTTCAATTTGATTATTATTTCTTAACTGAAGTATCTGTTCAGGGATTTACCAAAAAAATAAAAAAGAACAACGTTCTTGAAGAACTAGCTCTGGCCCTCTCTCCATGACCTTGAGCAAGTCATTGAATGGCTTGCCCTGCTAATAACAGAGTTGTGAAGGGAAAATGAGATTATTAATGAGGGCGGCAAATTGCAAACTTCAAAGTACCAAGCAAATGTTAACTCTTTGCTTTTTGATCTTTTGCTGTTGTTTATTATATTCTATAATATTTGCAGAATTAGCTCCTGTTTCTTAAACCCCATTTCACACCCTGACTCCCACAGCCTTTGGCCTGACCTAGGTCCCCATGATGTCTCATCTCAACGCTGGGGAAACTGAGACAATCCTAAATGAGCCCCTCCTCCACGATCTCAACCTATCTCTCAACTAGAACACAGTGCTGACACGTAGCCCAAACCAAGGAAGAAACAGAGTTTGTAGAATATCAGAAACAATGAGCCTGACTTTCTTCTTGCTCTTTCCCAGTCAGGTTGCCATCTCCTCTCCCATCGCTGCCAAGGGCACCCTGCAATGCTGACCTCAAGTACTGACCTACACCTCCAGCATCCGCATGGAAGAGAAGGAACTGGGAAGGCTGCAAGAAGCAGATACCATCTCAAGCAGGTTAGCTTTCAAATGAATCATTGCAGAGCTTCCCATGCACAAAGAGACTAGGAGAATAATTTTTTTTTAAGCCTTATATTTTATAAGTAACATATGAAGCCCTTCAAACAGCATGGAAGGTTGTTCCTAGGTAGAGTGGGCATAAGGTTGTAGGGGAAACAGGAAGGGGAAGTGAGTGTGTATGTATGAGTGTGTGTGTGTGTTCTAGCTTTTTTTCCTTCCATTTTAAATTTCATTAATATAGCTAGGCAACGCACAGTATCTTACAATAGATACAACAGTGCCACCTAGAGGCCCACAAGAGATTGTCCTGCAGGTCTTCCAGTGGCCACAGACCAGACTGATACTGCCTTAATGAAACTTCTTCAATCTGGTTCCATGGGCAGACAAGGCTTGGAGCAATTGCTTGCAAGACCAAGGATAGCTGAGCGCTCTGTGCTGACATCAGTCATCCCTCTGCAGATACTCTTCAGGGCAGCTGCAAAACATAAACGAAGAGAGGACCTTCTGGGGTCTAACCACCGAAGCTTTCTCTCCCCCAGCAACATGCAAATTTCCTTCAGTTTTTCCTTCCTGTGTCCTATTCTTTGCATGCTAAGATAATTCATGCAAATCAGATGCATTTTGCTCTGAGGCATCTAATTAGACAGATTAGCTCGTAGACTCAGTAACCTTCTATTTTATTCTTATGAAAAAAAAAAGGTTATGTCAGCTAGGAACCTCTCAGTCTTAATAGGCATCGGGTACAGAATATGATTGTATATGAGCCAGAGCTCACAGGATTCTGTGAACGGAGAACATAAACAACTGCATTGTGTAATGTAGATGCCTATACATTTGTAGTCGGGAGCATTTTCTGCCTTCCAAAGTCCAGCATCCATGCAAACAGTACTTTTCCATGAAGAAAAAAAAAGTGGGGGGGAAATAAAAGGTTAGCTCACAAAAGGCCAAGAAATATGAACATTTGATTGGCATAAGAGCTTAACAAAGGAAATGAAAGAGAAAATGCATATATACATTCCCTCCTTTGTTCTGAAGATCAGTTTGGGTTCTTAATGTCATGCCACTAGTCTGCATTCCAAACGAAAAGAAAACTCACTTGTAAGGAAAACACAAACCAGTGACCAATGGTGATGCTAACAAGCTCTCAAATTGACAAAGCATTGTGGGTTGCCATGGAAAGAGATCTTTGAAAGTGTGAGGGTCATTATCCCCTGCCTGTAAAAATCCACCAGGTGTGCTGCCTAGGATCTAATTAGATGAGCAGAATTCCTCAGAGCAGCATCTGGGATGACTTTCTGACATTTTTCCCTCCTGGAAGAGTCGGCTGATTCCCAGGAACCACCAGATGTGCATTTCAGTCAAGCACTGGATAAAGCTCCCTGCCATAGGCACTCCTTCTCCTCACATGAAGCAGTCAGTAAAGCTTAGAGGTCAGAAGGTACAAACTCAAACACCTGCCTGTGCCATTTGATGGAGGCCAGTTAGACAGGATGCTCACAAGCTGGAGACAGGCACGAGCCTGTTTTGAAAAAGCAGCCATTACTTAGTGCCAGCCAGTTAACTGCCTTGAGGAAATGCAGGCATAGTATTGTTAGTTTTGTTTTGTTTTTCAAGAGCAGCCAGGAATCCATTGTGTGTGTGTGTGTGTGTGTGAAAACTGATTTTTAAATGTTGGAGGCAACTCAAAAAAAAAAGACAAAAAGAAAGAAAGAAAACCTTGTGCTGGGCCAAACAAAACTTAGCCAAAGGCCAGATTTGACCTGGAAGAAAAGCCAGTGTAACTTCTGCTTTGGGTCATTCACAGCCCATGACAATCTATATTCCAACCACACCCACATCTCTGCCTCCATGGCAAATTTAGAGCAGAAATCTTCATGCCTTCATACCTTTGTTTATCCTGTTTCACCTGTCGAGTTGCTCTTTCCTCCTGTCTCTGCCTGTCAAAATCCAATATCAAGGGCCAACTCAAATGTCAATTTATTTCTGAAGTCTGCCAGAATCGCTGCAGTCAAAATTAATCACTCCAGTAGTGCTTGGTTTTTGTCTCTATTCCTCGACTGGGCAGTATGGGCCTCCTAGTAAAACAATGCTTATGTGAGTCTTAGCTGTAGGCTGTTGAGAAACAGCCTCTCCCTCTACCCTCTGCAGAGGGATCGTGATGTTGATAGGTGGTTCACATTTCCATGAAGCAGTTATGAAATGAGAAGCAACACATGCAGCTCACTGGTTAAACAACTTAGGGCATCTCAAAGGCAATTAATTCAATCTCAGCTTTACATTAAATATACCGATGAGCAAATGATGATGCTCAGGTCCTTCTAAAAAGAATGGGTCTACATAATGATGATTAAACCCATGGGTATTGGATCCAGATGAATCTCTCTGCTAGACTCCAGAGTAACGAAAGATCAAATTAAATTGTTACTATGATGATGCCGTAGCTTGACTTCCCAGAGGACAGGATGCCTTTTCTTTTTCTTACCTTGTATCCTACCTACCTACCACACACTGACAGAGGGATTTCAATAAAATATGTGAGAGCTTAGAAATCAGCATCAAAATTGGTGTGCAATAACTGTACCTCCTGTGAAGAATAGCACATGCCATAGTGTTTGTATGCCACAGTGCCCTCAGAGAACTAGATCTAGCTGCAAAGCAGAAAAGTATTTACATGGGAAAGAAAACTGTGGCACCATCAATACATGGAAAGTGCCAGAAGGTATTATTGAGTTCCAGTCAAGTGCTGCACCGCTTGCTCAGCACTAGGAATTCAAAGAGAACAAGACGCACTGCCCATTTCATGGAGACTCAGTATTACACATGGGGATTTGTAATGGAAAGATCATAAAATGAGAGCTATAAAATCACAGAGGTTTCTGAGAAACCTCAGAAAGTCTAGGTGGACATTGATGATCTTGTGATTTGACTTGAGGAGGATTTCTTTGGGGGAAACCAAAATAGGGAGAGAAGATCCAATGGATGAAACTTTTCTAAAGGGAAATATACTATGATAGTGCTACTATGACACTATTCCTGGGTGGCAGTGGCCTTTCTGGGACCTAGAGACCTAAAAGTCCATCTCCACTTTGGGATCACACTCAGTGAAGAACTACATGGAAGCTTACAGAATAGAGTCAGAGGATAGAGGTCTGGGAGAAAGGAAAGCCATCCCCTAAGGCCTGAAGCCATGGAAATGCCCTGACTCTGATTGCTGCAGAGGACAAAGATGCTGAAGGGGAGTGAGAACACTCTCCACTCTATTCTAGCATCACCATGCACTTGCTCTGCATGTCTCCCCAATTCTGTCCCTGTAGCTTGGGAGGTTCCCTACTGTAGATAAGGAGAGGACCTCAGCCATGACAAGTGCTCCCTCCTTCCATGGCCTAACTTAAATTTGGTCAATCAGTCAAAGAAAACAGTAACAAGCGGAAGAAGAGTCCTGGTTTCAAGGCAAATCTAAGTGGGAACTTGATGACATGAAAGCTATATGACCCACTATCCAACCAAACAAAGCAATCCACCCATAATATGTCATGTATATAGCTTATATTCATCTTGCATATATTCATCTAGCTTACAAAATAGAGAAATTCTTGAATGGAACATTTTTTATAAAGCAAAAAGAGGAAAGAAGCAAAAGAGATTTTTAAGACAGAGGGTTGTTAGAGGTAGAGCATGGGAAAATGAGAAGCAAGAGAAAGAATCAAATCCCTGCTGCTCAAACCCATGCTCTGCCAATAACGTATTCTTTTGTAAAAAAAAAAAAAAATGGTAGAAAGATCAGAAGTGGGAGAAAAGTAATCAACACAATAGAAGAAGTGTCAACCCGAACAGATTTCAAGCTGAAACAAAGAATTTATATGATTAAACTGCAATTACATGGAGGTGTATAAACATCTTGGACAAAATGATACCAGGCAAAACTCTAGCACTTCATGGTGCCTTCTGTGTAGTTTAGTCTTTTGATATCTATTTTACATTTTTCCAGCAAAATTTTTGTCATATCTGGTGTGCTTTGCCAAGTCTTTTATTTGGGATGCTTCCTGATTTAAATATTTTTAGCAGCAGTGTTCTTTTTAATCATGAGGATGTTGATTCAAAACCAATTATTTTATGTGCATCCAGAAGCAAAATTGAAGACCAATCAAAATTCATGTGAGATAATTTTATAAGTTAGGGACACTGTGGAAATGGGCAGAGCACTGGCTTTTGGAGCAATTATATGAAGGGATCTCAGATTTCTATTACAAAACCACAAGTAATGAGAGGCCCATGGGATGTCTCCCAATGTTGTTGATTGAAAATGGTAAATTACAATTTTACCTATGTTCATCAGAAACTACGGCCCATTTACTTCTTCTACCCTGAAAGCTAGCCTCTTTGCAATCAGCTCTCTATGTGCCCTGCAGTTTGATAAGAGGAGCATGCATGGACAAAGCTCAAGAAAGAAACCTAACGTCTTTGTCCTGCCATAGGTTTGCTGGGGAGACAGAGCCATTCCTGGTGCGAGGTTCCCTGAGTCAGAGCTAACACCTACAATGAAAGAGAAGTTAAATTTTAAAACTGATATAATGGAGAGCTATCTCCCCAGTTCACTCTACAGGATCAAGCATGCATTCATCTATTCACAGAGGTAGCTGCTCCTGGCTCTCTGGTTGCCCCCAAGTCCTAGAATCCTTGCTCTCTCAAATATTATGATGAAAGACAGGCTCATGTTTGTTATGACTGGTAGATACAAACACAACTGTCAAGCAATAGTATAATAGCCCCTACAGCCTTGGCTCTAAGAACACCTTCGCTTTTCAAAACCACATACAAATGTTGGATTGCTTCTTTCACAAAGTGCTTCGCTCCTCATCTATTTGAGTTGATCCAATAAAGGCATTGTTCTGAGTGGAAATGTGTAGTACAACCAGTGCAGTGATTTTCACAGCAGAGCAATTATGGACCCAAAGAACAATGCAAAGTCTCTTTTTCCAATTGTGTTCCTAGAAGTCTATTCATTCCAAGCCATTACCACATGTGTCTGTCAGGGGAATCTCTGCATCAAGCTGTAATGAGGCATCTTAACTCTTTTCTCCACAGTAGAGCGTTCCATGGCCTGGCTCTATGACAACTCCGAAATTGCAGTTCGAGGAGCCGCTTCAAATCCAGTTCTCTTTCTTTCTGGAAAGTTCAGGTTGCAGTTATCAGGACCGTTCTCCAAACCACAGGCAAGGAGGGAAAGTGGAGAAAAGCCCCTCCGAATGACATAGCCAGGGACTGCTTCTGGCAGCAGCAGGGCAGAGATTCCCTGCGGCTGTGGATGCTAGCTGTGAGGAAAATGTCCCCTGCCACCGAAGTGAGACCAACCGAGAAGCCTGAGGTCTCCCCTCGCACATCACTAGCCTCTGGCTTTCTTCCTGAAAGTCTGCCTTCAGACACTAATGTTGCTTTACTCTCCTCCTGTCACCTTTCTAATAAAAAACTCCCCATACTTCCCACTGCTCTCAAAGTCCAAAGTCCTAAGCCCAGTTCCCAAGATCTGACACAGTCAGGCGCCAGCAAGCATTTCCCAGATTAAAGGCAGTGACTTCATGGTAGTGGTTTCCCGCTCTGTATCACAGATCCACACTCTCCCTTTATTCTCTGTGCTGTTACCCTGGGAGGCCAATCTATGATGATTGTCATTTCCTAAGGATGTCGGTTCCCTCATTGTGTTTGTCCAATAGGGAGAGAGGGGTGGAGCCAAGAAAGCGGGATGGAGGTAGTATTTATAGTGCTAGTTCCTTCTCCCTGAGATTCCTTTAGGGTATCTATGCCCTGCACCCAGAAAGCACAGCTTCCTGAAAGGAAGCTTCCTTACACTGGGCTCACTGGTTCTAATGACTCTTTCTCTCCTCGAGCCTAGGGGTTTGCTCACTTTTCTCTCCTTACCACTGCAGCTCAGGTTACTGTACAACCATTCATTTATAAATGAATCCTTCTCTAAGATATGTAGAACAGCCTGTTTCCTGTGGGAACCATGACTAAAACAGTACTTCCCTCCTTCCACTTCCTTATGGATAAGAAAAAACTGTAATCCTAGCTACTCAGGAGGCTGAGATTTGAGAATCACGGTTCAAACCCAGCCCGGGAAGGAAAGTCCATGAGACTCTTGTATCCAATTAACCACCAGAAAACTGGAAGTGGCTCTGTGTCTCAAAGTGGTAGAGCACTAGCCTTGAGCTGAAGAGCTCAGGGACAGCACCCAGGCCCAGAGTTTAAGCCCCATGATCAACAAAGAAAGAGAGAGAGAAAGGGAGAAAGGGAGAGAGGAAGGGAGAGAAAAGGAGAGAGGAGGGGAGAAAGAGAAGGAGGGAGGGAGAAAACATTCCAACAAAGTTACATTACCCATTTGCTTCAGATTTGCTTACAGCTAACAAGTAGCAGAGCGAGGATTTGAACCCTAGTAATCTCACCACAAACCATTTTCTTGTAGGAGGGACCACAGAAGGAGGCTATTCCTAGTATATGATATCACTTTACAGTTGAAGAAACCAAATCATCAAAGGCATGACAAAGACTAATTTATAAATGAATCTTGACAACATTCACAAAGCATCAGTTACTCAAAAGATGGAACATACAAATAAACTGTCGGCCACTTGTCTAAGGAAACCCGTTAGATCCATGGAGAGTCCAACACCATGATGGCACTTAAAGACCACAAAGTGGTTCTCCTCTTGTGAACTGGCTAAAAATCCCTTGAGAGAAAAATAAGTAAGTTTCCATCAAAAGATTACAACACAATTGGGGCCATTGCAAATTCATTTCCTACTCTATCTGCACCTCATTGACTCCTGGGTTACAGCCTGTCATTCTCCACCGGTGCACTGAAATGCCAGAGGAATCAGAAGAGTACCAGGACAGGAGAACAAATAAAGAGTCTCATTCTTTGATGGGCCTTTTTCTTCTTCATAATCTTACCTTTTTATTACCTTTATGAAACGTGGCATGCACAGAGGGCCTAAAAAAAAGTAGAGGAAGAAACAATTTGAGTGTCGGTTTAACAGCTCCACCTTCCCTTGAGAACTGAGCTTATATGAGTAGTTTATTACCTTCTCATTCTCCTGAACACTGCTTAAAGCTATATAATATCTTTGGTGGATTAAATGAGTAGCAGCACTCTTGTCTGTCAATCAATTCCATTCCCCTCTTGAATAAAGGAAGTTAGCATCTTACCCCCTCTGACAGCTGAGGAAGTGAGTTTCTTCTTGCTCTCTGCCAGGAATTTTTGGCAGGACAAGACAGAAGAGAATGTGCGGTAGAGTCTGCATGGTGTCTAGGACACTGGAGAAGGGTTTGTATTTGCTGTCACCACCACACTAGCCAGACTGAATACCAATAGAAAAATCACAGCAACTCCAGTAGTTTATCCAATAGTCATATCTTGGAATGATGAAGACAGAATCCATATTTTTATAGGCCAGAGTTAGAGAGAGGACAGTGAAGGAGGGAAGAGTAAAAATAGGAACATAGCTGGGCACAGGTGGCTCATGCTTGTAATCCTAGCTACTAAGGAGGCTGAGATCTGAGGATCATGTTTCAAAGCCGGCCTGTACAAGAAAGTCCTTGAGACTCTTATCTCCAATTAACCACCAGAAAACCAGAAGTGGCACTGTGGCTCAAGTGGTAGAGTGCTCACCTTGAGCTGAAGAGCTCAGGGACAGCGCCCAAGCCTAGAGTTCAAGCCCCACAACCGACAAAAAAGAAAGAAACATAGCAAAGTATAGAGATTCATTTGTTCTTACTATAATGAAATACTTGAGGACATCTAACTTAAAAAAATAAAAGTGTATTCAGCTCATATTTCTAGGGAATGGTGACGGTATTCACTCAACCCTGGAGAAGACTTCACGGCTGCTGGCAGGATCATGGTCAAGAGATCTCACTGCCATGCAGGAAGTCAAGTACCACAGTCCTTCTGAAGACACAAGTCCTACTCCCCTAAAGGAATATCACTGGGTCCTGTCACTTAAGATTCTCCTTTGCTGCATTTGAGACCAAAGCTTCAACACTGTTAGCCTTTGGGGGACAAACCATCTCCATATCATGGCTCAAGGATAAAGGCATCCATTTCTTTTTCTCAGGAAAAAAAATAAAGCCACTCTGTTCTATACTAGAAAAAAAAACATGTGTAGCAATCTTCTTAATTGACAACAAGATAGATCACTATACACCAATACCTCTAATGTACTTGTCCAGTTACTTGGGAGAGGGAATACAGAGATGAATGGTGCTCTTGCCTCCTATCCCTGGAGATACTGGTTGGTGCATGACCTCATTCATTGCTCAGAACTCACCTTCTCATGAGGTCTTTACTATGAACACCTTATCAGTACTGTGGCTGCCCCCACCTCCAGCAGTCTTGCTACCCCTAACCTTTATCTCTATAGACTATATCTCCTCTGAAAAACTGTATATTTTCTTCATTGTGTTTATTGCTTATTGTCAATCTATACATATACTGCTAACCTCAATACATGTAAGTCATTTCCCAGCACTGTGACAAAAAAAGAAAAAGAAAAGATGTTAATAAAGAAAAGATTTATTTTTGAACCATGGTTTCATAGATTTTGGTCTATTGTCAACTGACCCCAATGCTTTAGGCCTATGGTAAAGCAGAAACATCATATTAGAAGGGATGATAGCTGCTTTATTCATGGTAGCCAGGAAGTAGGGAGAATGAGGGGAAGGACCCAGTGACAAAAAATCTAGTCTTTAATAACATGACTTCAGTGATCTACTTCCTCCAACCAAGCCTCACATCTACCAGCCCATTCAGCATGAACTCAACCCCACTGATAAAGCTAGTAATCTAATGATCCAATAATCTCACAGGAGTACCACCAGCTAGAGACCACAACTTTTTCCCGTTCAACGCTAACACCCAGGATAGAAATCTTCTGAGTTCTATTTCCTGATATATTTCAACTATTAGAAAAGGACCTAGTACATCATAAACACTTAACAAACAGTAATAGAATAAGTAATTTAGTGTTTTTTTTTCCAAATCTGAATGCATTATTATCTCCTAAAGAATCCGTTTCAATGTTTTTTCAATTATTTTTTTTAAAAAAGCTTTTCAAAATGTTCATCATCTCCCAGAATTGAAGGTAGTAAGCTTGAAACCTTGAAAATGTGTTGGTGAGAGAAAAGGTATGTTATTTCATCTTACTGATCACTCCATGCTACTGAATTCCGACAGATCACAGATTTTCCTTCATAGACCATGATTAAACAGCATGGAGGTAGATCATCCATCAACTTGGTTTGGGGTCTTCATTCTAGAGACTGATGTAGTACTCTGTATGTGTGTATGTGTGTATGCATGTGCATGTGTGCCATGATGTAAAGGAATTTTACACTGAGGATACATGTTACAGAAATTTTACCAAGTCTAATGCTGTCAAGAAACATGTATTTCAAAGCTATGTTGCAGCCTATAATGTATCATATATTTAACTATCAGTAGATTTCCATCTGGGTCCTTGGTGGTACTATAAACATCTGCCTCTCTCCTCTGGCTCTCCAATCAGTTCTAAACAAGAGACAAGTTGTACTCCAAACACACTCCTTAAGTAGCACAGATTCTTAACCAAATTCTCCCATTCAGCATTCCCCCTACTGGCAGCTTTGTGAATGAGCACATCCCACTCTGATGACAAGTTCTAATATCCCCACTTAGAAACTGGGACATGTTCATATTTTTCATAAATAATTTGAAGTTTCTAGATACAAAAACAAAAGACTTACTAAAAATGAATTTAATCCATAGCAACCAGCACCACTGACTCACACCTGTTATCCTACCTACTCAGGAGGCTGAGATCTGAGGAACATGGTTTGAAGCCAGCCAAGGGCAGGAAAGTTCATGAGACTCTTATCTTCAATTAAGCACCAAAAAAGGGCAGAAATGGAGTTGTGGCTCAAATGGTAAAGTGGTAGCCTTTATCAAAAAAAGCTCAGAGACAGTGCTTAGGTTGAGATCAGAAGCCAGAACTGGCATAGATAGGTAGGTAGGTAGACAGATAGATAGATAGATGATAGATAGATAGACAGACAGACAGATAGATTTCAGCCATAGCAGTAATATTGTATGAGCAGTGTTTCTTTTTCTTTTTTGTTTGTTTGTTTTTAATTGTGAAAATACAGTACAGAGGGGTTACAATTACATGAGCAAGGTAATGAGTACATTTCTTATCAAACATTGTTGCCTCCTCCTTTATTTCCCCTTATCATCCCTTCCCATCTCCCCCCTCCTCTCCCTGCCAACCCCTCCTCCCCCCCCACCTCACTACCACCACCACCACCACCCCGGCCAAAGTTGGAAAGTTTGTTTTCCAACATAGCATTTTGTACATCTCATTGTTGCAATGGATCCACCTGTATCCCTATTTAAACAATTGGTTTTTTTCCCCCTTCCCTTCTACAAATTATACCAACATCAAATACAGTGAAAACAGGGGTTATACCAAGGAACAAAGAAATCATCTTAGAAACATGTTAGAAACAATAACAAGAAAGAGAAAATCACTTGTGTCCTTATCTTGGGGTTCATTTCGCCTAACATCAACTTATCTGACCGTTTCTGCTTGTCTCAGACATATACTAGTTATTACAAATAAGGGAAACCATGGGACCTATGTTTCTTTGGGCCTGGCTTACTTCACTTAATATAATTTTTTTCCAGGTCTTTTTTTTTCTACATGGCTGCAGAATAATTTTTTAAGTTTATTTTATTGTGAAAATACCATACAGAGGGGTTACAATTACATGAGCAAGACAATGAGTGCATTTCTTATCAAGTATTGTTGCCTCCTCCTTTGTTTCCCCTTCCCATCCCTGCCCTCCCATCTTCCCCCTCTACACCCCTCCCATCAGCCAAAGTTGTGAGGTTTGTTTTTCAACATAATGTCTGGTACATCTCATTGTTGCAATGGGCCCACCTGTATCCTTATTTAAACAATTTGTTTTTTCCCTTCCCCTCTACAAATTATACCAACATCAAATACAATGAAAACAGGGGTTATATCGTGGGGAAAGAACATACAAAGCAACAAAGAAATCATCTTAAAAATACGTAAGAAACAATAGCAAGAAAGAAAAACCATTTGAGTCCTTATCTTGGGGTTCATTTCACCTAACATCAACTTATCTTACCGTTTCTGCTTGTCTCAGACATATACTAGTTATGAAAATAAGGGAAACCATGGGACCTATCATTTTTAAGTGACCCCCACAAATAGATGTTGCACCAACCACTGCTGTGTTGCTGTATTCCACAGGTACCTCCATTCCCTTAGGACGGCCTTACTCCTGAAATGAATCACTCCAGAGGAAATAAGGATCTTGCTATCTCATCTCATCATGAAAAGGCTTGATGCTAATTAAACATATCTTCAACTCTTCATATGGAAAAGGCCAATTAAAGTGTAGATATATCTTTCCATGGCCTGGCAGCAATAACACTACCCTACTGGACTTCACCTCATTTACAAAAATATAGAGTTTTAAATGAGCATCCACTAAAACAAGCTAAAAGTCCTTCTTTTATTGCTTGACTTCTGCTTTTGACATAAATAAACACTCCAAAGTTAGTTTTTTTAAAGCAATCATCTTTAAGTCCCAATTCAGTGGATCAACAATTTGGGTTAGTTCCATTGGGCCATTCTAGAATGAGTTCTGCTGATCTCATCTGGGCAAAGTTATGTGTCTAAAGTCAACGCCCTTATTTCTAAGTGTTAGCTGATTGCCAGCTGGGGCACTGGGAGCAATGAACTTTCTTATGCTACAGGTTAGACAAGACTTGGTCACATGATGGTCTAGGGTTTCAAGAGTAGCAGCATTACATTGTCCAAGTACTTCTCAAGACTGTAATGGTTCCATCTTTGGTAAAGCCCATGGGACAAAGCAAGAACAAGTTTAGCTCAAGAGATGACAACCCTCACTTTGTAAAAGAAGTTACAAGGTCCCATGTAAATGGCATGGGTACAGAGATAGAAAGAGAGTGTGGCGTTTTTTTGACAGGTTTTCATTAGGATAGAATTATGAGATATGTAAATGTTTAGTACAGGGAGAGCATTGGGGGTATTTAGTGGCCTCTAACTCATCTAGTCATCACTGATTTCCTTATGAGAATAATACATTTTATTGATCACCTATTATGTGGCTAGCACTATTCTAGGCTCTTGTGATATAACAGAAGCAGACAACATCACTGCTCTTGCTAGGCTAGTGGAGAACAGATGGACAATAAATAAGTAAATGCATACTACATCTGACTGGTAAATATCATAAAGAAAAGTAAGGGCTGAGAAGGTGGCTCAGTGGTAGAGCGCTTGCCTTGCATGCATGAGGCCCTGGGTTCGATTCCTCAGCACCACATAAGCAAAAAGAAAAAAGCCGGAAGTGGCGCTGTGGCTCAAGTGGTAGAGCCCTAGTCTTGAGCAGAAGAGCTGAGGGACAGCACCCGGGCCCAGAGTTCAGGCCAGACCAAAAAAAAGAAAAAGAAAGAAAGAAAAAGAAAAATTACTTGAGAGTGGGAAGAGAAATGGGAGTGGGGTGGCATTTTACTTAGGATGATCAAGGAAGATCCACGATGCCCTGAAGGAGCACCTGAAGTAGGCCAGGGGCCAACCCATATGTCTAGCAAAGAGCACGCCAGACACAGGGAAGAGTTAATAGGAAGATGTAGGTATGACCATTGCATCCTGTTTTCTCAGAGATGCAGCAAGAAGCAAATGTCAGTGGTTTGGAGGGAAGGAAGGGAAGATGGGGGGGACGAAGAATGATGAGAAAAGTGTGGGCCAGATTTTGTTGGATCACGGTAAGAAGTTTGGAATTCATTCTAAGTGGCTGGTGTAGAACAGATATGCAGCATGACCTGACATGAGTTTTAAAAGCATCACTCTGCTAGATTTGGGCACAATACATGCTGGAAAGAGGAGGAAAGAAGCAGGAAACCAGTAGGGAAGCTCCTGTTCTCACTGAGTTCCCAGCTTCATGCATCTCAGCTAATGATCATACTATACAGTCCAAGCGTTGATCCCCTGAGTCAGACTCTAGCTGACTTTGGCAAGAGAATGACTGGAGGAGGAGGGATACACTTCAAAACATTGTTCATGAGATGTGAGCTTCTTTATGCCCATTTGCAGAACTCAGGAAGGAGGAATGCTAGGAGGAAGAAGATGTCTATCTAGGAATCTTGCTATCTAACTACTTTGCCCTTCCTCCTTCTTTTTCTCAACTGCAAGGAGGAGGGAAGCAGAAGGAAGTGACTGGTGAGAGGAACAGGAAAGGATTGGAACAGAGTTACCCAGTGTGTTGAGTGGATGGCAGATCAACACAGATGCCTGACATGCATCATATGGCAGAGACAGATACAAACTTTGGAAGAAACAGGGTTCCCATGGGTGGGTCTAAAGATCAAGAGGACAAAAAAAATTGCTCAGCTATGAAGCTGGAGTTTGCATTCTGTGTCCTGCCCTCTGTTCAAAAGCTGATTTTCACAGAGATGCATTTAGGCACCAAAAAAAAAAACTATCCACTTCTCCAAAGTTTAAAATTTCTTTCATCTCCTCCATCTCTCTAGTACTCACTAAGCCTCATTATCTCATGACTAAAGTCAAGTAAAACCCAATGGAAAACTAAGGAATTTCCATTTGTTGTGGATTGGATCCAAGTAAATGGCTTTCTCTCTCCCTTTCCAGATCATCTACTCTCTCTAAGGCCAATTCTGCTTCTTTCTCTCTGACACTGTCTACATTTCTAAAAAAGGGAACCTTGAAACCAGTTGCAATTTCCAAATGGGTAAGATATGTTAATAATGAGAACAGGAGGAAAACTTTTCATGCTTGATTTGGTATTGTGGCTTAAATATGTGTCCTCAAAGGTCCATGTGTTAAAGACTTGGTTCCCAGCTAACGGCACATTGAGAGATGGTGGAATCTTTAAGAGATAAGGCTTAATAGAAGATCTCAGGACATTGGGAGTGTGCCTTGAAGGGAACTCTTTGTCCTTGTTTCCTAACTGCCAAGAGGAAATCAACTTCCTCTGTTATGCCCTCTGACCCTGACATATTACACAACCACAGGCCCAGAGTAACAGGGCATTCAGCAAGAACTGAAACTTTCCAAATGAGTTGAAATGGACCTTCTCTTTTTTAAGTTGATTTGTCTCAGATATGTACTACAATAACAGATAGCTCACTAATACACATTTCCTTGACCCTGAGCTGAGTGGTTTCAAAAAGCAGACTAGGTTTTTAACAAGAGGCAGGAGACTGTATTATCACCCGTTGGTATCCTTAAGGAGTTGGTTCCTGTACCCTTGCGAATACCAAAATCCATAGATACTCAAATCACCTTATATAAGTGGTATAGTAGTTGCACATAAACTACATATATAATCCAACATACTCTAAATTCTCTCTAGAATACTCACAGCACTATACAATGTAAATGTTACACAAATATTAGTTATGCTGTGCTGTTTAGAGAGGAATGACAAGGAAAAAGAAAAAAGTCAGTACACATGCAGTACAGATGTAATTTTTTCCCTAAATATCTTCACTCCACAGTAGTTGAATATCAGAATACAGAAACCATGGATACGGAAATCCAACTCTACTGGTTAGGACTATGGACCTGGGAGTCAGAGACTTAACTCCAGCCTTGACTGTGCCATTTATCAGCAGTGCCAACTTGGGCAAATGATCATTACTAAGCCTCAGTATTAGGTTGAGGGTAGCAATTACTTCACAGAATGACTGTGTGGACTGGATAAGAAAGTACATTAAAAGTGCATTAGCCAAGTACCAGTGACTCATGGCTATAATCAAAGCCAGTCAAGAAGCTGAGATCCATAAATTGTGTCAATCTTCATCTCCAATGGTAAAACATCAGTATGTGTAAAAAAGCAAAGGAAAGGAAAGGAAAGGAAAAGAAAAGGAAAAGGAAAAAGGAAAGGAAAGGAGGGAGGAATGAAGGAAAGAGAAAAACAAAAAGAAAGTGCTTTTGGCCTAGTATTTGACTTAAGAGATCTGAGTTGAGATTATTATCAGTAACATTATTTCAGTAAGGAGGGAGGCTGGTACCCAGATGCTTCTATACCAAATGCCAAGAATGAGTCATGGCCTAACCTAAGAATGCAGCCTGGCAGGTTTAAACATATCAGAATGGGTTTTTGACTAGGGATGAGGGTAATCAGATTGCTAAACTCACTGAAACATATTGTAAATGCACATTTGGTGACATGATGGCAGATATGATTCCCAGAGCAGGAACCTTTCTCTAGTTGTTCTGTAACACCTACTTGCTAGAGAGAGGGGAGGGGTAAGGGAAGGGACCACATAAATGTCCCCTCTCCCTGCAGCAGTGCATCTTGATAGCCAAGGGCCCCTCCTCCTCCTCTTTCCAACCTCCTTTGATTCTCTCCAGGTGGGCAGAAATGCTACCACTCATTAAATCAAATGCCGAAAGAGGCTTTTAAGAAACGACTGACAAAATGATCCTCCAGGATTTACTTCTGATGGTCAAATTAGATAGTTTGAAGCTTAAAGGAAAAAAAAATGATGAAAGGCCATGAGGGCCTAGAACTAGAGAAATTTTTTTTAAAAAAATGTGACAATGAGATCAGGGTCATTGGCCTTCCTCAGACCTCCTTTCCCATAATTCCTGCTGTCAGAGAGAATTGTATATGCCTAAATTAGCCTTACCACCCACCACTGCCAGGGTGTAGGGAAACTTCAGCCCTCAGATTCTCCATCTTTAATAATGAAACACTGGGCTTGTGTGGCTCCGTAGCAGGGCACTTATTTAGAGTGGGCAAGGCCCTAGGTTCCATCCCCACAGTGAAAAACAAAAAAGAGGGGGAGATTATGGTGAATTGTTGATCACCATTTTCCTAGCTGGATTATTCTTACTGGAATCATCTTTGGGAAGCTTTTTCCTGATACTGAATGTTGGACTCAAGAAGGTCACAGATCACTGGTGCATTGGATGGCTCATGACAAACACACAGTATATGTACTTGTTTTAGTTTTTTATTAATTATTTTTTAAGAAGTTGTACAAAGGAATTTTAATTAAGCATATCAATATGAGTACAATGCATCTTGAGCAATGTCACCCCTTCCATTGTTCCCCTTCATCTCTCCCAACCACATCCATCCTCTCACATTACCACTATTAACATTTGTGAAAGTTGCTTAAATACAGGTTTGAAAACCACAGGCCCCAACCGCAGACACTGGACTACAGGTTCTAAATCAAGATGCCACTAACTGGCAGGAAGATATTAAGAAGATTTGTTTCTTTTTTCTGGCATTTGTGATGTAAAAAAGGCTCTTTGTAGTAAGCAAAGTAGTAACCCTAGCCCATGCTGAGATACTCCAGGCAAACATCAGTTTCTTCCCCTGCAGCCCTCCTCCAGCCAGGACCTAATTCAGGCAGCTACTACTCAAGTCCAGCTCTTAATAAATACTACACACACACACACACACACACACACACACACACATACACATACACACACACAGCTTGGGTTTGGGGAAGCATCATTTTGTTTTTGTCCCTTTATAATGTTTTATTTTCCCAATCACCCAAACACTCCTGTGGGATAGGTATTAATATGTCTTCATTTTCACCATGAAAGCACTAACTCAATAATTCTCATTTTGCAATAAAATCCAGTTCTTTGTCTAATCTAAAAAGGGGCAAAGCCTTTATTTGAGCCTACGTTAGTAAGATACTAGGGTGGTGAGTTTCTGTTTCCAAACCTTGCTGTTTCCATGATAGAATCTTAGGCCTGAGGATTAAGGAGGCATTTTAAAGGTTTCAAACCTTGCAACCTTCTGGTGTAAAAAGAGTTGAATTCACAGATTTGAGCCATTCTTTCCTATGTTAAAAGTCAATCAACTGAACATAGCCTGATGGCCCCCATTGCTCAAGCCAGTAGGTCTCTATAAGAAGAAGACTATCTAGAAAAGTGCAAAAGTGTCTCCAGTTGGTAAGGACTAAGGACACATATACCCTGAGGCTGTGAAAGGTTCTGCAGCTCTCAAGATAGACCCACATTAAAAATTGGCTCAGAATGTACAGAGTGTTTGCTAGGATGCATGAAACCCTAGATTCAATTCCTCAGTGCCACATAAACAGAAAAATTCATTAGTAGTGCTGTGGCTCAAATGTTAGAGTGCTAACCTTGAGCAAAATGTATTCAAATGTTTTTTTTCTTTCATGCGATTGTTTCTAACACATTTATAAGATTATTTCTTTGTTGCTTTGTATGTCCCTCCCCCACAGTATAACCTCTGCTTTGTGGAGGGAAAGGGGAAAAACAAATAGTTTAAATAGGGATACAGGTGGACCCATTGCAACAATGAGACGTACAAGTCCTTATGTGGAAAACAAACTTTACAACTTTGGTAGGGGGGTGAAGAGGGTTGGGTGGGGGGTGTGGGAGGGGGGAGGATGGGAAGGGATGGGAAGGGGAAACAAAGGAGGAGGCTACAATGCTTGATAAGAAATGTACTCATTATCTTGCCCATGTAATTGTAACCCCTCTGTACAGTATTTTCACAATTAATATATATATATATATATATAAAGAAACTCAGGACAGTGTCCAGGCCCTGAGTTCAAACCCTAGGACTGGAAAAAAGAAAAAGAAAGAGGAGGAGGAGGAGGAGGTGGAGGAGGAGGGGGCGGGGAAGGGGGAGGGGGAACTGGGAAGGTGGCTCAGTGGTAGAGCGCTTGCCTTGCATGCATGAGGCCCTGGGTTCGATTCCTCAGCACCACATAAGCAAAAAGAAAAAAGCTGGAAGTGGCGCTGTGGCTCAAGTGGTAGAGTGCTAGCCTTGAGCTGAAGAGCTGAGGGACAGCACCCAGGTCCAGAGTTCAGGCCCCACGACCAAATCCCCTCACCCCCAAAAAAAAGAAGAAGAAGAAGAAGAGGAGAAGGAGGAGGAGGAAGAATTGGCTTCTATGATGCTCTGAGAGACCTGGACAAGAGGATAGGATCCAGTGCGCAGTCCTAACCGTGCTTTATCATGATGGAGAAAACCACTGGGCATTTACAGCCTCATTGGTCCCTTTCCAACTCAATCCTGCCTGGCCATTCCTCTTAAGAGATTTTGTTTATGAGAACTTTGGCACTGTTAGACAAGCTTTTCCTCTATAAGAGGGGGAAAACACAGATTGGCATTTAGATGGCATTCATTGCCTTGCTGAGCTATATCGAACGTGCTTCCATCAATTATAGATAATTCAGGACCAAGTGAAGCTTATCTACAATTACATCACCTGATCTATGAGGGAATCGGGGGCATAGAAGATTACTTCTCTTGCTTGGGGAGGGGAAGGGAAAAAACAAAATGCTTAAATAGGGATACAGGTTGACCCATTGTAACAATGAAATGTACAAGACACTATGTTGAAAACGAACTTTACAATTTAGGCAGGGGAGAGGGGGGAGTGTAGTTGTGGAGGTGGAGGGAAGGGAGGATAGGGGAAAAACAAAGGAGGTAACAATGCTTGATAGGAAATGTATTCATTACCTTGCTCATATAACTGTAACCCCACTGTACAGTATTTTTACAATTAAAAGACGTATTTAAAAAAAAGAAGAAGAAGAAGATTGCTACAGTTTCCAAGCACATGCTCCTTCTACCAGTCCATTCCCAGTCATGGTCATATTAATCATTGGTATCATTATGGTTTCCCTCCATGACATCTTCTGCATCAATTCAGTCTGTCTCTTGATGACGTCTCCTTATTACAACACCATATTAATTGTGTCATAGCTGATGTTTGTTCCTACAGATAAACAGCTGTGGGGGAATAATTTCCCCCAGAGAAACCCTACCTCCAGCAGCCAGGATCCACTGAGCCAGATGTGAACAGCAGGTTGAGGGGAGCTGCAGAGCTGAACAGCCAGAATCTGGGCAAGAGTAATGAATGCCCGGTTTTATTTCAATGTCTTTCAAATGCAAAGAGCTATCAATGTGCTAACAGCTTGAGTTATGGTTTTTCTTAGCTTAATCTAGGTCAGAAGTATTCATCCTGGGAGAACCTTTGTCTGATTCTTCATAAACAAATAAATAAGTAAAACTTCCACCAAGAGAATCACCACATGGATTCTCCAAACATTTGATTAAAAATTGTTACTATCCCAAATTTCTATTGTGGTTATTGGGGAACAGTGCTGGCTCAGCATTTTGGCTTTTTTTCCTAAAGTACATTTCAAAGCACTTCAGTTTGTAACTTCTGCAAATTAGAGCTCTCTCACATTTTTCCCCCTAGACAGACTGAGGCAATTACATTCCAAAAGCCACAGCTATTTCTGTCCTTTTCTTTAGTCTCCACTAGCTGGTAAAAGTGCCAAAAGACCAGCTGATCTGATTCATTTGTGTGTTGTTGTTTTGTTTTGTTTTTTGGTTTTGTCTTTTTTGTTTGTTTGTTTTAGAGTTCTTCTGCCTCAGGACATCACCAACTGTTGATTTTGGTTTAAGGGTCTAGTTCTGGGTTATACCTTGATGCTGGTGGCTCATACCTATAATCCCTCCTACTCAGGAGGCTGAGATCTGAGGATTGTGATTTGAAGCCAGCCCAGGTAGAAAAGTCCATGAGATTCATATTTCTAATTAACCACCAAAAAGTGAAAAGTGGAGATACAATTCAGGTGGTAGAACATCATCCTTGAGTGAAAAATCTAAGGAACAGTATCCAGACCCTGAGTTCAAACCTCAGTACTTACACACACACACACACACACACACACACACACACACACACACAGAGATACCAGAAATATAACTACTTTGTGGAGGTTTCCTGGACCATAGCCCTTCATCTCCCAAACTAGGAATTATGACCCATCTTGCCACTGCTTTCGTGAGCAGCCCTCAGAAAAGACAAGAAAGTAGTGAAACAAGCCTTCTCAAGTTCTATTCCCAAGAATGTATTCAGGGGAGGAAAAACAATTCTGGGAACTAGCTACAGTGGCTATCTGGAATCTGAACAGTATCTCCTTTATCTCTGACTAAAAAATGGTTCTAGGTACAGCGCCAATGATGGGCCCACAGGTTTTACCCATCAATGCAATTTGCTTTGACAGGTTCAATAACAAAGTTGCAGCTCATCTAAGTATCATTATTATCAGATGGGCAAAGTAAATTATGTTTTATAGTCATTAAATTAGGATTTTTAAAGATTTGATAGTACCATTATAGAACTTTCTTTTTTCATTTCAGAGGATGTTTTTATTATTAGTAATTTTTTATTGTGAAAATACCGTACAGAGGGGTTACAATTACATGAGCAAGGTAATGAGTGCATTTCTTATCAAGCATTGTTGCCTCCTCCTTTGTTTCCCCTTACCATCCCTGTCCTCCCTCCTCCCAACCTCCCCCCCCCACAAAGTTGTAAAGTTCGTTTTTTCAACATAATGTCTTGTACATCTCATTGTTGCAATAGTTATCCCTATTTAAACAATTTGTTTTTTCCCTTCCCTTCTCCAAATTATACCAACATCAAACTTTCAAACTAAGGGTATTTTTTTAAGATTTTAAAACATTTAATCTATTTTTTCCAAAAGTTGGCACACTCACACTCTGGATAATCATTAAGTGTGTGTATGTATATAAACATATAATTGAGTATAAACATGATTCATAGAAACATGAATGAAATAAATATGATTTGTATGAACATATGAATATGTGTGTGTAGGAGTGAGGATGATTGAGAGATTGAAAGCAAAGGACAGAGAAATACACTCAAAAAATTCACAATTGCTTGTGACTTGGTGGGTTGTTGGGTAATTCTTATTCTTCCTTCATTTTTGTCTACAGGTTCCAAATCTTGTGATAAGAATATTTGTAACATTTATATAATCAAGAAAAAACTATTTTGAAAGCTAACTTGCATGAAAAACTATCAAAATTCTATTTTATAGTTATGGTGTGTGTTTATGTGTGTGTGTGTATGTGTAGTGTGTGTGTGTGTGTGTGTGTGTGTGTGTGTGTGTGTGTGTGTCAATGTTTGAACTTTCACTCTCTCTCAGCAATTTTGCTCATGGCTGGTCCTCTACCACTTGAGTCACATCTCCAGTGACAGCATTTTGATATTAAATTTGAATTAGAGTCTTACACAGACTTTTCTCCAGGCTGGTTTTGAGCCCCAATCCTCAGATATCGGTCTCCTAAGAAGTTAGGATTACAAATGTGAGCCACTAGTGCCAGGCTGAAAATAGTTTTAGGATGTAAGAAAATGCTTATGTCTGAATGACAGATCTTTTTCCTGCAATGTTTTGTGCATTCACATAAAATAACACAAAAATAGCTTTAGAAGAATTATAGAAAAAAGTCTTGTTTTATATACTTAACATTTTAATATTAAAAGATTTTTCTGTAATTTTATAAACATATATACACACATATGTTTGTATGAGTCTCAGTCCATTTTCTGTGGCTATAACTGAACACTGAGTCATTTTTTTATTTATCTCACAGTTCCGAAGACTGTAAAGTCCAGGAACATGACTAAAGACCTGCTAAAGATCTCTTTGCTGGAGGATGACATGTCATGGTAGAGGGGGTCATATGATAAAAGAGAATGATCATTCCCGTTCAGATCTCTCTTCCTTTTCTTATGAAGACAGTAATTCCATCATGGGGGTCTCAGGACCTCATTTAATCCTAATTATCTCCCAAAGGTTTCATCCCCAAGTACATAGTGATGATATGTACTTGAGGATTGCTTCCAACACATGAAATCCTGTCTATATACTTAAATATTTTTTCAGACTTACCTGTAACTCTGAAAACATATTTCTAAATATATTTATAATTAAATTCTTTACACTGACACTACTAAAAAAATCCTTGTATGCTCAGTTATAAGATTATCTCTTCATAGATGTAATTAACGCATGTAATACATGCATGTAATACATGACATTGGGAGAGACTTTCTGTATTCTGAATATAGCACTATGTGGCCAATCAAAATAAACTTAAGGTGAGTACCAGTGGCTTAAGTCTGTAATCTCATCTACTCAGGAGGCTGAGATCTGAGGCTCACGATTCAAAGTCAGCGCAGGCAGAAAGTCCATCAGACTCTTATCTCCCATAAAGTACCAAGAAGCCAGAAATGAAGCTGTGGTTTGAGTGGTAGAGTGCTAGTATTGATCATATCTCAGAGACAGCATCCCAGCCCTAAGTTCAAGCCCCAGGACTAACACATTAAAAAACAATAATAATAACTTTACAGTCCCAGAGAATAACCAGATCTAAACATCACTCAGGGACCCATCCTACCAGCCCACCATAGAGAACCCTATCTCCATCTTCACCAGTGATCTAGAGCTAGTAATCCCCCCTCCTTCACTGCCCTGCCAGGAGAAGTTAGTCAAGAGTGACAAAACAAACAAGAAGGGAATTGCACAAGAAGTTTTTTTTTTCTCAAGATCAACTATTCCAAAGTATGTTTGTAATAACTTCTTATTATTTCCTTATACCAGTGGTGTGGAAAATCAAGCTGTGATTAATTAAACATATGATTCCAAATGAGACAAACATCACTCCTTGGCTTTGAGAATAGAACAGTCACCTTGAGAAATAAATTCTTTTAAAAAAAACAATCTTGAATCCTGAGGACAAGTGAGTCATTTCCCACACAGTGTAAAATGAGTGTAGTTCCTGTTTATAATCCATGACATGTGCATATACATTTGCACCTAAATGGCAAAATTTAGGCTAATGGGCATACCTGCCTTCCTCAAATACATGTATGTATTTGAAAGGACTTCGGGAATCACAAGTTACTAAAATTAAATTTTAACTTTAATAAGCACTTCCTGAGCTATTTCTGTCCAGAAAGTCTCTGCAGCTTCCTCCAGTGCCCTGGGGGCAACAAGAGATTTGGATTCACGTCTGTCCTGTCACCCCAGCACTGCCCAGCCCTTTGTGTTCTCGAGGTCTACCCTGTCTCACTGAGCAAGAAAAAGACTGATCACTCCATATGTGACTGGGGTTGCTGCCTACCCAAAGCATATGTGTTTAATCAACTTTAATACCCCTGTAGGCCAGAGGAAGTGAACTATTCGGGGCTGGGAATAATTATCATTTCCATTACATTAGTAAGGCTTGCTGGTGTGCCAGAGGGGCGGAGTGCTCACCATCGCTCTGGCTGGCAGCTCAGGGAAGAACCAGCCAAAAGGAAAGGCGCACACCACATCTCTCTCATTCTCAGTTGCCTCCTCTCCTAGCTTTCCCCCACCTCCACCCCTCTGCCTTGAAGTTATAGTATCTACTATGATTAATGACAAAATTGGCTCATGTTTCCCTTTTCCTCAAGGTGTCCTTGATATTCCTTTTCATTAGTAAGGGGAAATCAAGATCGGTTCATTGCATAAGGCAGTGAAAAATTAGTGGGCTCACTGGCAGGGTGGATGAAAGAATTTCAGAGAACATTAGTAATCCCATCAGAAGGGCCAACAGGTCACCTGAGAATACAGGGGTGATGGGTCAGAGGCCTCACCACATTTCCTCTCTAGAGGCAACATTTGGAGGGGTGCCCAAGAGCTGTGGAAGAGGCAGCAAACCCTGAATTCTTTTTTTTTTTGAACTCTCTCCAATCTATGCAAACTATGTAAGCTATTTGACTCCTCTGGGTTTTGATCTTCTCTTTTCTAAAGCGAAAAGGAAAGCATCTGCCGTTCCTACTCTTGGCACTGTGGTGAAGATCAAAGATGATGATATTTATGAAGGCTCTTTGTATGACATAAAACACTAGAGTAATAGCCAGGAAGTGGCATAAAGGAGTGTGAAAGTTGCCAAAAACTAAGAATATCCAATCTTGGCAGGAGAGAAGAAAAAGCACCCTCTCTTACACGGTAGGAACAAAAATAAGCTGATAGAACTTTCTCTATTGAATAATACATGTCAAAAAACCTTCAAAATGTATACACCTTCTAACCCAAAAACTCTACTGTGGTACTATTAATTAACTTTAAGATACAACAACATTGGAGTGAAAAAGGGTAGGAATTATTTTGAATAAACCTTTTTTTCTCCAGACTTACCAATATGTCCCAACTCAATAGTTTGTTTTGTTTGTTTTACTTTTTTATTTGATTGTAAAGACGCTGTACAGAGAGGTTACAGTTTCATGAGTAAGGCAATGAGTACATTACTTGTCAATCATTGCTACCCCTTCCTTGTTGTCCCAGGATCCCTTCTCTCCCCCTTGCTCCTCCCCACCCCACCCTCCTCCCCAGCCCCCATCTCCCCCACCCTATCTGAAGTTGTAAAGTTCATTTCCAATATACTGTCCTGTGGGTATCATTGTTGCAATGGGCCATTCTGTGTCCTTCTTTCAGTGTTTAATTATTCCCCTCCCCTCCCCAGATTAGACATATGTATATATAAGATGAAGGGTACCAAAATCAAGTACAGAGACAACAGGGGATATACCATAGGGAGAAGACCATACAAAGGAAGCAAAAAAAAAAAAAAAAGAATCACATAGTACATTTAAAACAACAACAACAACAACAAAGACAGATCTCCTGCGTCCATATTGTTTGTTTTTTTGCTGGAACTAGGTTTTAAACTCGAAGCCTTGTGCTTGCTAGGCAAGTATTGTATCATTTAAGCCACATCCCTCAGTACCTAATTCATTAGAGTCATTTTCATATTATAATTTGTATTCATATTAATAATATTGTCATGCAGGTAAAGTTGCACAGCTTCTGCAGGGCAAATGACATAGCTAGCAAGATCAATAGAAAGCCCACGGATTGGAAGAAGATCTTTACTAGCCATACAACGGACAAGGGTCTC